>NW_027362845.1:1177500-1560000 GCF_046119375.1 Phyllobates terribilis | reverse complement strand
GCCTGAGGTTAGAGATGAGTGCAAAGGAGGCCGCTTGAAAGCAGAGAGGAACACTGAGGAGACAGCCTATGTGTAGAGAGAAGCACTGAGGAGACTGCCTGGGAGCATAGAAAAGCGATGAGGAGACAGACTGAGGGCAGAGAGGAGTCCCGAGGAGATGGCCTGAGAGTAAAGAGGAGCGCTGAGGAGATGGCCTGAGTAAAGAGGAGCGCTGAGGAGATGGCCTGAGAGTAAAGGAGAGCGCTGAGGAGATGTCCTGAGTAAAGAGGAACGCTAAGGAGATGGCCTGATAGTAACGTGGAGCGCTGAGGAGATGGCCTGAGAGTAAAGAGGAGTGCTAAGGAGATGGCCTGAGAGTAAAGAGGAGCGCTGAGGAGATGGCCTGAGAGTAAAGAGGAGTGCTAAGGAGATGGCCTGAGAGTAAAGAGGAGCACCGAGGAGACGGCCTGAGAGTAAAGAGGAGTGCTGAGGAGATGGCCTGAGAGTAAAGGAAAGCACTGAGGAGATGGCCTGAGAGTAAAGGAAAGCACTGAGGAGATGGCCTGAGAGTAAAGAGGAGCACTGAGGAGATGGCCTGAGAGTAAAGGAAAGCGCTGAGGAGATGGCCTGAGAGTAAAGGGGAGCGCTGAGGAGGTGGCCTGAGAGTAAAGAGGAGCGCTGAGGAGATGGCCTGAGAGTAAAGGAAAGTGCTGAGGAGATGGCCTGAGAGAAAAGAGGAGTGCTGAGGAGATGGCCTGAGAGTAAACAGGAGCGTTGAGGAGATGGCCTGAGAGTAAAGAGGAGCGCTGAGGAGATGGCCTGAGAGTAAAGAGGAGTGCTGAGGAGATGGCCTGAGAGTAAAGAGGAGTGCTGAGGAGATGGCCTGAGAGTAAAGAGGAGTGCTGAGGAGATGGCCTGAGAGTAAAGAGGAGCGCTGAGGAGATGGCCTGAGAGCAAAGAGGAGCGCTGAGGAGATCGCCTGAGAGTAAAGAGGAGCGCTGAGGAGATGGCCTGAGAGTAAAGAGGAGCGCTGAGGAGATGGCCTGAGAGTAAAGAGGAGTGCTGAGGAGATGGCCTGAGAGTAAAGAGGAGCGCTGAGGAGATGGCCTGAGAGTAAAGAGGAGCGCTGAGGAGACTAACAAGAAATGCAGAGGAGATGGTCTGAGGATAGAAAGGAACACCGAGGATACGGCCTAAGTGTAAAGGGGTCGTCCATTTACTTTATGTGTTCAGGGTAGAATTAAATGGCAATGGGTGGTGTTAAGGGTTAGAGGAATGGTTATGGACGTGGCCTAAGATGTCATCATGATGTACAATCTATCCCTCTTTATATTCCCTGACAGTTGGGAGGTCACACAAATGTAAAAATCTAATTATTTTTGTAGCTGCAAAATGCAATTGCAATGTGTGAATAAAGTCTATAGAGAGTGTGAGCCCCAATGGGGATGGTGATATTAATGTGTGTACAGCGCTGCGGAGTATGGAGGCGATATAAAGAATAATGGGGAATCTCCACATACCTCCACCTGCAGAGCCGCCACCACATATATGGCTGCTCTGTGTGCACAGGACCTGTGATGAGGTCACAGGAGGGGAGGAGTCAGGGGTCACATGATCAGGGGCCTCAGTGGATGCAGGACTCTGCTGTACCCTGCAGGATGGAGCCTGTATAAGTGTTTAGTGTGTGGTGAGCGTCTCTATTAGGTTATAGGCCAGACACTATGTACCACACTTATAAGTGCAGATGGATAAGGCCGATATAGGGTGCCAGTCACACAGATAATACTACGCAGCCGCCCTTCCATGAACCATCGGTGTGAGTGGTTGTTTCATCTATTTTGCACCTGTGCTGCCTCCGCCTTTATCATGGGGACTGTTGTGTCCTGCAGTGTAGTTAATATTGTGTCTGTCACGATTCCTCCGCTCAGTGTGTCTTAGACGCAGTGACAGACAGCTCAGTCATCCAATCTAGTGCAGGGACGTGCTGAGCTGTCGGTACTTTGACTGACAGCTCAGCACGTCCGATCTGAGACTGGGAGATGCTGAGTTTCCTTCAGGTGTTCCCTGTTCCTAGTGATTACCCAGCTACTTAGCTGAGCTGTAAGTCCCCGATAGCTGCTGGTCATAGCTTTCAGCTCAATGTGGTTTGTTCCCTCTGCGCTTTATGCTCTGAATTCAGACATTCTGATCTTCTTTTGCCGGACCCTGGCTTTCCCTATTGATTACCAGTTTGTATTACCCCTTTTGCCTTGACACACGCTGATCTTGGAATTCTGACTCTGGACTGTGACCTGACTAGGCCTTTGTCTCTTCCCTCTTTTTATAATGTACCATCCTGGCTATTGACCTCAAACTCCTTGACTATCCTGACTCACGGCTTGTCCGTGAGAAGTGATTCAGGGTCACAGCATCTTGGTTTTGGTAAATATGGCCGCCTTTTTTCCGTGAGGTTTTTTGAATATGTGGTGGGAGAAAAAATAAATATTTCTAATACTGTGGGCTCTACTGGTATCACGTGCTGAGCGTCTCTGCTCTATGAGAACTGATGAAAGCTCGGTCTGAACTGTGTCCTATAGATTACAGCAAAGAGGATAAAAACAACCTCGTTACGGGTCATTCACATGTCCAAGTGAGACTACAATGCATGGGCTGGCCGCGAGTCTCCTGACCTGAGCGGGATGACAGCCTCATATATTTATATAATTGTGAGGTAAAAAATGAGAAAAGAAGCTTTATGGTGGGCGCTGTCATGCTGAAGACAAAGATGAGAAGGTGTAGAAAAACAAAAAACATATTAAAAGATAGCAATGTGTTTCAAAATCGATCTGACATCTTCCTAGGGCCATCATAAAGCCTTTTTTCCTCATTTTTTGCCTCCTTCTGTTGACTTCAACAGTGGGGAAGCAGTCTATACGAGGAATACCATTGTGCTACTTCTCTCAGCACAGTTGTGCCTGACCGTCTCAACTCCACCAGGTGGGAAGATTCCATCGACCCTTCCCTGTTTCTTATCACCAGGACTTCATCATGGAGCTGCATATACTTCTATGAAGCCGTCATGCTCAGGTCAGGAGACCCACGGCCAGTCCATACATTGCACAGACATATAAATGAGCCCTTAGTATTGTTGAGCACAATAACTGTGGAGGGGAATAAAGTTGTGCATCATTATTGTCTATGGCAATTGGGGGAGGGGGGTGTATTACTATTACCGCAGGGCTGGCCTGGGCAGGGGGGAATCTGTGTTGGCTCCCTCACAAGTGCTGACCCTCTGTGTGGTTACATATACTGTAAGCCTGTCTATATGTGGGTGTACGTATGGATAAGGTCTCTCTACTTCAAAAAAAGATATAACTTTGTCAATTACATGCTTTATAAGGAACAATCAATTTTTTTAAAGGAAAAACCAATGATGTGGATATACGTATTGTGTCTTATGATGTAAGAAATCACAGGTTATGCAGACATAATGTTTTCATATGTTTGTCATTAAACTCATCTCCTCTCGATCATATATATATTATATATTAAAAACAATAAACACTTAAATCCTTCTCCTTCTTCCTCAAATTCAGAATTTTATTTTAACCACTAAATAATAAATTCTTCTTAATTTTGGTATCGCACCGACCGGGAGGATGACATCGCCGCTCATTCACACCAGACATTTAATGATGTTTTTTTTTCTTTTTTTTCAGTGCATTTTAAAGTGAATTTAGTTCTAAAGCACAAAAATTTTAAATCGCCTGATGCCAAGGGGTTAAATATTCCTAAAAATGGATGAAAACATCATTATGTGGCACCCCAGGGGTCTGGTTGCCACAGTAATAGAAATATTACTGAGAGCAAGTGGGAGGTTTCTCTGGTCAGGAGCCCTCAAACATGCAACACCGCCCGCCCAGACCTGGGAGGGGAGGAATCAGCCCTTATAAACTGGGTCTGGGGCGGGATTAGTTAGTCAGAGCATGGAGACAGTTCCAGACACAGGGAGAGTTACAGCAGGAGCTCTGTAGGAGCAGTAGCTGAAGACCAGGGGCTGGAGCTGAGCAGAGATATAGCTCGCCCTGGCATTAGAACCTAATAACCGGACACCGGAGTCCGAGGCTGTGGGGACGGATATCCACCCAGCAGCAGAAACCAGCCGGCAGGGGATTCCAGGTCCTCTGGCCATAGAAGCCCGGAGGCTCAGTCACAAGGAAGGGACCAGCACCGCCATCCAGGAGCGGAGGCTAACAGAAGGCCCCAAGTCACCAGCCATACGGGTGAGCACCACACGGTATACTCAGGGACGTGGGCTACTTCAACCCGCTTACGGCAAGGTAGCCAGAAAGAGTGCAGATAGATGGGGAGGCCTACAACTCCACCTGGCCAGGGGAACTCCTGTTTGCTCGCAGACTGACCAGGCCCCTTATGCTAGCCAGTACTCCCGGGAGGGTCTGCCTTAATATCACCAGTAAAGACCCTGAACTGCACTGCAAAGACTCTGAGTCGTTCCTGCTTCAGCGCCGCACCAGCACTACTAGTACTGGGACTCCCGTGCACCATCACCCTCACCATCAACTACAGTGCCCTGGGGCTGCACTCTTCCCGTGGGGAGTCACACTACCTAAGCTGCATATACCATCAGCCCCAGCGGTCTGCCTTGCAGCGGCGGTCCGCACTGACCGCAATCCACGGGTGGCGTAGTCGGACATTAAACCACAAAAAAAAACACAAAATACCGCCATTGGCCTGACCACCCTGAGCCACGGGACCGGGTCACCGCCATGGACCCTACAACCCCCAGAAGCCCGGTTCCGGGTACCCCTTGGCCCAGGGGATGAGTCATTTACACAGATTGCGAAGGCGGCAAATGTGAACAGGTGTGAAGAAAGACTAAGGAGAGAGTGAGGCCTGATGGGGACAGTGATAATAATTTGTGTACAGTGCTACGGAGTATGGAGGCGACATAGAAGGAAGAGGAAGAAATAATAGAGACTAATGGGAAATCTCCACATACCTCGACCTGCAGAGCCGCCACCACATATATGGCTGTGATGAGGTCACAGGAGGGGAGGAGTCGGGGTCACATGATCAGGGGCCCCAGTGGATGCAGGACTCTGCTGTGCTGGTTGTCATGGTGCTGGATGAGCTGAAGTTTATGTGTGGGGTCAGGAGGGGTTTACAGTGTGGATGTAGCAGAGCCGCGTGTGTACGAGGTGTACGGAGCAGAGCTGTGTGTGTACGAGGTGTACGGAGCAGAGCAGCGTGTGTACGAGGTGTACGGAGCAGAGCCGTGTGTGTACGAGGTGTACGGAGCTGAGCCGCGTGTGTACGAGGTGTATGGAGCTGAGAAGCGTGTGTACGAGGTGTACGGAGCGGAGCCGCGAATGTACGAGGTGTACGGAGTGGAGCCGCGTGTGTACGAGGTGTATGAAGCGGAGCCGCGCGTGTACGAGGTGTACGGAGCGGAGCCGCACGTGTACGAGGTATACGGAGCGGAGCCGCGCGTGTACGAGGCGTACGGAGCGGAGCCGCGTGTGTACGAGGCGTACGGAGCGGAGCAGCGAGTGTACGCGGCGTACCGAGCGTAGCAGCATGTGTACTAGGCGTTCCGAGCAGAGCCATGTGTGTACGAGGCGTACGGAGCGGAGCAGCGCGTATAAGAGGCGTACGGAGCAGAGCCGTGTGTGTTTGGCAGTCCTGGCCAGGGCTGTGGAGTCGGAGCACATTTTGGTGGAGTCGGAGTTGAAATTGGTATAAAATGGACCGACTCCGACTCCTAAAATACACTGCTCAAAAAAATAAAGGGGACACTTAAACAACAGAATATAACTACAAGTAAATCAGACTTCGGTGAAATCAAACTGTCCACTTAGGAAGCAACACTGATTGACAATCAATTTCTCATGCTGTTGTGCAAATGGAATAGACAATAGATGGAAATTATTGGCAATTATCAAGACACCCTCAATAAAGGAGTGGTTCTGCAGGTGGGGACCACAGACCACATCTCAGTACCAATGCTTTCTGGCTGATGTTTTGGTCACTTTTGAATGTTGGTTGTGCTTTCACACTCGTGATAGCATGAGACGGACTCTACAACCCATAGAAGTTGCTCAGGTAGTGCAGCTCATCCAGGATGTCACATCAATGCGAGCTGTGGTAAAAAGGTTTGCTGTGTCTGTCAGCGTAGGGTCCAGAGGCAGGAGACACTACCAGGATACGTGGAGGGGGCCGTAGGACAAAAACCCAGCAGCAGGACCGCTACCTCCGCCATTATGCAAGGAGGAACAGGAGGAGCAATGCCAGAGTCCTGCAAAATGACTTCCAGCAGGCCACAAATGTGCATATTTCTGCACAAACGGTTAGAAACCGACTCCATGAGGGTGGTATGAGGGCCCGACGTCCACAGATGGGGGTTGTGCTCACAGCCCAACACCGTGCAGGACGCTTGCCATTTGCCACAACACTAGGATTGGCAAAGTCGCCACTGGTGCTCTAAGCTCTTCACAGATGAAAGCAGGTTCACACTGAGCACGTGACAGACGTGACAGTGTCTGGAGACCCCGTGAAGAGCAATCTGCTGCCTGCAACATCCTTTAGCATGACCGGTTTGGCAGTGGGTCAGTAATGGTGTGGGGTGGCATTTCTTTGGAGGGCCGCACAGCCCTCCATGTGCTCACCAGAGGTAGCCTGACTGCCATTACGTACCGAGATGAGATCCTCAGACCCCTTTTGAGACCATATGCTGGTGTGGTTGGCCCTGGGTTCCTTCTAACGCAGGACAATGCCAGACCTCATGTGGCTGGAGTGGGTCAGCAGTTCCTGCAAGATGAAGTCATTGAAGCTATGGACTGGCACGCCCGTTCCACAGACCTGAATCCGATTGAGCACATCTGGGACATCATGTCTCGCCCCATCCACCAACGTCACGTTGCACCATAGACTGTCCAGGAGTTGGCGGATGCTTTAGTCCAGGTCTGGGAGGAGATCCCACAGGAGACCATCCGCAACCTCATCAGGAGCATGCCCAGGTGTTGTAGGGAGGTCATACAGGCACGTGGAGACCACACACAATACTCAGCCTCATTTTGACTTGTTTTAAGGACATTACATCAAAGTTTGATCAGCCTGTAGTGTGTTTTTCCACATTCATTTTGGGGGTGACTCCAAATCCAGGCCTCCATTGGTTAATAAATGTGATTTCCATTGATGATTTTTGTGTGACTTTCAGCACATTCAACTTTGTACAGAACAAAGTATTCAATGAGAATATTTCATTCATTCAGATCTAGGATGTGTTATTTGAGTGTTACCTTTATTTTTTTTAGCAGTGTATATAATAAGTTGGGTACAGTAATTCATTGCAGTTTGTGAGAAATATTTTTATATAAGAATTTGGGAAAGTTATGAAATGTCTTATAAATGCCTGTCCTATTCCTGATCTAAGGGTCTAGACTTTTAGCTGAAAAAATGTGTCCTACCGTAAATTTATCACTTAAACATGAGCCATGTATGAGGGAGTCGTGGAGTCGGTGTCATGGAAATTGATTAGTCGGAGTCGAAGGTTTGGCTTACCGACTCCACAGCCCTGGTCCTCGCTTGTGGGGGCCAATAGCAAAGCCCCCGAGGTGTGAACAACATACAACCCCCTAAAGTGACCCCATTTTGGACACTGTACCCATCAGGGAAGTCATCTGAGGGTGTGCTGTCCAGCTCTTTGTTTGAAAAGACTTTCAGCCATTTTGGGCATTACCTAATGATTATTGTATTGTTGTGTTTTGCTGCCATCTACTGGCCATTGTTATAACATGTATTATTCCTGTGTTTTACCCACAACACCTTTTGGTCTGTAACTCCTCCTACCTCCTGCTCCTCACTTCCTTCTTCTTCACATCCATCTTGACTACACATGCTGCAGGACTGGAGAAAGGATTCTCTTGTTACCACTTTACCTAGCGCTTCTAATACCTACAATTCCTAATCTTTCCTCATCCTTCACTTTCCCTCATCTCACCTCATCAAGAACTGTAAATAAATCTGCTGAATTCATCACTGCATCATCATTCTGGATTACCACGTGCAGGTCATGAGGAACAGAACCGCAGATCAGTGAGTTGACTCTATCTGCCATTGCTTATACAGAGATCTGTGTCACATCCCTCATACACATCTCGCCCCACGTACATCGGTGGCAGAATAGTAACAAGACACCTAAGTCTTCAGTATCTGTGTGCATATGCATGTCTGCTAGCAAGTCTACCATCTTAGCTAAAGCATGTCTACAAAAGGCACAGTGGATCCATCTGTGGAGAAGCACATCATGTTCCTGACACCACAGATGCTCCAGGAGCAGAGTCCACACTTACTGCAGAGCAGGATGTACGACCACAACAAGTAACCAAGCCAACACAAAAGGTCATAGAGAACCTGGAGACAACCAGAGATGAGCTCCATGATAACATAGATTATTTACGGGGCAGAGTTGAGCACTATTTAGCAGCTCTTCCACGTGCTAACAATGACGCAGCAGATTTAACCGCCAATTTGAAGAGTTTATCTGCCGCCTATGATCGCTACCAGAGACTGTCTGTTAAGTACATTGCATTCCCGAGTAACTGTGATATGGATGATGCCCCAGCAGAGCTGAAATGGAGACTCTTCTCCAAGAAAAGACCGTATTAGTGTGAGATGCCCAGGATAAGGCAGAACTCCGCATCGCACACCTCCAAGAGGTTAGATCACATCGTACAGCCTTGACCAAAATCACATCTCGGTCTTCCAGATCATCTCAGTCCAGGAAGTCAACATTGTCTGACAAGATACTGGAAATACGTGCATCTGCAGAGGAAGCTAGAGTAAGAAGCTCCTTTGCTAGGAGGCTGAAGTAGAAGCCCAACTGAAAAAGCAGGAAGCTGAGATGGAAACTCAATTAAAAATACGCCAAGCAGAAAGGGAAGAAGCAGCAGCCCTCGCTAAACTGAAGGTCCTTGAACAAGCACTAGTTCAAGATGCTAATATGGACTGCTTTATTCCAGGAGAAATGGAGGACCCAGCTGATCGCACTACAGACTATGTGCTAAAACATTTACCATCTGTACCAATGCCACCTCCAATCCACCACACGGATGCACCCGTAAGCCAAGAAATGTTGCCACCTACTGCCGACAAGGTAACTTCCAGCACTATCCCACAATTTAGGCCGCAGCCAGCAGATCCTATAGAGACTAAACCACAACTTAACCCTCATGCCACATCATTCCGTCCTGACCTGTCTCAGTCATATAAGCCAGAGAATTTACATTCCCCAGGGATACCACAAGTTAATCCTGCAACTATGACTGGGAGGTCGGACATGTCTGAATTCGCCAGATATATGATTCGCAGGTAGTTAGTAAACATCAGTCTCTCAAAGTTTGATGATTGTGCCGAAAATTATAGAGCCTGGAAATCAACCTTTCAAGCAGTAATCCAAGACCTTAATCTCACCGGCAAGGAACAACTAGATTTGCTTGTCAACTGGTTAGGCCCTGAATCAGCGGAGTGCATCGAGACAATAAGGGTAGTTCATGTGGACTATTCAGATGCAGGTCTTATTGCAGCATAGGAGAGACTGGAGCAAACCCACGGCAGCTCAGAAGCCATAGAGTATGCCTTATTTAAGAAACTGCAAGCCTTCGCAAAAATAACTAACAAGGACAATCGAAAACTTCAAGACCTGAGTGACCTGCTAAAGGAAAGAGAATTGGCAAAATTAGACCCACGTCTTTCAGGACTGAGCTACCTTGATACTGCTCATGGCGTGACTCCAGTAATTCTCAGGCTGTGTGCCCACTATGCGTTTTTCAAGCATTTATGCTGCGGAATTTTCGCGGCATAAACGCTTGGGAAACACTTGGTAATCCGCCCCCCATGGTCCCCAATGACAAGCCGCACTGTTAATGTCCATGCTGCGGATTTTTCCGCAGCGTTTATGCTGCGCTCAAAAATCTGCAGCATGTCCATTAATTTTGTGAACACGCAGCATAATCGCCGCCATTGACTTGCATTGGACCGCGTCATATCCGCATCACAGCATCTCCACAAGCGGATATCACATGGTTCAATGTGCGGATGGTACCCAGGTCTGGAGGAGAGGAGACTCTCCTCCAGACCTGGGTACCATTGTACCTGGAAAAAAAAGAATAAAATAAAAAATAAAGATTATAGTTACCTTCTGGCGGCCCCCGCAGCGCTTGTTCTCCTTTGTCAGCAAATCGCGAAGGACTGAAGGACCTGCGCTGACGTCATAGTCATGTGACGGCAGGTCTTTCAGTGTACGGCGATCTCCCAGCAGCCAGAACGGAGCGAAGCAAGACACCGGGGACTGTCAGAAGGTAAGTATAATATTTATTTTTTACCATTCTCTCAGGTCACACTATATAAATCCATGCCGGTTGCATGCATTTATATAGTGTGACCAAGTTGTCAAGCACTTTCCAAGTGATGCTAAAATCGCTTGGAAAGCGCTTGACACCCGCATGCGGAAATGCATGTGAAGAACGCTTCATTTCCGCTTGTCCCTGGCAGGAAAAACACATGTACAATCTGCATGCGTTTTTTCTGCCAGGGAGATGCAGAAATGCTGCAGAAATTTTCTGCTTCATTTCTGCATCGTGGGCACATAGCCTCAAGTTGCCAAAATGCATGCAGGATAAATGGGCAGACCATGGCTCACGGTATAAAGGACAGCATAATGTGTCTTTTCCTCCCTTTTCATATTTTTCCAGGTTCGTCAGTGATCAAGCTTGGAAGAAGAATGATCCCAGCTTTGACTTCACTGAACCTACTCCACCAGCTTCATCATCATCATCATCTACAAGGTATGATAACAATATCACCAAACGTAAAGAGATAAGGAGCACAGTATCTGTGAGAAAGACTGACGTTCCACTTACTGCACCCTCTTTTAACAAAACAAACGCTGTTGCTCCTAAAACTATCACCCACTTAAGGAATGCCGTGGATTCAGGGCAAAGACTTTGCAGGAATGCAGAGATACTCTCAAGGAGCTAGGAATATGTTACAAGTGTTGCACCTCCTCAGACCACCTTGCTAAGGACTGTAAGGCTGTCATTAAGTGCACTGAATGCAGTAGTGACAAACACGTTACATCTATGCATCCCACACCAGCTCCACACAATTCACAATGCAGCACCCAATCCTGCTCAAAATCATGGCGGGGAGCCACAAGTTTCTGATCCAGCTGCAACTGCTGTTTCCTCCTCATGTATGGAAGTATGTGGAGAAGGGACTGGTCCTAAATGCTGCGCTAAAGTATGTCTGGTCAAGGTCTATCCAGAAGGACAACCCGACAAGGCCTCTAAAATGTATGCCAAAATGTATGCCATAATAGATGAGCAAAGTAACAGGTCTCTAGCAAAGCCAAAACTCTTTGAGATCTTCAATATAAAAGGACAAACGGCTCCGTAACCCCTCATCACCTGTTCTGGTCATATTGAGACTTCTGGTAGGAGAGCCTCTGGGTACATTATCTCTTCAATCAAGGCGAACATGCACATACCCTTGCCAACTTTAATTGAATGTGACCAGATACCTGATAACATGGAAGAAATTCCCACGCTTCATCATCCCCACTTGAGGCACTTAACTAACGAAATTCCTCCTCTGGACACGAATGCTGATATTATAATCCTACTGGGGAGAGACATTCTAAGGGTCCACAAAGTGCGCCAACAATGCAATGGCCCAGATGATGCTCCATACGCCCAAATACTTGATCTAGGCTTCGTAATCGTGGGCAATGTATGTCTGGATAAGAGTCACAAGGCATCCGAAGTCAACTCCTTTAAAACGTATGTACTTCAAAATGGTTGCACAACTCACTTCAAACCATGCTCTCATCACTACGAGGTGAAAGAAAGGTTCTCTGACTTCATCCAAGAGCCTGACATCATTCCCACTCCCTATGGTGACGACTTAGGGAGAACAGTGTTTCGCACAACACAAGATGACAACAAGGTCGCCTTATCCATAGAAGACAAGGAATTTATTAAAATAATGGACAGTGGATTCTTCAAGAACGAATCTGACCATTGGGTCGCTCCCTTACCCTTCAAGGGTACAAGGGCCATGCTTGCTAACAACCAAGAACAGGCCTTATCAAGGTTCACCTCACTGCAGAGAACATTGCGAAATAAGCCTGAAATGAAGGACCATTTTGTAGCATTGATGGAGAAGATATTTCGCAATGACCACGCAGAGCCAGCTCCACCCTTGCAAGCCAATGAAGAATGCTGGTATCTACCTTCCTTTGGAGCATACCATCCAAGAAAGCCTAAACAAATCAGAGTGGTGTTCGATTCAAGCGCCAAACTTGATGGTGTATCTCTGAACGATGTTCTCCTCACTGGTCTCAACCTGACTAATAACCTGGTGGGAGTGCTCATGAGATTCAGAAAAGAGCCAGTCGCCATTACTGCTGACATTGAACAAATGTTCCATTGTTTGATCGTGCGACAAGATCACAGAAATTATCTCTGTTTTCTATGGCACCGAGACAATGACACCAGCAAGGAAATAGTTGAAGACTTCATGAAGGTGCACGTGTTTGGAAACAGTCCTCCTGCAGTTGCTACATACGGCCTACGTAGGACCGCCTCTGATGGTGAAGCAGAATTCGGGAAGGACGCCCAACAGTATGTTGAAAAGGACTTCTACGTGGACAACGGTCTCAAATCCCTGCCCACAGCAGACGAAGACATAGATCTGCTCAAATGGACACAAGGTATGCTTTCTAAAGCTCATTTAAGATTGCATAAAATTGCCTCCAATAGTGCTGTTGTCATGAAGGCCTTTCACTCTAATGATCATGCTTCAGAATTCAGAGACTTGAATCTAGGTTCAGACAACCCACCAGTACAGAGAAGTCTGGGCTTGAGATGGAACTTACTAAAGGACTCCTTCAGTTTTCAGGTTAGTGGTACAGAAAAAACATTTACTAAGCGTGGAGTTCTGTCAGTGGTGAACAGTCTATACGATCCACTCGGGTTTGTTGCACCCCTGACTATACAAAGCAAGCTTCTGTTAAAGCAACTTTCAGAGTCTATTAAGGACTGGGAAGCACCACTCCCTGCTGCCAAACAACTAAAGTGGAAGTCATGGAGGGAATCTCTTTGCGCCTTGGATAAAATCCACATACCACGTTGTTACACTCCAGCATCTCTTGCTATGAGTCAAAGGAAAGAGATCCATATATTCTCTGATGCCTCTACTGAAGCTATTGCAGCTGTTGCCTATTTGAAGGTTATAGACTCTAACAATGAAGCCCATGTTGGATTTCTATTTGGAAAGGCTAAATTGGCTCCTAAACCCGAGCACACCATACCCAGACTTGAGCTCTGTGGGGCTGTACTAGCCATGGAGATTGCAGACTTCATACAGAGTGAACTAGCTTTTCACGTGGTTGACATAAGATTCTACACAGACAGCAAGGTTGTTCTGGGCTACATATACAACCAGAAAAAATGCTTCTATGTCAGTAACCACGTTGAAAGGATCAGGAAATCCCCTAAACCTGAGCAATGGCAGTATGTTCCAACCCATCTTAACCCTGCTGACCTTGCTACTAGGCCAGTGTTTGTTGGTGCCTTCGTAAACTCTTCTTGGTTAACAGGACAGGAGTTCCTTTGCGACCAGTGTGAAGAGACTGCCGTTGAAGACAACTTCAGTCTTCAGGATCCAGATGTTGACCCAGAGATCCGTCCTGATGTCAGCACCCTCATCACCAATTCCAAGGAAAAGGATGGCTTGGACTGTCGGCGATTTGATTGCTTCTCCAGATGGACAAGGCTTGTTCGTGCTATTGCAAGGTTAGTCCACATCGCACAATGCTACTGCAATAAGGACAGTAACGCTGAGTGTCGCAGTTGGCACATCTGTCATAAGCCTCTCTCTGCAGAAGACATTATTCTGAGTGAACTGTTTGTGATACATAATGTGCAGCAATGAAATGGAATGTATACTTAAAAAGCAAGATGTCCCTTAAAACAGCCCTATTGTCAACTTAAATCCCGTAATTGATAAGAAGGGTTTACTGAGAGTCGGTGGTCATTTAAACAAAGCCAAGTTGGAGGAGGCAGAAAAGAATCCTCTAATCATTCCTGGCCATCACCACTCTGCTAATATGACATTACCATGAAAAGGTCAAACATCAAGGCAGACACTTCACTGAAGGTGCCTTAAGAGTTGCAGGCCTCTGGATTGTGGGAGCAAAGAGACAAGTTTCCCATTTAATTCATCTTTGTGTTCAGTGTCGCAAGGCAAGAGGAAAACTGCAACAACAACAGATGTCTGATTTGCCTGCTGATAGGACAAGCACAGAGCCACCGTTTACCTATATTGGTTTGGACATTTTTGGCCCGTGGGAAGTCACTGCATGTAGGACTCGAGGCGGACATGCACAAAGTAAATGTTGGGCAGTGTTGTTCGCATGCATGAGTGTACGAGCAATACACATAGAAGTAATAGAATCAATGGATTCCTCCCAGTTTTATCAATGCCTTAAGACGATTCCTCGCCATACCAGGACCAGTCAAGCAAATAAGGTCTGATTGTGGAACAAGCTTTGTAGGTGCCTGTCGAGAACTACAATTAGATTCAACAGCAGTCCAGGATTTCTTGGCAAACAATGGCTTTTCGTGGGTCTTCAACCCTCTTCACGCTTCCCATATGGGCGGATCATGGGAAAGAATGATAGGCATCACTCGTTGGATACTGGAGTCTATGTTGATGGACTCAAACCTCTCGAGACTCAGTCAAGAGACCTTAACCACTTTCTTAGCAGAAGTATCTGCTATTGTAAACTCAAGACCACTTGTTCCCATATCTATGGATTCGGAATCTCCTGCTATTCTTACACCAGCAACTCTCCTCACTCAGAAACTTGGAACCCTTCCTAACCCACCTGAAGACTCTGTGTCCGGTAACAAATATTAGAGACGTTGGAAACACGTGCAACATCTGGCTGTTTCTGGAGTAGATGGAAGAGGGAGTACCTTAATCTTCTTCAAGGACAGAGAAAATGGCAACAAGTTAAACCTAGCTTACAAGTAGGAGATTTTGTTCTCATGAAACCAGAAAGTAAAAAGAAACGCATGGCCTATGGGACTTATATCGAAAACCTTTTCAAGTGAAGATGGCAAGGTGTCCAAAGTGGAAGTAACAGTCAAGAAGCAAGGTGACCCCAAATCTTTCATTAGGCCTATATCAGAGGTCATCTTACTTATGTCAGTTGAGAATTAAGGACTATCCATTCAACCACAAGGAACTTTCCAAGAACTGTAACCACTGGATTACAATTGGGTTGGAGACAGTTTGGCCTAGTGCGGCTTCTCCAATCCGAAGATGGGCATCCTTTGGATTGCTTCAGGAACTGTTATAGACATTCGTCTACCTCGTTTGTTATTTGTTATTGTTGCTTTGTTGTTGTTTGTCTTTCAGGTTGATGTATCCCTCAGTACTTCAGGAAAACACCTTCACCTCAAGACATTTAATATAGTGAAATCCAGGGATTTCAGACGGAAAGTGTGCTGTCCAGCTCTTTGTTTGAAAGACTTTCAGCCATTTTGGGCATTACATAATGATTATTGTATTGTTGTGCTTTGCTGCCATCTACTGGCCATTGTTATAACATGTATTATTCCTGTGTTTTACCCACAACACCTTTCGGTCTGTAACTCCTCCTACCTCCTGCTCCTCACTTTCTTCTTCTTCACATCCATCTTGACTACACATGCTGCAGGACTGGAGAAAGGATTCTCTTGTTACCACTTTACCTAGCGCTTCTAATACCTACAATTCCTACCCTTTCCTCATCCTTCACTTACCCTCATCTCACCTCATCAAGAACTATAAATAAATCTGTTGAATTCATCACTGCATCATCATTCCGGATTACCACGTGCAGGTCATGAGGAACAGAACCGCAGGTCAGTGAGTTGACGCTATATGCCATTGCTTATACAGAGATCTATGTCACATCCCTCAGACACATCTCGCCCCACGTACATCGGTGGCAGAATAGTGAGTATCATTAATAGTTTAGTTTCTTCATGTATTTTGTCAATCCAAGGTTGAGATGTGAGTGTCCAGAGAGAGAGGTCCTCTTCCAGTTTCATCCACTGCTTATTTTCCATAGACCTAAACCAGTCCACTGTTCTCATAAGAATCGAAGATTGATGGGATTTTTTTTTTAGATCTGGCAGATTAGTACCCCATTTTATTCTTTGGGACGACACAATATTTTAACATGTATCCTAGGCCTCGATGTTCCCCATACAAACTTGCTGTTAGAATTGTTGAGATGGGAGAAAAAGGTCTGAGGAACGCAGACCGGAACGGTCTGGAATATATAAAGATTTGCCAATTTTTATCACATTAAAACGTCCAAACCAGGACAAGAGTTTTAAGTTCTAATTAATTAGATTTTGAATTGTTTGTTCAAGTATGGGGGATATAATTTAAATGATACAGATCATCCAAGTTCACCGGAATTTGTATACACAGGTACTTAATAGCATCTTTCTGCCACTTAAAGGGAAAGTTAGAAATAAATTATTGTGTCGGTTCAGCGTTAAAAGTTATGTTTATGGCTTCTGATTTAGAGTAGTTGACTTTAAAATTGCTTACATGGCCGAATTCTTTTAAATCCTTTATTATAGAGGGAAATTAGATAAGTGGGTTTGAAACATAGAGCAACAAGTCGTGTGCATGGAGAGCTAATTTATAGTGATGTGAGCCTATAGTAACTCCACTAATATCTGGATTTATATGTAATGCTACCGTGAAATGTTCCATCACCAATGTGTATAGGAGAGGTGATAAGGGACACCCTTGTCTCGTCCCCTTTTTAATAGAAAATGTGTCAGATAGAAGGCCGTTTACCCTATCGCTTTAGGGTCAGTGTATAAGGATAGAATTTTAGATAACAAGAAAGAGTCCATCCTAATTTGTGGTAGGGCGCTCTTCAAAAAAGTTCAATCCACTGTGTCAAATGCTTTTTTAGTGTAGACAGAAACAAGGCACATTGGGATCCCCTGGGCTTTTGCATGTGAATTTAACAACAATGTTTTATCTGTAGTATCACAAGCTTCTCTACCCTAACAAAACTAACCTGATTGTTGCTAACAATTGAGGGTAGATAGTGGGAGAGCCATGTTGTAATTATTTTAGAAAATATTTTGACGTCTACATTAATGAATGATATTGGATGAATATTAGGGCAGGTACAGTATTTGGTCCTTTTCCAGGCTTTGATAAAACCATTATATAAGCTTCAAGTGATTGGGGGGTAAAGTCTTCTGAGATTTTATTGAACACTTTAGTTAAAAAGGTAATAACAGAGGTGCAAACATCTTATAAAATCTATTATTGAATCCATCTGCCCCAGAGCTCTTCCCGATAGGAGAGGCCATTAAATCATTCCCTATCTGTTGTTCAGTGAAAGCTTTGTCTAGTATCTCCTGCTCAGGGGTCTGTAAGGAAGGAAAGTCAGTGTCCATAATATATTTATCAATTTTTGTTTCAAGAGTATTAGTGGTCTTGTCCATGAATATTATGAAGTGAGCTATAATAGCAATGAAATGCTTCAGCTAAGTCAGTGGGGTTATGAATTTATAGCCGCGGTGCTCCTTTTATTTTGGATACGTATGTCCTTTGCATCCGTGGATGTAACTTCCTTGTCAATGAGAGACCACATTTATCTGTGAATTCGTACGAGAACCTTCACATGCGATCTTGATATTTTGTATACGTTTGATCTATTAAAGGCCTTCGCTCCTTTCTTTTTTTCAATCAGATCATTTTTATTTAACAAAAGAAAGAAAGACCAACATTTTGTTTTTGTCATATAAACTTTGTGACAAAAAAAAATAAAAAGAAAGAAAAACCAGTAAACAATACAAGAACCGGTTTACAATGATATAAATCCCAATATCGCTCTATAGTACAATGTTTTGGAATAGTAATTTTACATTTGTACATAAATATCTGAATACTTCCTGACGGCTTATTTTTTCCCCTATTGGGACATCAAAAGAAAAAGAATATATCTAAGAAGGGGCAATTGTGTGGACTGAGACAATTATTATTATTTGCTGACGCCTTCGGTATAAAGGATATAAATTCCTGGTTTACTGCAGGGATATGTACAAATGGTCCAGTATAGTATTTCTGAAGCAATACCTGGGGTAATTAACCATTGCTCCCATACGTGTATGAGTTTCTTGAGAGCGTTCCTTTTTATATAAGCTCCACTTTCCAAGCATAGAGTGTTATTTATCCTGGGTTTTAGTTCTGTTATCGTTGGAGGAGAATTGTCTATCCAGTGTAGGGCCAACAACTTTCTGGCTTGGAATAATATTATTGAGCTATCTATTGCCATATGGGAGTCAGGATCTACGTCCTCTCCCAGGAGTCCTAGGATACAGATTTTAGGTTCCAACTGAAGTAATATCCCAAATACAGATAGTACAAGAGCGATCACCCCCGTCCAGTAGTCGCCAATATTTACACTTTCCGATGTCATATGCATCAGGTGCGCGTCCTTTTAACCACATCTAGGACATGTGTCATCCATTTGTATTTCAATTTTAAATAAAATACTTGGGGATCTATATACCCTATGAATGAGAAGAATTCGGGACAATCTTTGTGACTCTGACAATGAAAGTTTCGGCGTCAAAATCCAGTATTTCCCCCATTGCTCCTCAGATAAGGGACCCACATCCTCCTCCCATTTTGTCTTAACCATCAAAGGATATTTATCCAAATGTAACATAGTGAGATGTAGGTTTCCATGTAAGCAAGTGATGGCTTATTAAGGAAAAGTCTCTACAACTATATGTATTGTGTAAAGGAGAATAATACGTACAATCCTTTAAGTCTGGATGTAGTATCCTCCATACATCGACCAGTTGGAAAGAAAAGAGCACGTTTAGCAAAGCTTTTGATTGTGATTTAGATTGGTGATTCCGGTGCAGGGATGCATCTAAAGAAGGATCCAAGACAAAATTTAAGTCACCTCCAATGATGATAAGGTCCTTAGCAAAAAGTAAGTATTGACGGCCTGTCTTAATTTGGTCACAATTTGGGAGATAGTTTACCAAAGTCAAAATTTTGGAGTAGAGATCTTAAACACATACCTCCTCTCCGTGTCAGAGTGTTTCTACAATAGTATGCGGCAGTGATATGTGCCGGCCTATACTCAGCACCTTAGACTTCGAAACAGCATTTTTCTGGGACGCCAAGATGAATAATATCTGTTAGAAAACTGAGGTACAGTATATGATCGCCTCTAAAGTGTGACTCCTGAAGAAAGAGAAAATGTACGTGTTGTTTATGCCTACGATAAAACACTTGAGCTCCTTTCTCTGGAACATTAAGTCCTCTGACATTTAATGAGCAAGTTTTCAGTTGTCATATTACAGTTATATGAAAAAGTTTGGGCACCCCTATTAATCTTAAGATTTTATAAAAATTGGTGTTTTTTCAACAGCTATTTCAGTTTGATATATGTAATAACTGTTGGACACAGTAATGTTTCTGCCTTGAAATGAGGTTTATTGTACTAACAGAAAATGTGCAATCTGCATTCAAACAAAATTTGACAGGTGCATAAGTATGGGCACCCTTATCATTTTCTTGTTTTAAATACTCCTACCTACTTTTTACTGACTTACTAAAGCACTTTTTTTGGTTTTGTAACCTCATTGAGCTTGGAACTTCATAGCCAGGTGTATGCAATCATGAGAAAAGCTACTTAAAGTGGCCACTTGCAAGTTGTTCTCCTGTTTGAATCTCCTCAAAACAACTGTAAAATGATCTGAAAACAAAGATTATTCAACATAGTTGTTCAGGGGAAGGATACAAAAAGCTGTCTCAGAGATTTAACCTGTCAGTTTCCACTGTGAGGAACATAGTAAGGAAATGGAATAACACAGGGACAGTTCTTGTTAAGGCCAGAAGTGGCAGGCCAAGAAAAACATCAGAAAGGCAGAGAAGAAGAATGGTGAGATCAGTCAAGGACAATCCTCAGACCACCTCCAGAGAGCTGCAGCATCAACGTGCTGCAGATGGTGTCACTGTGCATCGGTCAACTATACAACGCACTTTGCACAAGGAGAAGCTGTATGGGAGAGTGATGCGAAAGAAGCCGTTTCTGCAAGCACACCACAAACAGAGTCGGCTGAGGTATGCAAAAGCACATTTGGAGAAGCCAATTTCTTTTTGGAAGAAGGTCCTGTGGACTGATGAAACCAAGATTGAGTTGTTTGGTCATACAAAAAGGCGTTATGCATGGCGGCAAAAAAACACAGCATTCCAAGAAAAACACTTGCTACCCACAGTAAAATTTGGTGGAGGTTCCATCATGCTTTGGGGCCGTGTGGCCAATGCCGGCACCGGGAATCTTGTTAAAGTTGAAGGACGCAAGGATTCCACTCGGTATCAGCAGATTCTGGACAATAATGTTCAAGAATCAGTTACAAAATTGAAGTTACACAGGGGATGGATCTTTCAGCAAGACAATGATCCAAAACACCGCTCCAAATCTACTCAGGCATTCATGCAGAGGAACAATTACAATGTTCTGGAATGGCCATCCCAGTCCCCAGACCTGAATATCATCGAACATTTGTGGGATCAGTTGAAGAGGGCTGTCCATGCTCGGTGACCATCAAACTTAACTGAACTGGAATTGTTTTGTAAAGAGGAATGGTCAAAAATACCTACATCCAGGATCCAGGAAATCATTAAAAGCTACAGGAAGCGACTAGAGGCTGTTATTTTTGAAAAAGGAGGATCTACTAAATATTAATGTCACTTTTCAGGTGAGGTGCCCATACTTATGCACCTGTCAAATTTTGTTTGAATGCAGATTGCACATTTTCTGTTAGTACAATAAACCTCATTTCAAGGCAGAAACATTACTGTGTCCAACAGTTATTACATATATCAAACTGAAATAGCTGTTGCAAAAAACACCAATTTTTATAAAACATTAAGCTTAAGATTAAAAGGGGTGCCCAAACTTTTTCATATAACTGTATATGAAAAAAAGGGGGGAGGGGAGGAGAGAAAGATTAAAAGAGGAAGTATAGACGGTAGATAGTAACGTCTACCTCTCAGTGTCTAAGAAGTATAGATTATGAATATATCGAAACAGTAGGAAATTGCGAAACAAGCAGATCCCAATGCAAGTCCCTAACTGGGGGTTGTCTTTACAGGCGTAAGTCAAACCTTCAGTCCTAGGCTTCCTATTAGTGGAAACCATGGAATACATAGCGAGTAAAGTAATACAGCCTGATATTACAGTAATATAATGTGAAGTCAACTTAAATGCCGTTCTAAGATATGAAAGGAGACATTATGTATAGAGGAAGAGTGGCACCTAATGCTCTATTTACATATATCTTATATGCTTAAAGAAATAAGTAAGCATCTGCAAACTGTCTCTCATCAGGGAAGACAAGATTCATTTCAGGAGCTCATATGATTGGCAGGTTCCTTTCTCGTCTGGGTGCATCACCATAAAGTTCCTGATCCATTGAACACCTTCTGTGACGTGCTGGAACGCTCTGTGGCAATGGTGGAGCAGGTGGCCAGTCAGATATATGGATTCTGGGAATGTCCAGGACATCACAGAAAGGTCTCGTCACTTTAATCTTTCAAAGTATACAATGTTCCATTTTTTTTGGACCTGCAGCTGGAAAGGTACCACAGGGGTACATCCGGCCATTTTCCCGGATGGCATCAAATAGTGGTTTCAATACCCTTCTTTTAGCAAGTGTCATTCAGGATAGATCTATGATCGATTGTATACGTTTTCCATTGAAAATCACCAGGACCCAACTCCGCTGCTTTCCTCACTACGGCCTCTTACATTGAAAAAAATGTATGTGACAGATAATGTCCTTTGGATGCTCAGGATCTGAACCATAATTGCCTAATGTATGGTGCGCCCTGTCGGTCTCCAGCTCCTTATCAATAGGATCACCAAGGATATTATTGATTAATGTCAATAGTGTTGGCATAATCACTTGTGCATTGATGCTTTCAGGTATACCCCTTATCCAGATATTATTGTGATTTTCATGGCCATCAACCAAATTAAACAGACTGTTTATTTATGAGCATTTTGATGGTCCACGTCTTGTAGGACATCAGCCTCTAATCTCTGTACCTTGTCAGTAACCTGTGACAGGCTAGAAGTGAGGGGACGTATTTCAGTTTTGTATGTGGTCTCCAGCCTTTGTATATATTGCTGCATCTATTGTTTAGTAGGGATAGACGCAATCTGATATACAAATAAGTTATGTTGTTCTCCATATCAGAATTCCCTGTGGCTGGGGGGTAAATGTCCCTGTGAAGCAAGCACTGCTCAGTATGTGGGTTTCGGTGAGAGTACAGGGAGATTTATGGAGCTGTCTGGCATCATGAGGGTTAAGACTGCTTCTTGCTGAGCTGAGGCAGTAATAGCTCTGGAGCAGGAACATAAGACCTTCCATAATAAACTGCATACCAGACATGCTGACAGAGGTGGAGGACCTCAGATTAACCTCTGATCTCTTCTTTCTTTCCTATATCAGACGTCATGTTTGAGGCTGTAAATTGCTTATAATTCCCCCAGGAACACGGTCTGAAGAGAGTGTTTTCATTGTGTGCCTTCTCTCGGTGCTATGTCCATGCCATGTCCTTCCTGTTGATGTTCAATACATCCAAAGGTGGCGTTGATTGGAAGCAGGATTGTGTGATGTAAGAACCTTATGTGAGCACTGGAAACACAAGTGACACCAATGGAACGGTGCCAGAATGGGAGGTGCGTATCATTGTTTTTTATTTTAACATGGCCAAACATGAGGAATGAGAAGGAGTCGTCCTAGTAGTGGAAAACCCCTTTAAAAAGATACAATTTTAGATTAGAATGAAAAACGCCTCTCCCCTGTGTGACTTCTCTGAAGTTTAAAAAAAGTTGATTTCCAAGGAAACCATTTCCCACATTAAGAACATAAAAATGTCTTCTCTCATGTGTCTGTACTTTGGTGACTAAGAAGTGATGATTTATTCACAAAACATTTTCCACATTCTGAACATAAAAAGGCTTCTCCCTTGTATGAGTTCTCTGATGCTTGTTAAGATATGATTTATCAGCAAAACATTTCTCACATTCTGAACATGAAAAGGGCTTCTCCCCTGTGTGAGTTCTCTGGTGATTAACCAAAACTGACTTCTGGATAAAACATTTTTCACATGCTGAACAAGAAAAAGGCTTCTCCCCTGTGTGAGTTCTCTGGTGATTAACCAAAACTGACTTCTGGATAAAACATTTTTCACATGCTGAACAAGAAAAAGGCTTCTCCCCTGTGTGAGTTCTCTGGTGATTAACCAAAACTGACTTCTGGCTAAAACATTTTACACATTCTGAACAATAAAAAGTCTTCTCCCCTGTGTGAGTTCTCTGGTGATTAACCAAAGCATATTTCTGGCTAAAACATTTTCCACATTCTGAACAAGAAAAAGGCTTCTCCCCTGTGTGGGTTCACTGGTGTTTAACCAAATCTGATTTCCGGCTAAAACATTTCCCACATTCTAAACATGAAAAAGGCTTTTCCCTTGTATGAGTTCTCTGATGCTTGTTAAGAGTTGATTTATCAGCATAACATTTTCCACATTCTAAACAGGAAAAAGGCTTCTCCCCTGTGTGACTTCTCTGGTGTATAACCAAACCTGATTTCCGGCTAAAACATTTCCCACATTCTGAACAGGAAAAAGGCTTCTCCCCTGTGTGAGTTATCTTATGTCTTATAAAACTTGATTTCAGCTGTCCCTCTGATCTGCTGGTACAGTCATCTGGCAAGAATAAAACCAATCATTATTTATGAATAACATATCCTTAAAATTTATATTGATGAATATTTCTACTTCAACGCTCTTCAAAAATGCACTTTATGTAAAAGTATCATTATCTACCAAGAAAACATCGCAGAAAAATCAACCTTACCAACACCAATCAGATAACAAATGCACTAGCAATTTAGTGTTTGTTGGGTGTACTGGGGTGTCTGTCCATGTGGGGTGCACTTATATAGTGCTGGACAGCCCCCCTGATCTAATAGTATGGGCATCATCACTATCCTAAGCCAGACACTGCATCACACCTACCTGTGTGACTGGCGTCCTATGCAAGCTTCATCTGTGTGCATCTTTAATACTAGGCAACCACCCTCTCCATGAATTGGTAGGTTTGTGAGTGGTAGCTTCATCAGTATTTTGCACCTGCGCTGCCCCCACCTTTATCATGGGGGTCTTCGGCATCCTGTAGCATTTGTTATATGATTTGGTGTTAGTAAGGCTGTATCTTTTTCTGTGATTTTTTTTAATTTTGCCCTATGTTAGCCGTCATTATTCACCAAGACAATAACAGTTCACAGTGTAATAGAAAACCTCATAGGATGAACCAGTGGATCGTAGTGTCCAACTGTTTGTTAATTCTGCCTCCCAAATATGGAATAAAAAGCCACCAAACAATGTTATGTAGGCAAAAATAATATCAATAAAAACTTCTACTAATCTCACAAAAAACAAGTCCCCACTCAGGTCCATCACCTGTCAATGGAAAACCAGAGGTTTCCACATTATTAGTGGCTCAAAGGCTTTTGAAAAGCAACATGGCTTCCATAAACCAATCCAGCAATATCCGCTCCCCCAAAGTCAGATCTCCCCCTCACTTCTGAGCCTTGCAGTGCGCCCAAAACACATTTAGCATCCATGTATTTAACATTACTATAGTGAGAAGAACCCACTTAATTGATGGTGTGTGTCTCCTGGAGCACAATCTGGTCACTAAGTGTTGGGTAATGAAACTATATATTTGTAATTTTCACTCTCCAACATCCACTGCGTGCTAATTTCTGGAAAGTGCCTGTGGAGTCAAAATAGTCACTACTCCTATAGATTATATCACTGAGGGTTATAATTTCCAAAATGGAGTCACTTTATGGGGATTTCTACTGCTCTGGTTTTCGGCAATTTGGTCACATTAGGGCTTCTACAAATGGTGGGTCCCATCTCCTCTGGGATCTGCTCCTGCGACGTCTGCTTCTCTCACCAGGAGCCGCCTTATTCATCCTGCAGGCGCTGGTGATGGAGGATACATCAGAATTAGAAGCTCTGGGCGGCGCAGGCTCTGTCCAGGGTTGCTAGGACCAGTAGTACCATCCAGTCTGGCAGTATGCTTCAGGCAACTCGAAAGCACCGCATCCTACTAAAGCTGGAAGCATATTGCCGGAAGCTGCCAGATACAGCCTTGTTCTCCTCTGGTTCAGTCCTCTGTGCTCAGCTCCCGGGTTGTGTATTTGTTTCCTGTTGTGACCTCGGCCCGTTTACTGACTACTTTTGTGTGATTTTGTATTTTCTCTGACCTCCATGTTCTGACCCGGCTATCTGACTATTCTTCTTGGCATCTCACACCACAGAACATTAGGTAACACGGTGGCCCAAGCCTAGGGGTCTCTGTCTAAGTCCAGATCCATGTAGAGGGGTTAAAGGCAAACCCTGGGATCTGGATAATGGAGTAGATAGCGCTAAGCCTGTTTGTGGTGGCCATCTTTTGAGCTGCCAGGTGACAACGAACAGTGCCCCCAATACATTGAGTCTGCACACTATCCCAGCAAGATCTGCATTCAAATAGCTAAATGGCGCTCCTTCCCTTAACCTGCCATGTGCCCAGACAGTAGTGTACAGCTGTATATAGGGTATTGTCAGATTCAAGAGAAGTTGGAATATTATTTGTAAGATCCATTTGTTTCCTATTATCCTTTGTGAAGTATTCCAAAGTTATCACCATATAAAGTCACACACTTCAGATTTGAAAAATGGGCCCAGATAGGAACACAAAACTGTCTGCAGGAAGGGGTTAAATCAGAGTATTTTGGGCACTAACTACTATAGTCAAAACTGTGAGTAACAATAACACATCTACTGAAATGATCAAACTCAACAGTCTCCATCAGTAATAAATGAGTAACTAGTGGTGAAACCTCTCTGGGGTAATTAGAGTATGGGGCTCGGGGGCTCTTGGCAATCTAAACTATCGTAAGGGACAATATTTTCTGTCAGATGAGTTTCAAGAAGAAATATTAGACGTTCAAAGAGAACTTGTTATAATAGTGCAGAGATGAGACGTCTTAAATTTAGCTTAGAGATATATCATGGCACAGGTGTAATTTTTTTTGTTGTTTAGTTTATCACAATCCTGTTTGAAGTTAGTCGGTTTTAAAAGAAATTCAAAAGTCAGGATAAAGGGAAACTCTGTTGTTATTGTACAGAAATTCACACTTGGCCCTCACTGCACATTTAATGTTGTTGATCATAAAAGTGAAGTTTGGCCAGAAAGACTGGACCTGGCCTTGTAGGGACCATATGAGGACATTCAGCAGCATAGAAGGGAGAGAAGGTAGATTCATCCAATAATATATCAGGGATCTAGGAAGCCAACAGCATCATTACACTCCACTTTCTCTTACAGTCCCATCATAATATTTTTCTTCAAGTGATTTTCTGGCTTTGTGGTTTACAGATCTGGGCAGGTAACGTCTCCTAATCACACGGAGTAGGTGGATCCTCCAGGTTGTAAGTTCTATGGAAAAGGGTTTCAAGGCCCAAATCATTTGAACAGTTTTGGGTGGAAGAGAATGTTGTGGTCTAGAGGCAAAATGGTGATCACACGATTGTGATACGGCCGGACTCCACCACTGATAAAGCAGCCACAGCCGGTGACTGAGAAGAATCTGTGACTTCTGTGCATTTAGTGGTTACTACTCACCTGGGTAGTCATATGTAGGAATCTCCTCTTTACACCATTCATCACCCCTCACATATGTCTCTATAGTATTAATATGGGTCAGATCTTCACCCTGAAACAAATATTGTAAAAGTCACAGACAGATGGAGAAGTCCCATCTATGATCAGCTTTAATCCTGCCATCTCCACCGTTCTCATTACACAAATAGAAAACACATAATACTGGTGGATAAAACAAGACTGAACACAAGACCTTCACAGCCATCTACACATCATAGGGGAGATCTCATGACACCTTCTCTCCATCTACCTGATGATCCTGAGGAACATTGGGATCTTCTTGTTTACAGTCCTGTGGAAGAAGAGGACAGGGACATCTGTCTGGTGTTGTCCTCTTACTGGATAGATCTGGAGGAAACACATACAGGGACTGAATTCATTCTTTACATACAGATAATTATAGGCCGTGTGTATTTAGTCCTGTCCTATTACCTGGTGATGTGAGGGGCTGGGGAACCTCCATCATGACGTCCTTGTACAGATCTTTGTGTCCTTCTAAATACTCCCACTCCTCCATGGAGAAATAGACAGTGACATCCTGATATCTTATAGGAACCTGACACATACAATGATACAGTCATCCCCCCGATCCTTTCATTGTGTTACTGTATAATTTCCCAGTATTCCCAGCAGTGTCACCTCTCCAGTTAGCAGCGCAATCATCTTGTAGGTGAGTTCTAGGATCTTCTGGTCATTGATGTCCTCATGTATCAGGGGGTGAGGTGGAGGCCCAGTGCTTGGGCTCAGGGGTCTTCCCCATCCCTCAGACACAGGGTCCTGACAGCGCTCACTAGAGGTTTTCTTCACTACTGTGTAATCCTGGTTATGGAGAGACACATTAATAAATCTCACTACAGACATTTCCAGAGTCCTCATCTCTCCAGTTCTGTCCATCTGTTATTCCCATAGATAAGAATGATGTAATGTGACGTCATCAGAATCTCTCACCTCTCCAGTAAGCCGGAAGAGGATCTCTAGGGTGAGGTGTAATATCCTCTCCACCATCTTGTCTCTGTCCAAATCCATCTTTGATGGGTAAAATCAGGAAAATCCTCTTTAATAGATCTTCACTGAGAGGATCTGATATTGTAGGGACCTGAATGAGAAGAAGATGAGCTGATGTAACATCATAAAAATCCTGTGTAAGAATACAATTACTGGAGATAATAAATGGAAACATATGAGGAGATTTATTATTTTACAGTATTTCGTTTTCTTTTTTACATCTAGTAATAAAACCTATATATTTTAGGCCACAGACAACAAGCAGTTTCTTCCTTGGAGTCGGCAGCTGAATACGTTTCTCATAGACTCATCTTCCATAAAGCTAATTCTCGTCTCATTTACCGACACTGGAATCGGCATTAGCAATACTGCAGGAGATATTCATTACACGTAACATGAGAAATAACTACTTCATGAGGACGACATCTTCATCTTCTACTACGGCTCTAGAAACATATTTAGCCAGAGTGCTTCACTGACTACATCTCCACCGGCCGTCTATATGAATGTTTCCCGTCTTCCCTGGACAGTAATCTTCTATCACATTAGATCTCATGTTTGATTCACACACAGAAGTTTGAGGCTTTGACACATGGTAAGGTATTTAATATTATACAGAGTAGGGCTATCCCGAATGGGTTCACCTTGCCATGGTGGGATAGCTTTCATGCTATTTTTGATCAAAAACAGACAGCCGGGGGGAGGGAGCCGCCTGAAAAATGCTAGAGTTTCCCATAGACTTACATTGGGCTCGCTGCTCGGGTCGAGCACCCGAGTATTCCAATATGCTCAACCCGAGCATCGAGCACCTGAGCATTTTAGTGCTCGCCCATCACTAGTTCTGAGTTTAAATCCCTGGTGCAGAAAAAATAAGCTTTTGTTTTTTAAACGATGTTGGCTAGCACACAAACTTCACTGATGCTTGGCTTTGATACCTGACTTTTCTCACACATCAGAATAAGAATCACAATTACTAAGCATTATCATGGATAATCTCATAAGCCAAGAAAAACCTGTAGGGACACTGAACTTTTTATTATTAATTATTATTATTATTACTATTATCCTTTCAAACCAAAACTATGTGACACAGATGCCTTACCATTAAACTGTAGGTTCATTATTTGATTATTTAGGTAGTGATATATAATTATAATAATTACATAGCAAAAGTAAATTGGGAGTTTGCAGTCAGTTCTTTGGTGGATGGAAAGAAAAATTGACAATAAAGAAATTTTATCATTAGACCCCTTTAAGAAATTATGCAAATGTACAGTCACTTGGAAATAGATATGTAGTAAATTAGTACCTCCCAATTTACTTTGGCTATGTAATTTACCATGCAAATACACAGCGTGTCTGAAACTCTTAACACGTCAGGATGACAATCAAAATGTCAGATATTAAAAGTAAAACACCCCTGTAGTTTGTGTACTAAACAGGGATAGTTAAAAAAAAATAATACTCACCTCCTCTTCCGGCTTCCAGCGCAGTCTGCAAAGGCTTCCCGGGTATTGCCATGACGACCCGATGTTGTCATGACAACATCCGGGTCACCAGAGAGCAGGAAGATTGCTTGGACATGCGCAGTGCATCTCCAAGCAATCTTCACATTGTGCACCGCTGACAGCCTACATGGCATAGGGATGGTGCTCTGTCCCTATGCCATGCAGGCGATCAGAAAAAAAAAGTGAAAGTCCCAGAGTGGGACAAAGTAATAAAGTGTATAAACTGTGTGAAAGTGGAAAAAAAAAAAAAACATTTGCAAAAATATAAAAAAAATAAAAAATAAATAATCCACCAAAAATAAAAATATAATTATAATGTACCCATCAATAAATATTATTATAAAAAAAAAAAAAAACAAAACAATAAAAGTACACATATTTGGTATCGCCGCGTCTGGAACAACCTGACCTATAAAACTGTCCCACTAGTTAACCCCTTCAGTGAACACGGTAAAAAAAAAAAAAAAAACGAAGCAAAAAACAATGCTTTATCACCATACCGCCAAACAAAAAGTGGAATAACATGCGATCAAAAAGACGCATATAAATAAAAATGGTACCGCTGAAAACGTCATCTCGTCCCGCAAAAAACAAGCCACCATACAGCTCCATCAGCCGAAAAATAAAAAAGTTATAGCTCTCAGAATAAAGCGATGCTAAAAAATATTTTTTTCTATAAAATAGCTTTTATTGTGTATAAGCGCCAAAACATAGAAAAATGATACAAATGTGGTACCGCTGTAAACGTACTGACCCGAAGAATAAAGCTGCCTTGTCAATTTTACCACACGCGGAACAGAATAAAAAAAAAAAAAAACAATTCCTGAATTGTTGGTTTTTGTTTATTCTGCCTCCCAAAAATCGGAATAGAAAGCGATCAAAAAATGTCACGTGCCTGAAAATGGTACCAATAACAACGTCAAATCATCCCGCGAAAAACGAGCCGTCACATGACTGTCTGCCAAAATCTGGAAAAATTATAGCTCTCAAAATATGGCGATGCAAAAACTAGATTTTACAAAAAATGTGTCTTTTAGTGTGTGACAGCTGTCAGTCATAAAAACCCCATATGATTCTGGCATTGCTGTAATCACACCGACCCGAAGAATAAAGTCGTCTAATCACTTATACCGCAGAAGGAACAGCGCCAAAAATAAACTCTTGGGTTAGGATTGGGCTAGGGCTGGGTTTGGGGCTAGGGTTGTGCTGGGGCTAGGGTTGTGCTGGGGCTAGGGTTGTGCTAGGGCTAGGGTTGCGCTATGGTTAGGGTTGTGCTAGGGTTAGGGCTGGGGTTTGGATTTTTTTCAAAAGTAAGAAAAAAAGATGACGATATGGTGACTAGTGTTGAGAGCAAGTGCTCGCTACTTGAGTTTGCATCGGGTGCTCTGGTATGCATTGAGTATCGTGGGTATTTGAGTGACATGCTCGAGTCTCTGCCCCATATGCTTCGCGGCCAAAAAACTTTACGGGGATTGCCTGCCATGCACGAGCGATCCCCGCATGTTTTTTTTTGGGTATCTAATAACCGTGAAACATGCGGAGCAGGGACTCGAGCATGTCACTCGAGCACACGCTGTACATGGTGCATACCTGAGTACCCGATGCAAACTCAAGTAGCGAGCACTTGCGCTCAAGAATAATGACAACTTATTCAATATGATGACCTAATGTAAATAAATTCTGTGCCGTACCTCTGGGTTTAAAATGTTCACTATACACCTTAATAAAATCCTTGAGGGGTATAGTTTCCAAAATGGGGACACTTGTGGGGGAGCTCCACTGTTTAGGCACATCATGGGCTCTCCAAACGCGACATGGTGTCCGCTAACAAATTGAATGGAAAATCGGCTCAAATTGTTAGCGGATGCCATGTTGCGTTTGGAGAGCCCCTGTGTGCCCAAACATTGGAGCTCCCCCACAAGTGACCCCATTTTGGAAACTAGACCCCCCAAGGCACCTATCTAGATGCATAGTGAGCACTTGGAACCCCCAGGTGCTTCACAAATTGATTCATAAAAATGAAAAAGTGTTTTTTTTTTCACTTTTTCATTTTTACGAATCAATTTGTGAAGCACCTGGGGGTTCCAAGTGCTCACTATGCATCTAGAAAGGTGCCTTGGGGAGTCTAGTTTCCAAAATGGGGTCACTTGTGGGGGAGCTCCAAAGTTTGGGCACACATGGGCTCTTCAAACACAACATGGCGTCCGCTAATTATTCAAGCAAATTTTACAATCAAAAAGTCAAATGGCGCTCCTTCCCTTCCGAGCCCTGCCGTGCGCCCAAACAGTGTTTTTTCCCCAAATATTGGGTATCTGCGTGCCCAGGGGAAATTGCACAACAAATTTTGGGGTCCATTTTTTCTTGTTACCCCTGTGAAAATAAAAAAAATTGGGTCTAAAGTAACATTTTTGTGAAAAAAGTTAAATGTTCATTTTTTTCTTCCACATTCAAAAAATTCCTGTGAAGCACCTGAAGGGTTAATAAAGTTCTTGAATGTGGTTTTGAGCACCTTGAGGAGTGCAGTTTTTAGAATGGTGTCACTTTTGGGTATTTTCTGTCATAAAGACCTCTCAAAGTGACTTCAAATGTGATGTGGTCCCTAAAAAAATGATTTTGTAAATTTTGTTGGAAAAATGAGAAATCGCTGGTCAACTTTTAACCCTTATAGCTCCCTAACAAAAAAAAATTTTGGTTCCAAAATTGTGCTGATGTAAAGTACACATGTGGGAAATGTTATTTATTAACTCTTTTGTGTGACATATCGCTCTGATTTCAGGGCTTAAAAATTCAAATTTTGAAAATTGCAAAATTTTCAAAATTTTCGCCAAATTTCCATTTTTTTCACAAATAAACGCAAGTGATATCAAAGAAATTTTACCACAATCATGAAGTACAATATGTCACGAAAAAACAGTCTCAGAATCAGGGGGATCCGTTAAAGCGTTCCAGAGTAATTACCTCATAAAGTGACAGTGGTCAGAATTGTAAAAATTGGCCTGGTCATTAACGTGCAAACCACCCTCGGGGCTTAAGGGGTTAAAGGTAAGGTCACTCTGATTGTGACAAGTTTCTATTACTTGTGTTATCCCATATTTTTCTTGCTCTCTTGGTTAGGTATGGAGGAGTGTCTGTCCCTCCTGTTTTTCTGCAAACAATCGTGTGGAATCCAAAATATACTATGGGTACCTTTTTCCTTGAATCTGGTGTTCATGTCTATTGCCTGTATATTAATATCTGTGACATTAGAGCAGTTTCTACTCAACTGTAAAAATTAGCCCTTGGATATTGCTTGTTTTTTTTTTAGTAATTTAATAGTTTATTAATGCTCATAGGTTAATGGTAGATGAGAGTCCCTAGGGTCCCATCCCGTACTTTCTTGATTGGTACATCCAGGAAAGGCAACTGGTAATAATTAAACTCTGATATAAATCTAAGGACGACTCTATGGATATTGAGTTCCCTGACAAATTCAAGAAATTGTTCACTCGTCTCTGACCAGATGATAAAAATGTTGTCAATATATCTATATCAAACCCCAATATATGGATGCCACCACTTATGATCATCCCTGAATATTGTGGTTTCCTATGAGCCCAGGAATAGGTTAACATACGAGGGGGCACAGGAGCTCCCCATCGCAGTACCCCATAGCTGGTGGAAGTACTTCCTGTCAAAAAGAAATATGTTGTAAGAGTGAATTTTAGAAGATCCTCTATGAAGTCATTATGTCTGCTACACTCTATTGATCTCGATTTCAAGAAACAACTTACTCCTCTGATACCATCATCATGCGGAATATTACTGTACAAAGCCTCGATATCTAGTAAGGCCTGCTCCCCTACATGCAAGTATACATGCTCGAGGGTCTACATGGAGGGGAGCAGGCAAAGGGAAAACCAACTCCAGAGGGATTATTCCAACTGCAGGACCTCAGGGGGTACTGAGGGAACATTATACTGTGTGTGGGGGGATGGTGGTAGTGTAGGAATATAATATACACCTGTTTATATGGAATGTGTTCATTCCCTTGTAATCTTGATATATTTCATGTTCATCCCATGTGCAAGATACACAAGAAATCCATAATATCTCTCCATATGTTTGGACCTGTAAGTTTTTGTGTTCATTCTTTTTATTTATTCCTGATCTTCATTCTTTTTAGTATGTCCCGGAACATTAAACTGTGTGGGGGGCATCATACATCCTGCATAAGGGGAATAATGGGGGCATCATACATCCTGCATAAGGTGCATAATGGGGGCATTACACTGTGTGGGGGCATCATACATCCTGCATAAGGGGCATAATGGGGGCATTACACTGTGTGGGGGCATCATACATCCTGCATAAGGGGCATAATGGGGGCATTACACTGTGTGGAGGCATCATACATACTGTATAAGGGGCATAACGGGGGCATTACACTGTGTGGGGGCATCATACATCCTGCATAAGGGGCATAATGGGGGCATTACACTGTGGGGGCATCATACATACTGCATAAGGGGCATAATGGGGGCATTACACTGTGCGGGGGCATCATACATCCTGCATAAGGGGCATTACACTGTGCGGGGGCATCATACATCCTGCATAAGGGGCATAATGGGGGCATTACACTGTGGGGCCAGTAAAGGGGTCCTGTACTATGAGAACAATACGTTTCCTCCCTTCCTGTCTCCATAGTTGGGTCGTATGTATCTATTACAGGAAACAGAACAAAAACCTTATCTATATATATAATTGTCTTATCCCGTCTGTCTGTCTGTCTGTGTGTCTGTCTGTCTGTCCAGGAAATCTCGCGTCGCTCATTGGTCCGGCAGTGGCCAATCAGCGCTGCGGGATTTCTGAAAAAAGATGGCGGCCGTTAGCGGCTCATCTGCGGGACGGAGCTCAGCGGCGATGCAGCCGGGAGATGAGCGGCGTGTAGCAGAGCCAGGTGTGTACGGAGCGGCCAAAAGCAAAGCCCACGAGGTGTGAAGAACATACAACCCCCTAAAGTGACCCCATTTCGGACACTGTACCCACGAGGGAAGTCATCTGAGGGTGTAATGGACGTTCTTACATTCTTATCCCACAGGTGTCTCACTGATTTCTTTACCACTCGTTTGTGTGTAATGGTAGACTCCATACTAAATAAGGAAGGAGTCACTGACTGTGGTGGCCCCTCCCCGGGCCGTGGCAATTGGTGACCCCCCTTCGCTGCCCCTTACTGACCAGTGATCCTGAAGCCCCCGGAAGGATCCAATGAAGCGAAAGGGGACGCTACAAGCCGTCCCATGGATACATAAACACCGGGACATCCCACGTTACTTCCTTTCTTTGTTGGTCCCAGACTGGAACGTCATGGAGAATTCAGGATCAGGTCAGATTACTGAGGCCCTAAAGGCTGGGTTTGCACAGGGGGGCGAGCGCTGGTTACAGGCCCTCATCTTGGGGCTCAGCGCTCATCCCCCTGGCCCCAGCTCTAATTCCCCGGATAACCCTTCCCCTGGCCCTCAACCCCTTAAGGGTACATCACATCCCCCAATCCCCTCACCCCTTGGGCCCACTCACTCACCACTCAGCGTGCTGCATCCGGATCCTCTGGGACGAGGGGCTGCAGTTCTGCCGCTGTCTGGTCCTGTCCTCCATTCTCGCCCGGCCGCCGCAGACGCACAGCTGCAGGCCACTCATCGTGGCTCACCCCCTGTCTCGCACGACGTCGCGGCAGAGCGAGCATGTGGGGCGGTTTGGCAGGCGCCCCCCGGCGTTGGACGGAGATCGGCTGCGGAACCTCTTCGTGCTCTTGCCGGGGCGGGGGAGCGGGGGTCCGGAGCGAGGCGGTGTGTTCGCGCCGGCGTAGGGTTGGGGGGGGGGGGGTTTCCTCTCGGCGGTCGCGCGCCGGAGCAGGGAGGCGGGCGAGCCACGCGACTAGGCCGCAGAGGCATGCTGGGGGAGGAGGAGCTAATGTACAGGAAGCGCAGGTCACGCCCCCCAGTCCAGAATGCCGCGCGACGGAACAGGAAGCGGTGGCTGGTGCAGCGGTGGATCCTGCGCCGCACTCACAGCTGGCACGGGGCTCCGCTGCACTAGTCTACGATTGTGGGGTGTCTTCTGTGTCGGCAGCGGGCACAGCGGGGATTCAGGTCTCCTGGCTGCCGCCGGTGCTGAAGACAGCACCGAGCATATCAAAGCCCAAACCCCTAAAAACTCCCATCCCGCATCCTGCCGAAGGGCACCCTGGAGAGCGGAGGTCCAGCAGGCACTCCCGCCCTCCAGAGCGCTTTAGGCACAGCACCCCGCTGCCACAGAAAAGAAGTTGCGGGCCATACATTTATCCATCACCTCCCCCTCAACACACAGCAGGGGCTGTGGCGGAGCACAGCTTCGGACAGGAATCCTCTGGCGGGAGCTGTGCTCTGCCAACCCCACAAACACCCCCTCCCCGCAGAAAAACCCCTATTAAAAATAAAAGAAAAAGTTCCCAAAACAGCACACATGACCCTACACATCCAGGGGACATGGCTGCCCCTGTAATCACCGCAGCCCATCCAGCGCCCAGTCAAATGATCAATACCATATACCCCTTTGATAGCGCAGCGACGTACGCGCCTGACACCGATATAGCATCACCCTCTAGCTGGACACAAATAGCACCGCCACATCCCGGTGGGACACATGTATACTGCGCAGAACCCCACATACACCGTCAGGGACACAGAGACTCCAGGTGTACTCGCTGCAGGCGAACTCGCTGTAGTTCCTCCTCGACAGATCTACATCACAGCACACAAGTCACCGGCAAAGGAAGAGGTCGTCGCAAGCAAAGCGGAGATCGGCATCCCACAGGAGGGGTAACAGTTCGCGGTCCTCAAGGTGGCGCTCACCATCCTCCGCATCAGAGATGTCGGGCGCAACGTCAAACCACAGCTGCTTGCACCGATCCCGTCCTTCGGGGGGCAGAGATGATTCAAGGGCACCCTCCAGAGCTTACAGCCTGCACGATGAAGCGATTTCACGTAGGTCTACAAGCAGAGGCACGCAGCTCACCCCGAGCGAGACTGGTGTCGAAGTCCCTCCAAACATCGGAGTCCCTCCTCCAGCCGCAGAAATGGGTGAGTGCAATATAAGTATAACTGAAATGGGAAATATTAACAACAACTTAATAACGGCCCTTAAGGCCATAGTCTAAAAACTATCCGCGCCACCAGGTGTAATACATAATTCTACTAAAACAACTCCACCATTAGCCAGTGTACACAAGGACGCATTCTTTTGCGGAATTAGCCCATTAGGCTCACACATAGACGAGGAAACCAGAATGAAAATATGGAATAATGACTACATCGACATTTGGTCACTATTAACCACTGACCAACATACTATAGACAAAGAGAGAAGGGTAGCCGACCGACCATTCGACAGAAACAGACAAAAGGTCGCAAAGACAATGAGCAACTGGTTACAGGCGTTTTCTGTGCTGGGTTGCATCATGGGCCAAAAGCATCCGGAGCGCTGCTCGGAACTATTCATATACCAGGATACGGTGTATAACTCGTACAAAGCACACGGCGGTTCAGCATGGTGGCGCTACGATGAGGAGTTCTGGAGGCGGTTGGCTCTGCAACCACAGCTAGGCTGGGGGGTAAAAGCTACAGACGTATGGTTGCGATTAATGCTGTCACAGAAACAACATCCCTTTACAACAACGGCTACTGGACAACCGGCAACAGCAGGCCAAAATTCAGTGGTCGTACGTAGACCAGGGGCCTGCTGGCAGTTCAATGAGGGACACTGTCGTTTCTACACCTTATGCAGATATAAACATGAATGTTCAGCCTGCGGAGGAGCCCACCCTGCAGCGAGATGTTCTCGTCCCGCAAGCAAATTATCAATTAAACTCCCACAGTCACAAGCCAAGGACCCCGGTGAGCGTAAACGCGATGGGCCCCTGGCTAGACCAATATCCTAAGAAAGACACAGCGGGGCAGTTACGTTTTGGTTTCACATATGTTTTTTTCATCCCTTTCAAACTTAATAAATCGCCCACCTTTGCAAATAACCTTAAATCTGCAAAAGAACACCCTGAAATACTTAGACAAAAAATACAAAAAGAAGTAGCTCTAGGCAGAGTGGCGGGCCCTTTCCCAACACCACCATTCAGTAACCTAAGAGTTTCCCCTCTAGGAATAATACCAAAAAAAGAGCCAGGTTCATTCCGGCTTATCCATCATTTATCTTACCCAAAAGGAGAGTCTGTAAATGACAGTATTACGTCAGAAGATGCCTCGGTCACCTACGCGTCGTTCGACAGAGCAGTAATGTTAGTACGCGATGCTAGGCCCGGAGCGCTCCTCGCTAAATCCGACATAGAATCCGCTTTTCGCCTACTACCGGTGCACCCAGATTGCTACCACCTGTTGGGATGCCAAGTGAACAATGAATACTTCTACGACACTTGCCTCCCAATGGGTTGTTCAATTTCTTGTTATTACTTTGAACTATTCAGTTCCTTCCTAGAATGGGTGTTGAGGTATGAAACCGGCAATAGGTCTGTCACACATTACCTAGATGACTTCCTATTCGTCGGACCAAAAGACTCAAATCAATGGCAATCATTACTTAACGAATTCACAAATATCGCTCAACTGTTCGGAGTCCCATTATGCCCTACACAAACCATAGGCCCCACAACAAAGCTATCGTTTTTAGGCATCAAAATCGACACCACAGCAGGGTTGTTCCGCCTCCCAACGGAAAAAATACAAAAAACATTACACCAGATCGAGGGATTTTGCGCGGTACGGAAAGTAACTCTACAGCAGAAGCAAGTATTACTAGGTCTCCTCGTGTTTGCCAGCCGGGTGATGCCAGTCGGAAGGGTTTTTTCTCGTCGTTTATCCCTTGCAACAAAAGGTTCATTAAAACCGAGTCATAGAATCAGAATCACCAGGCAGCTTCGAGCGGACTTAGAGGTGTGGAAAAACTTCTTACAATCATTCAACGGTCATACGTTATTTATGTCAGCAGAACAGTCCAACACTGAACTAAGATTATTCACCGGGGCGGCAGAAGCGGGCGGATATGCAGCGATACTAGATAACCAGTGGTGCACAGGCTTATGGCCTCCATATTGGTCTGAACAAGGATTAACAAAAAACCAGACACTCCTGGAACTCTTTCCAATATTGGTAACAATAGAAATATGGGGCACGTTCCTAGCTAACAAAAATATACGCTTCATAACAAATAACACCAGCCTAGCGCACTGCATTAATAAGATGGCATCATCGTCTCTCCCAGTGCTAGGCCTACTGCGCCGGCTAGCATTCCTGTGCCTAAAACACAATATATGGGTTCGCGCGAGCTACAATATTGAAGAGTCTAATGCTGCTGCTGCTAACGCTTTATCACAATTCAATTGGCAGGTTTTCAGAGAGCTCCTCCCCAACGCCCACCCGTCGGGCACCAGTTGCCCACCCTCCCTATGGGATATAGTGGCGAACAGCCGATGCCATTAATCAGAGCATCAGTCGCCCCGTCAACGTGGAAAGCATACGGTAAGGCATGGGGAGAGTGGACACGATTAGTAGCAGGCAGACGGGTTGACATATGTGAACAAGCCAGACTAGATGTAACCATAGAATTTCTCCACCAACTAATGATGAGGGGCATATCAGGGGCGTCAGCACAGCGGTGGCTAACTGGAGTGGCATTTCACTTTCAATTACTGAATTGGGAAGATGTGACAAAAAGATTCATCATCAGGCAAGCCTTAAAAGGGTGGAAAAGAGGTCAGCCAAGTCAGGAGTGCAGACGTCCCGTGTTAATAAAACTGCTGTCAGAAATCATATCCCTAACACCAGTAACACGCCACTCACAATTTGAAGCAACACTAGTGTCTACTGCATTTGCGATCGCCTTCTTCGGGGCGCTACGCATAAGCAAATTAGTCCCCCGATCCAAAATCACCACCAGTGGAGGCTTATTACACCAGGACGTAGTCATAGCCAATAATGCAATACGCATACGCAAATCCAAAACGGACCTAGCGGGCAGGGGCACTTGGGTGCTTTTACAACCCACTAACAGTATACTGTGTCCGGTAACAATAGTAAAAACATATACAGCCATCAGGCCACAAAGTAATTTCTTCCTATCACACATTGACGGAACTCCATTATCAAGATACCAGTTCCAAGCTATATTTAATAAATGCCTAACATCAGCAGGGAACCACCCCAAAGATTACGGGACACACTCATTCCGCATAGGCGCAGCCACGGAAGCAGCTAAAGCAGGACTGTCAGAGACGGAAGTTCAGAGGATAGGAAGATGGCGATCCGCGTGTTTTGCAAGATACATAAGACCGGACTTGTTATCCTAACGTGGTTTGTTTCTTTTACAGGTGACGCTAAGCCAACAGTGTGAGTGATAGGCCACTCGTATATATATTGGGCAGAAAAAAGGGCGAAAGTCCGCCCAGGCGGGAGGAATATAGGGTTTCATAACACATATTTCAACTGGAGAGGTATTAGAGGCCTGCGATGACCACATGTACTAATGGAGGTAATCGACATAGGCAGAGAAGCATCAGGTCCGGTCATCTTAGTTATACACGCCGGGGGAAACGACCTCGGTCATTACAAAAGTGCAGAACTAATGGCAATAATGAAGCTAGACACTGAGTGCTTCAGAGCATTTTTTAGTAAACTAACTATAGTATGGTCAGAGATTGTGCCGAGAGCTGTATGGAGAGGTGCGAGAGACATCACGGCCATCGAACGGACAAGGAGGCTAAGAAATATTCGGATGGCAAAATTTGTAAAGGAAAGAAGTGGTGTAGTGATACGACACGAGAGCTGGAAGGAGATAAAACAGGCCTCATACGGCCCGATGGTGTTCATTTAACGGATATTGGACTGGACATATTCCTGTCAGGACTCCAGGACGGAGTGGAACAAGCGTTAATGATGATGATGGGTGGAGGTCGGAGTCCTGCCTACGAGTATGCAGGATCCTCCGTGGCCTGGAAATAGAAAGGACATGTTGGAAAGTTATTCTTGTTGGCCAACTTGCCGGTGTGGAGACACAGGGCATGCTGCAACAAGCGGAATTATTTTTGGAAATAAAATGCCTTTCTAATGGAATGAGTTAAAGAGTTAATAAAGCTGTGACCGATCCTCACCCATCCAGTTGTAAGAGTTACATTATTGTATTGTTAAGGAAGGGGTGGCGGTAGGGGGGCTGAGCGTCTGGGTTTGGTTGGGGGTCCCCACAGTCTGGTAGACTCCATACTAAATAAGGAAGGAGTCACTGACTGTGGTGGCCAATATCCGGGCCGTGGTGATTGGTGATCCCCCTTCGCTGCCCCTTACTGACCAGTGATCCTGAAGCCCCTGGAAGGATCCAATGAAGCGAAAGGGGACGCTACAAGCCGTCCCATGGATACATAAACACCGGGACATCCCACGTTACTTCCTTTCTTCGCTGGTCCCAGAGTGGAACGTCCCAACCACCCTCCCTGATATGAAGACTGTAAGAAGGAGAATCATAGAATTTTTTAAAGTCACAGCGGCCTGGAAATAGAAAGGACATGTTGGAAAGTTACTCTTGTTGGCCAATTTGCCGGTGTGCAGACACAGGGCATGCTGCAACAAGCGGAATTATTTTTGGAAATAAAATGCCTTCCTAATGGAATGAGTTAAAGAGTTAATAAAGCTGTGACCGATCCTCACCCATCCAGTTGTAAGAGTTACATTATTGTATTGTTAAAGAAGGGGTGGCGGTAGGGGGGCTGAGCATCTGGGTTTGGTTGGGGGTCCCCACAGTCATGGCTGTTCTGTGCGCACAGGACCTGTGATGAGGTCACAGGAGGGGAGGAGTCAGGGGTCACATGATCAGGGGCCTCAGTGGATGCAGGACTCTGCTGTGCTGGTTGTCATGGTGCTGGATGAGCTGAAGTTTATGTGTGGGGTCAGGAGGGGTTTACAGTGTGGATGTAGCAGAGCCGCGTGTGTACGAGGTGTACGGAGCAGAGCCGCGTGTGTACGAGGTGTACGGAGCAGAGCCGCGTGTGTACGAGGTGTACGGAGCAGAGCCGGGTGTGTACGAGGTGTACGGAGCAGAGCCGTGTGTGTACGAGGTGTACGGAGCGGAGCCGCGCGTGTACGAGGTGTACGGAGCGGAGCCGCGTGTGTACGAGGTGTACGGAGCAGAGCCGCGCGTGTACGAAGTGTACGGAGCAGAGCCGCGTGTGTACGAGGAGTACGGAGCGGAGCAGCGCGTGTACGAGGTGTACGGAGCGGAGCCGCGTGTGTACGAGGTGTACGGAGCAGAGCCGTGTGTGTACGAGGTGTACGGAGCGGAGCCGCATGTGTACGAGGTGTACGGAGCGGAGCCGCGCGTGTACGAGGTGTACGGAGCAGAGCCGCGTGTATACGAGGTGTACGGAGCGGAGCCGCGTGTATACGAGGTGTACGGAGCGGAGCCGTGTGTGTACGAGGTGTACGGAGCGGAGCCGTGTGTGTACGAGGTGTACGGAGCGGAGCCGCGTGTGTACGAGGTGTACGGAGCGGAGCCGCGTGTGTACGAGGTGTACGGGGCGGAGCCGCGTGTGTACGAGGTGTACGGAGCGGAGCCGCGCGTGTACGAGGTGTACGGGGCGGAGCCGCGCGTGTACGAGGTGTACGGAGCGGAGCCGCGCGTGTACGAGGTGTACGGAGCGGAGCCGCGCGTGTACGAGGTGTACGGAGCGGAGCCGCGCGTGTACGAGGTGTACGGAGCGGAGCCGCGCGTGTACGAGGTGTACGGAGCGGAGCCGCGCGTGTACGAGGGATACGGAGCGGAGCCGCGTGTGTACGAGGTGTACGGAGCGGAGCCGCGAGTGTACGAGGTGTACGGAGCGGAGCCGCGAGTGTACGAGGTGTACGGAGCGGAGCCGCGAGTGTACGAGGTGTACGGAGCGGAGCCGCGAGTGTACAGAGCGGAGCCGCGTGTGTACGAGGTGTACGGAGCGGAGCCGCGTGTGTACGAGGTGTACGGAGCGGAGCCGCGTGTGTACGAGGTGTACGGAGCGGAGCCGCGTGTGTACGAGGTGTACGGAGCGGAGCCGCGTGTGTACGAGGTGTACGGAGCGGAGCCGCGTGTGTACGAGGTGTACGGAGCGGAGCCGCGTGTGTACGAGGTGTACGGAGCGGAGCCACGCGTGTACGAGGTGTACGGAGCGGAGCCGCGCGTGTACGAGGTGTACGGAGCGGAGCCGCGCGTGTACGAGGTGTACGGAGCGGAGCCGCGCGTGTACGAGGTGTACGGAGCGGAGCCGCGCGTGTACGAGGTGTACGGAGCGGAGCCGCGAGTGTACGAGGTGTACGGAGCGGAGCCGCGAGTGTACGAGGTGTACGGAGCGGAGCCGCGAGTGTACGAGGTGTACGGAGCGGAGCCGCGAGTGTACGAGGTGTACGGAGCGGAGCCGCGAGTGTACGAGGTGTACGGAGCGGAGCCGCGTGTGTACGAGGTGTACGGAGCGGAGCCGCGTGTGTACGAGGTGTACGGAGCGGAGCCGCGCGTGTACGAGGTGTACGGAGCGGAGCCGCGCGTGTACGAGGTGTACGGAGCGGAGCCGCGCGTGTACGAGGTGTACGGAGCGGAGCCGCGCGTGTACGAGGTGTACGGAGCGGAGCCGCGCGTGTACGAGGGATACGGAGCGGAGCCGCGCGTGTACGAGGTGTACGGAGCGGAGCCGCGCGTGTACGAGGTGTACGGAGCGGAGCCGCGCGTGTACGAGGTGTACGGAGCGGAGCCGCGCGTGTACGAGGTGTACGGAGCGGAGCCGCGCGTGTACGAGGTGTACGGAGCGGAGCCGCGCGTGTACGAGGTGTACGGAGCGGAGCCGCGCGTGTACGAGGTGTACGGAGCGGAGCCGCGCGTGTACGAGGTGTACGGAGCGGAGCCGCGCGTGTACGAGGTGTACGGAGCGGAGCCGCGCGTGTACGAGGTGTACGGAGCGGAGCCGCGCGTGTACGAGGTGTACGGAGCGGAGCCGCGAGTGTACGAGGTGTACGGAGCGGAGCCGCGAGTGTACGAGGTGTACGGAGCGGAGCCGCGAGTGTACGAGGTGTACGGAGCGGAGCCGCGAGTGTACGAGGTGTACGGAGCGGAGCCGCGAGTGTACGAGGTGTACGGAGCGGAGCCGCGAGTGTACGAGGTGTACGGAGCGGAGCCGCGAGTGTACGAGGTGTACGGAGCGGAGCCGCGAGTGTACGAGGTGTACGGAGCGGAGCCGCGTGTGTACGAGGTGTACGGAGCGGAGCCGCGTGTGTACGAGGTGTACGGAGCGGAGCCGCGTGTGTACGAGGTGTACGGAGCGGATCCGCGTGTGTACGAGGTGTACGGAGCGGAGCCGCGTGTGTACGAGGTGTACGGAGCGGAGCCGCGTGTGTACGAGGTGTACGGAGCGGAGCCGCGTGTGTACGAGGTGTACGGAGCGGAGCCGCGTGTGTACGAGGTGTACGGAGCGGAGCCGCGTGTGTACGAGGTGTACGGAGCGGAGCCGCGTGTGTACGGGGCGGAGCCGCGCGTGTACGAGGTGTACGGAGCGGAGCCGCGCGTGTACGAGGTGTACGGAGCGGAGCCGCGTTTGTACGAGGTGTACGGAGCGGAGCCGCGTTTGTATGAGGTGTACGGAGCGGAGCCGCGTTTGTACGAGGTGTACGGAGCGGAGCCGCGTTTGTACGAGGTGTACGGAGCGGAGCCGCGTTTGTACGAGGTGTACGGAGCGGAGCCGCGTTTGTACGAGGTGTACGGAGCGGAGCCGCGTGTGTACGAGGTGTACGGAGCGGAGCCGCGTTTGTACGAGGTGTACGGAGCGGAACCGCGTTTGTACGAGGTGTACGGAGCGGAGCCGCGTTTGTACGAGGTGTACGGAGCGGAGCCGCGTTTGTACGAGGTGTACGGAGCGGAGCCGCGTTTGTACGAGGTGTACGGAGCGGAGCCGCGTGTGTACGAGGTGTACGGAGCGGAGCCGCGTGTGTACGAGGTGTACGGAGCGGAGCCGTGTGTACAAGGTGTACGGAGCAGAGCCGCGTGTGTACGAGGTGTACGGAGCGGAGCCGCGAGTGTACGAGGTGTACGGAGCGGAGCCGCGTGTGTACGAGGCGTACGGAACGGAGCCGCGTGTGTACGGGGCGGAGCCGCGCGTGTACGAGGTGTATGGAGCGGAGCCGCGTGTGTACGAGTTGTACGGAGCGGAGCCGTGTGTGTACGAGGTGCACGGAGCGAAGCCGTGTGTGTACGAGGTGTATGGAGCGGAGCCGCGTGTGTACGAGGTGTACGGAGCGGAGCCGCGTGTGTACGAGGTGTACGGAGCGGAGCCGCGTGTGTACGAGGTGTACGGAGCGGAGCCGCGTGTGTACGAGGTGTACGGAGCGGAGCCGCGTGTGTACGAGGTGTACGGAGCAGAGCCGCGTGTGTACGAGGTGTACGGAGCAGAGCCGCGTGTGTACGAGGTGTACGGAGCAGAGCCGCGTGTGTACGAGGTGTACGGAGCAGAGCCGCGTGTGTACGAGGTGTACGGAGCAGAGCCGCGTGTGTACGAGGTGTACGGAGCAGAGCCGCGTGTGTACGAGGTGTACGGAGCAGAGCCGCGTGTGTACGAGGTGTACGGAGCGGAGCCGCGTGTGTACGAGGTGTACGGAGCGGAGCCGCGTGTGTACGAGGTGTACGGAGCGGAGCCGCGTGTGTACGAGGTGTACGGAGCGGAGCCGCGTGTGTACGAGGTGTACGGAGCGGAGCCGCGTGTGTACGAGGTGTACGGAGCGGAGCCGCGTGTGTACGAGGTGTACGGAGCGGAGCCGCGTGTGTACGAGGTGTACGGAGCGGAGCCGCGTGTGTACGAGGTGTACGGAGCGGAGCCGCGAGTGTACGAGGTGTACGGAGCGGAGCCGCGTGTGTACGGGGCGGAGCCGCGCGTGTACGAGGTGTACGGAGCGGAGCCGCGCGTGTACGAGGTGTACGGAGCGGAGCCGCGTTTGTACGAGGTGTACGGAGCGGAGCCGCGTTTGTATGAGGTGTACGGAGCGGAGCCGCGTTTGTACGAGGTGTACGGAGCGGAGCCGCGTTTGTACGAGGTGTACGGAGCGGAGCCGCGTTTGTACGAGGTGTACGGAGCGGAGCCGCGTTTGTACGAGGTGTACGGAGCGGAGCCGCGTGTGTACGAGGTGTACGGAGCGGAGCCGCGTTTGTACGAGGTGTACGGAGCGGAACCGCGTTTGTACGAGGTGTACGGAGCGGAGCCGCGTTTGTACGAGGTGTACGGAGCGGAGCCGCGTTTGTACGAGGTGTACGGAGCGGAGCCGCGTTTGTACGAGGTGTACGGAGCGGAGCCGCGTGTGTACGAGGTGTACGGAGCGGAGCCGCGTGTGTACGAGGTGTACGGAGCGGAGCCGTGTGTACAAGGTGTACGGAGCAGAGCCGCGCGTGTACGAGGTGTACGGAGCGGAGCCGCGAGTGTACGAGGTGTACGGAGCGGAGCCGCGTGTGTACGAGGCGTACGGAACGGAGCCGCGTGTGTACGGGGCGGAGCCGCGCGTGTACGAGGTGTATGGAGCGGAGCCGCGTGTGTACGAGTTGTACGGAGCGGAGCCGTGTGTGTACGAGGTGCACGGAGCGAAGCCGTGTGTGTACGAGGTGTATGGAGCGGAGCCGCGTGTGTACGAGGTGTACGGAGCGGAGCCGCGTGTGTACGAGGTGTACGGAGCGGAGCCGCGTGTGTACGAGGTGTACGGAGCGGAGCCGCGTGTGTACGAGGTGTACGGAGCGGAGCCGCGTGTGTACGAGGTGTACGGAGCAGAGCCGCGTGTGTACGAGGTGTACGGAGCAGAGCCGCGTGTGTACGAGGTGTACGGAGCAGAGCCGCGTGTGTACGAGGTGTACGGAGCAGAGCCGCGTGTGTACGAGGTGTACGGAGCAGAGCCGCGTGTGTACGAGGTGTACGGAGCAGAGCCGCGTGTGTACGAGGTGTACGGAGCAGAGCCGCGTGTGTACGAGGTGTACGGAGCAGAGCCGCGTGTGTACGAGGTGTACGGAGCAGAGCCGCGTGTGTACGAGGTGTACGGAGCGGAGCCGCGTGTGTACGAGGTGTACGGAGCGGAGCCGCGAGTGTACGAGGTGTACGGAGCGGAGCCGCGTGTGTACGGGGCGGAGCCGCGCGTGTACGAGGTGTACGGAGCGGAGCCGCGCGTGTACGAGGTGTACGGAGCGGAGCCGCGTTTGTACGAGGTGTACGGAGCGGAGCCGCGTTTGTACGAGGTGTACGGAGCGGAGCCGCGTTTGTACGAGGTGTACGGAGCGGAGCCGCGTTTGTACGAGGTGTACGGAGCGGAGCCGCGTTTGTACGAGGTGTACGGAGCGGAGCCGCGTTTGTACGAGGTGTACGGAGCGGAGCCGCGTGTGTACGAGGTGTACGGAGCGGAGCCGCGTTTGTACGAGGTGTACGGAGCGGAACCGCGTTTGTACGAGGTGTACGGAGCGGAGCCGCGTTTGTACGAGGTGTACGGAGCGGAGCCGCGTTTGTACGAGGTGTACGGATCGGAGCCGCGTTTGTACGAGGTGTACGGAGCGGAGCCGCGTTTGTACGAGGTGTACGGATCGGAGCCGCGTTTGTACGAGGTGTACGGAGCGGAGCCGCGTTTGTACGAGGTGTACGGAGCGGAGCCGCGTTTGTACGAGGTGTACGGAGCGGAGCCGCGTTTGTACGAGGTGTACGGATCGGAGCCGCGTTTGTACGAGGTGTACGGAGCGGAGCCGCGTTTGTACGAGGTGTACGGAGCGGAGCCGCGTGTGTACGAGGTGTACGGAGCGGAACCGCGTGTGTACGAGGTGTACGGAGCGGAGCCGCGTGTGTACGAGGTGTACGGAGCGGAGCCGCGTGTGTACGAGGTGTACGGAGCGGAGCCGTGTGTACGAGGTGTACGGAGCGGAACCGCGTTTGTACGAGGTGTACGGAGCGGAGCCGCGTTTGTACGAGGTGTACGGAGCGGAGCCGCGTTTGTACGAGGTGTACGGATCGGAGCCGCGTTTGTACGAGGTGTACGGAGCGGAGCCGCGTTTGTACGAGGTGTACGGAGCGGAGCCGCGTGTGTACGAGGTGTACGGAGCGGAACCGCGTGTGTACGAGGTGTACGGAGCGGAGCCGCGTGTGTACGAGGTGTACGGAGCGGAGCCGCGTGTGTACGAGGTGTACGGAGCGGAGCCGTGTGTACGAGGTGTACGGAGCGGAGCCTTGTGTGTACGAGGTGTACGGAGCAGAGCCGCGCGTGTACGAGGTGTACGGAGCGGAGCCGCGCGTGTACGAGGTGTACGGAGCAGAGCCGCGTGTGTACGAGGTGTACGGAGCGGAGCCGTGTGTGTACGAGGTGTACGGAGCGGAGCCGTGTGTGTACGAGGTGTACGGAGCAGAGCTGTGTGTGTACAAGGTGTACGGAGCAGAGCCGCGCGTGTACGAAGTGTACGGAGCGGAGCCGCGAGTGTACGAGGTGTACGGAGCGGAGCCGCGTGTGTACGAGGCGTACGGAACGGAGCCGCGTGTGTACGGGGCGGAGCCGCGCGTGTACGAGGTGTACGGAGCGGAGCCGCGTGTGTACGAGTTGTACGGAGCGGAGCCGCGTGTGTACGAGGTGCACGGAGCGAAGCCGTGTGTGTACGAGGTGTATGGAGCGGAGCCGCGTGTGTACGAGGTGTATGGAGCGGAGCCGCGTGTGTACGAGGTGTACGGAGCGGAGCCGCGTGTGTACGAGGTGTACGGAGCGGAGCCGCGTGTGTACGAGGTGTACGGAGCGGAGCCGCGCGTGTACGAGGTGTACGGAGCGGAGCCGCGCGTGTACGAGGTGTACGGAGCGGAGCCGCGCGTGTACGAGGTGTACGGAGCGGAGCCGCGCGTGTACGAGGTGTACGGAGCGGAGCCGCGTTTGTACGAGGTGTATGGAGCGGAGCCGCGTTTGTACGAGGTGTACGGAGCGGAGCCGCGTTTGTACGAGGTGTACGGAGCGGAGCCGCCTTTGTACGAGGTGTACGGAGCGGAGCCGCGTTTGTACGAGGTGTACGGAGCGGAGCCGCGTGTGTACGAGGTGTACGGAGCGGAGCCGCGTTTGTACGAGGTGTACGGAGCGGAGCCGCGTGTGTACGAGGTGTACGGAGCGGAGCCGCGTTTGTACGAGGTGTACGGAGCGGAACCGCGTTTGTACGAGGTGTACGGAGCGGAGCCGCGTGTGTACGAGGTGTACGGAGCGGAGCCGCGTGTGTACGAGGTGTACGGAGCGGAGCCGCGTGTGTACGAGGTGTACGGAGCGGAGCCGCGTGTGTACGAGGTGTACGGAGCGGAGCCGTGTGTACGAGGTGTACGGAGCGGAGCCTTGTGTGTACGAGGTGTACGGAGCGGAGCCGTGTGTGTACGAGGTATACGGAGCGGAGCCGTGTGTGTACGAGGTGTACGGAGCGGAGCCGTGTGTACGAGGTGTACGGAGCGGAGCCGTGTGTGTACGAGGTGTACGGAGCGGAGCCGTGTGTGCACGAGGTGTACAGAGCGGAGCCGTGTGTGTACGAGGTGTACGGAGCGGAGATGCGCGTGTACGAGGTGTACGGAGCGGAGCCGCGCGTGTGCGAGGTGTACGGAGCGGAGCCACGCGTGTGCGAGGTGTACGGAGCGGAGCCGCGCGTGTGCGAGGTGTACGGAGCGGAGCTGCGCGTGTGCGAGGTGTACGGAGCGGAGCCACGCGTGTACGAGGTGTACGGAGCGGAGCCGCGCGTGTACGAGGTGTACGGAGCGGAGCCGCGTGTGTACGAGTTGTACGGAGCGGAGCCGCGCGTGTACGAGGTGTACGGAGCGAAGCCGCGCGTGTACGAGGTGTACGGAGCGGAGCCGCGCGTGTCCGGAGCGGAGCCGCGCGTGTACGAGGCGTGCGGAGTGGAGCAGCACGTGTACGAGGCGTGCATAGCGGAGCCGCATGTATGAGGTGTGGATGTAGCAGAGCCGTGTCTTTGTAAGTTGTACGGAGCACGCATGTGTACGAGGTATAAGGAGCGGAGCGCGCACTCTTCTACCTCCCAACTTTTGAAGAAGAGAAAGAGGGATAGATCCCTCTGCAATTTTTGGCCACGCCCCTGGCCGCACCCCATTCCACACCCATTTACCATTTATTTCTCCCCTGGCAGGAGGAGTTGTCACAGGGGCGCTGGTAATGAGGGGCATTCAGCAGACTGCCCTCATCCCCATTCCTGGTATGCATGGCCCCCTCATCCCCATTCCTGGTATGCATATCACCCTTCATCCTCAATCCTGGTATGCATGGCCCCATCAGACTCAATCCTGGTATGCATGGCCCCCTTAGACCCAATCCTGGTATGCATGGCCCCCTCAGACTCAATCCTGGTATGCATGGCCCCATTAGACCCAATCCTGATATGCATGGCCCCCTCAGCCCCAATCCTAGTATGCGTGGCCCCCTCCGCCCCAATCCTGATATGCATGGCCCTCTCAGCCCCAATTCTGGTATGCATGGCCCCCTCAGACTCAATTAGGGTATGCATGGCCCCCTTAGACCCAATCCTGGTATGCATGGCCCCATCATCCCCAATCCTAGCATGCATGGCCCCCTCATCCCCAATCCTGGCATATATGGCCCACTCAGACTCAATCCTGATATGCATGGCCCCCTTAGACCCAGTCCTGGTATACATGGCCCCCTCAGTCCCAATCCTGGTATATATGACCCTCTCAGACCCAATCCTGGTATATATGGCCCCCTCATCCCCCAATACTGGTATGTATGGCCCCCTCATCCCTAATCCTGGTATGTATGGCCCCCTTATTCCCAATCCTGGTATGCATAACCCCCTCATCCACAATCTTGATATGCATGGCCCCCCTATCTTGGTATGCATGGCCCCCTCATCCCCAATCCTGGTATGCATGGCCCCCCCATCACTGCACACATGAAAAAGATAAACACTTCTACACACGTTCCTTCCTCCCCTCTGCTCCAGCGCTGCATGCTGTCTGTCAGTAGCTGATCTCAACATCTGAGCAGCGCATGACATCACTGCCATGCGCCCTCAGACGCCGAGGTGAGTTGCGAGGATATTCACTCCTCTCCACGCCGGGATATGGGAGTGGAGAGGAGTGAATAGTCATTCTCCTTCTTATTGCGCACTGTCAGCACGGCCACAGCTCCTAATGCGGCTCAGCTATCCTTTGTGCCCGCTACTAAAGGGAATGAATATTCACTCCTCTCCATGCCCATAGGAGTGGAGAAGAGTGAATATTCATTCTCTCTAATAGCGAGCACACAGGATCGCAGAGCTGCAGCAGAAGCCAACGGCTACGATCAACAGTGTGCGCTATTAAGGAGAATGAATATTCACTACTCTCCACTCCCATGGGCATGGAGAGGAGTGAATATTCATTCACTTTAGCAGCAGACACACGTGGTAGCTGCAGCTGTCGGCTACTACCTGTGCCCGCTGCTCCACCTCCGCAACCCCCCCACCACCACCCTCCGCAGCTGGGAGAACAGCTGAGCCGTGACGGGACGCGGGACTTAGCCCTCAAAGCGCGACAGTCCCGCGGAATCCGGTACAGTTGGGAGCTATGCGCGTGTGTATGGAGCAGAGCCGTGTGTGTATGAGGTGTATGGAGCAGAGCCGTGTGTGTACGAGGTGTACAGAGCAGAGCCGCGTGTGTATGAGGTGTTCGGAGCGGAGCCGCGTGTGTACGAGGTGTACGGAGCGGAGCCGCGTGTGTACGAGGTGTACGGAGCGGAGCCGAGTGTACGAGGTGTACGGAGCGGAGCCGCGTGTATACGATTATGTGTATTCGGAGCAGAACGTAGATAACGGAAGTAGTGAGTGTGGAGCACAGAGTGAAGCACTTGCTGTTCTTGATTGGTGTCAGAAGGAAATTGTGATAAGAAATGTCTAAAGTCGGTACAAATTTGCTCCTCTAGTCTGGAGGGTCGGCCGTGGTACCTGATGGACTTCAGAGATGTGTTCTCGGAATAAGAGGCGGAGATACTTCCTCACCATCGTCCTTATGATTGTGCTATTAATCTTGTCCCTAATGCTAAATTACCTAAAGCTCATATCATATAGAAAATGTACTTATGAACCAAGATGCATAAAATATGACAATGCTTTATTAAATACAAGATAAAATACATTACAATAAAAAATACAGTGGGAAACCACAAGATGGCGCCACAAACCCACAATATGGAATCATGTAAAACCAGATACTGGATCTCTATATCGCCAGGATTAATCATCAAGTGGGAACCCAGTGTCAGACACTATTATAGGAACCTGCAGAAGTCTCTGCTGTCCCAGCAAGTACATAGACACGTTGTAAGGTATCAATAGAGTATATACATCACCTTCTTGTGGGTGGTATTGCCAGCCCCTAATAACTCAATGTTAGACTATAGAAGAAATATATGTATAACCATTTGTCCATGAATCTACCACTTGAGTACTTCACACCACCATGGAAGCGGTAAGTGGTTCCCTACAGAAAACACTCATCATATAGAAAATGTACTCATGAACCAAGATGCATAAAATACTTATAGATCGTAAGCTCTTGCGAGCAGGATCGTCATTGTCTTTGCTTTAATTATTGTATTATCTTTAGCTATGTTACTTATGACTGTTGTATATGAACCTGTGAATTGTAAAGCGCTGCGGAATATGTTGGCGTTATATAAATAAAGATTATTATTGTTATTATTATATTGTGGGTTTGTGGCGCCATCTTGTGGTTTCCCACTGTATTTTTTATTGTAATGTATTTTATCTTGTATTTAATAAAGCATTGTTATATTTTATGCATCTTGGTTCATGAGTACATTTTCTATATGATGAGTGTTTTCTGTAGGGAACCACTTACCGCTTCCATGGTGGTGTGAAGTACCCAAGTGGTAGATTCATAGACTAATGGTTATACATATATATTTTTTCGGGGTACTATAAACCATTGACACAACTTCTCTCTATTAACTTGAGCTCGCCTGTACAATTTGTCTGGACCTGAATGGACCTCCATGAAAAATTATGTAAAGGAAAGTTTACAGAAGGGTCATATCCGTCCTTCCTCCTCCTCTGGGGCTACTGGATTTTTTCTTTAAAAAAAAAAAAGATGGGGGTCTCCGTTTTTGCCTCAATTTCCAAGTACCGAACAAAAGCACAATCAAGAATACATACCCACTTCCACTCATCCTTGAGCTATATAATCAGCCTTTGGGGATAAATGGTTTTCTGACCTTGACCTTAGAGGGGCTTATTACAATTAGATCCGCATCATGACGGGTAATGAGTGGGAATCGGCGTCTTTATCGTCTGAGGGTTTACTCGATAATCTCGTCCTCCCATTCGGATTCTCCAATGCACCAACAGGATTTCACAACTTTCTGAATGATATTTCTCTGATTACTTTGGGAGATTTCTTGTGATTTATCTTGATGATATAGAATTTTCTCTCCTGATTTGGATTCTCACCAGGAACATGTCCGTGTTGTATTAGAAAGATTGAGGGAGAATTCTTTCTTTGCTAAAATTGAGAAATGTATTTTTTCTGTTCAGGAAGTTTCATTCCTGGGGGTCATTTTATCGGCTGATGGGTTTACGATGGATCCTGGGAAGGTGAAAGCCATAATAGATTGGGTCCAACCAGGTGACCTGAAAGTGTTGCGACGTTTTATAGGATTCGCCAACTATTATAGGAAATTCATTAGGCTTTTTTCTCAGATTGCTGAACCTCATATTGTCATCACATGGAAGGGGGCAGATATGAAGGTTTCGTCACCAGATGCTATTGGGCTTGTGAAAAATTGGAAGAGTGTTTTATGTCTGCTCCTGTTCTACATAATGCATCTAGTAGTGCGGGGCTATGTAAAATAGAAGGCAGGTCAGTGAATGATCAGTGAGCTGTCATAAGAGAATACAGATGAATATATAAGCAGAGCACCAGATAGAGCGCCCTCCACAGGCCACCCTGGAGCACAAGCATATCATTATCTCCAAGCTGAAAGTAAAGGTTACACAAGAACCACAGGACGGATTTCATCAACCAAGGTATCATGTTAATCAGTGTAATGTCGCCCACCAGACAGTGTATATAGTTTATTGAGCACAATCCTGCTGACGTGTGCTTTAAAGTACCTTATTATAATATAGGGGATTTACGAGAAGCCGGCAATAATAGTGAGAATTGTATGTATGATTCTCCTGGAATATGGTGGTGGTACGTAGATAGAGATTATGAAAAGTGATGGGCGATCCCGAACAGTAAAGTTTGGGGTCCATACCAAACAACTACTGTTCGGGCACGGACCCTGAACACGGACTTCCTCGGGAAGTCCGTGTTACTGTTCGGGTCCAGGTTCGGGTGTTTCCCGGGCTGTCATCTGCGTGACAGCGCAGGAAACACAGGCTCTGATTGGCGGTAACATAGTTACCACGGTAAGAGCGCTGTGGCATCATGCTGACAGATGTCAGCATGATCCCACAGCTGTGACAGTGACCTACAGTAAAAAGCTTACTGCAGGTCATAGACGCCAGCTGATGTGACTACTACCCCCATCAGCCGGCACCTGCTGTCATAGAAAGTAGGGAGCACAGGCTCCGCTGGATGGAAGCAGTAGTCTCTTGTCAGCGGCGCCTGTGCTGAAAGTAAAAAAAACAAATGTCGAAATGAATAAAAAGAATTCAAATAAAAAAAACACATTATACTCACCTACACCCTGTCCCCGATGTCTTCGACCCCTACAAAAAATAAAAACACGCCATATACTCACCTTACACCTAATCCCCGAAGCCATTGTCTCCTGAAATAAAGATAAAATAATAAACGACCATAATCTTCACCTGTCCACCGTAGTCCATATAATCCCAAGTGTCCCACATCGATCTCATGAATAGAACGGCCACATCAGAAAATGTGACGTTTCTATTGTGCAGCCGCGATACACTGACAGGAGCGCGACCTCACTTACGGCACTACTGCTACGTGGGAATTTTTTGACAGTCTGTGTCAGGCGCAGCACTTCCTGTGATGCTGAAGCAGCCTGTGACATGCGCAGTACTATTTGAGATTCTTACTTCAACATACATGGCGCAGGATACACACAGGCGCTTAGAGCACATGCCCGGCCAGGACACTTCCTGGCGCTGACTCTGACATGTGCGGTAGCATTTGATAGACACTAAGTTTTGGCGCTATATTGTATGATCCAATGGGGTGAGTCATGTTATCTTATATTATTGAAAGCTACGCATCTGGTACTTGATTGCAATTAAATGTAATGTGTGTTTTGTGTAAATCTGCAATCCGTGTATCACCAGCACTTTATTTATAAATATACAATGAGGTTTGCACATGTCTTTTGTACTAGGCATTTTGGTTCTGTAAAGCACTTATGCACTTTATTTATATCATTGATTATCTGACGGATGACTTTATTTATATGATGTAACTTCACTTATTCACTGCTTGAGAAAGGCTCAAATCGGAGCCAAAACATCGCCACTAGCCCTTATGGGCCATTAAACCACATTATGTTTTCTACAGGGAGTGCAGTCCTTTATTTTTGGAGTAGATACATGGATAGATAGATATACAGATAACAGATAGATAATTGATAGATACATAAACTGATAGATAAATAGATATACAGATATTAGATAGATACATAGATAATAGATACATAGACTGATAGATAAATAAATAGATAGATATATAGATAGCTGTCTGAAAGCAGGAAAAACGGTAATCTGTCCTGTGCGCTGACGGCACAGTCACTGTGTCTCTTGGACATCGTGTTCTGTATCTGCACTTCTGATTAGCTACAATACCTAGTCGCTGATAACAATGCCTCAAATAATAACCTGAAAAGTCCTCTGTATCTGTGTGAATAAAGTCCTATGTATCTGTGTGAATTAAAGTCCTCTGTATCTGTGTGAATAAAGTCCTCTGAATTAGTGATGATCGAGCATACTCGCAAGTACTCGCCCGAGCATCTCAGTACTCGAGATGCTCGGAGCTCGCCGAGTACTTGCGATATGCTCGGGCGGATGCTTGGGTCCCCTCCCTGCATGTTTGGCGCCCTTTTTTGAGTGCCAATCAACATGCAGGGATTGCCTGCCACTCACTGTAATGCCGCAGCCATGTTGGTTGTGGCATTACAGTGATTGGCTGGCCGCACAGCGTTATCAGGTCTATATCAGACCTGGCGCCGCTGTGCTCATCAGTCTACTCCGCAATCAGTCAGTGTAGGGAGAGGTGCTGCTGAGCTAGGGAGAGATTTGGTTGTGTATTAGGTAGTGTAGGAAGAAAACAAGTACATTACACATATCCATCTCAACAAACAGTCCTGAGGACTAATCCATCTGCAGAGATATCAGGCAGGCAGTGTATATAGGCAGACAGGCAGTGTATATAGCAGACTGCAGTGCATATAGCACAAGAGGCTCCATTCCAATTCTGCCTTCTGCTGCTGTTAGATATTTCTAGAAGAAGGCCCAGGTCTCAGGGGCCAGGAATAATTTTTTGGTGGATCTTAATCCTCATTATTTGCTTAAAAAGCAATCCAGAGAACCCCGTTTTTCTGCGCCATGTGCTTGTTGGCACTGCAGAATACAACCAGGTCCTTTCCTTATTACAGCGCTAAAAATTCAGCTATTTAAAACTCTGGTTTGTCCGTCACACGGATCACATATAATTGCGCTGAAAATACAGCCATTTTTGGCCTCCATTCAAATTTTTTTTCAGTGTGTCAACAAAGTTTTTGACACCCATTTGCTGTTCAAAATACACTGCTCAAAAAAATAAAGGGAACACTCAAATAACACATCCTAGATCTGAATGAATGAAATATTCTCATTGAATACTTTGTTCTGTACAAAGTTGAATGTGCTGACAACAAAATCACACAAAAATCATCAATGGAAATCAAATTTATTAACCAATGGAGGCCTGGATTTGGAGTCACCCCCAAAATTAAAGTGGAAAAGCACACTACAGGCTGATCCAAATTTGATGTAATGTCCTTAAAACAAGTCAAAATGAGGCTCAGTATTGTGTGTGGCCTCCAAATGCCTGTATGACCTCCCTACAATGCCTGGGCATGCTCCTGATGAGGTTGCGGATGGTCTCCTGTGCGATCTCCTCCCAGACCTGGACTAAAGCATCCGCCAACTCCTGGACAGTCTGTGGTACAACGTGACATTGGTGGATGGAGCGAGACATGATGTCCCAGATGTGCTCAATCGGATTCAGGTCTGGGGAACGAGCGGGCCAGTCCATAGCTTCAATTCCTTCATCTTGCAGGAACTACTGACACACTCCAGCCACATGAGGTCTGGCATTGTCCTGCATTAGGAGGAACCCAGGGCCAACCGCACCAGCATATGGTCTCACAAGGGGTCTGAGGATCTCATCTCGGTACCTAATGGCAGTCAGGCTACCTATGGCGAGCACATGGAGGCTGTGCGGCTCTCCAAAGAAATGCCACCCCACACCATTACTAACCTACTGCCAAACTGGTCATGCTGAAGGATGTTGCAGGCAGCAGACTGCTCTCCACGGCATCTCCAGACTCTGTCACGTCTGTCACATGTGCTCAGTGTGACTCTGCTTTCATCTGTAAAGAGCACAGGGCGCCAGTGGCGACTTTGCCAATCCTGGTGTTCTGTGGCAAATGCCAAGAGTCCTGTTCGGTGTTGGGCTGTGAGCACAACTCCCATCTGTGGATGTCGAGCCCTCATACCACCCTCATAGAGTCGGTTTCTAACCGTTTGTGCAGACACATGCACATTTGTGGCCTGCTGGAGGTCATTTTGCAGGGTTTTGGCAATGCTCCTTCTGTTCCTCCTTGCACAAAGGCGGAGGTAGCGGTCCTGCTGCTGGGTTGTTGCCCTCCTACGGCCCCCTCCACGTCTCCTGGTGTACTCGCCTGTCTCCTGGTAGCGCCTCCAGCCTCTGGACACTACACTGACAGACTCAGCAAACCTTCTTGCCACAGCTTGCATTGATGTGCCATCCTGGATGAGCTGCACTACCTGAGCAACTTCTGTGGGTTGTAGAGTCCGTCTCATGCTACCACGAGTGTGAAAGCACAACCAACATTCAAAAGTGACCTAAACATCAGCCAGAATGCAATGGTACTGAGATGTGGTCTGTGGTCCCCACCTGCAGAACCACTCCTTTATTGAGGGTGTCTTGATAATTGCCAATAATTTCCATCTATTGTCTATTCCATTTGCACAACAGCATGTGAAATTGATTGTCAATCAGTGCTGCTTCCTAAGTGGACAGTTTGATTTCTCAGAAGTTTGATTTACTTGGAGTTATATTCTGTTGTTTAAGTGTTCCCTTTATTTTTTTGAGCAGTGTAGTTACCTACAGGCCAGGTATTTAAAACTGTGGTTTCTCCGTCACACGGATCACATTCACATATAATTGCGCTGAAAATACTGCCATTTTTGGCCTCCATTCAAATTTTTTTTCAGTATGTCAGCAAAGTTTTTGGCACCGGTTTGCTGTTCAAAATAGTTACCTACAGGCCAGGTATTTAAAACTGTGTTTTTTTCATCACACGGACTACATATAACTTCGCTCCAAATTCAGCCATTTGTAGTGAGCGTGGAAGATATTGTCATCCATTTAAAATGGGCAAGATGCGTGGCAAGGGAAGGGGAACTGGACGTGATGGTGATGGTGTATGCAGAGGCCGAGGTCGAGGCTGTGGGCAAGCTGAAATTGTGCCACAACAAACACCCGCATCTTCTCGCCTGACCTTCCTGTCCCAATTCCTAGGGGACCACAGCACACCACTACTGAACCCAGAGCAGTGTCAAAAGGTTGTTGATTGGATAGCGGATAATGCTTCCAGTCACTTAGCCACCACCACCACCCTGTCTTCCACACGGTCAAGTCTCAGTAGCCGTGAGTCTGGACCGCATATTCCTCACCCTGATCCTCCTTCCTCCCACCATGCCAAGTGCCCAGAGACAAATGATCCCACACATTCGGGCCTCTCGCCCGGACCACTTGAAGCGGGGCAAAAGGAGATTGCATGTAGCAATGTCCAAATATTTGAGCAGCCACGGTCACACGAAGGCAACGGTGGGAAAGTGTCACAAGAGGTGGACGATGATGAGACACAAATGCCAGAAATTCAGGAGGAGGACCAGGGTGCGGAAGTGGAAGACGAGGCGGTGGATGATATAGTAACTGACCCAACCTGGCAGGAGGACATGCAGAGAGAGGACAGCAGCACACATGGGGAGGGAGGCAGATCACCCCAACAGGCAGGAAGAAGCAGTGTGGTGGCCGCAGACAGAAGGCAGGCAACCGTTCCCCTTAACACCAACACAAAGGAAGTTGCCAGTTAGGTCTTCCCGAGTCTAGTTGTTTTTTAAAGACTCTGTTGATAACCCCAAAAAGGCCATTTGCACCACCTGCCAGGCCAGCCTCAGCAGGGGTGGCAAAACTAGCAGCCTGACCACCACCAGCATGATCAGGCACATGGCAGCAAAGCACCCGACTTTGTGGGCCGAACCCCAGGATCCAGGAAGAGTGTCTGTGGGTGGCACTATTGCTTCTTCCGCTGTTGGGCATGCAAGCCAATACCCTGTCCATGGTGCATGCGAAGATGCCTCCTGCCCTGCACACTCTCAAGTAGCAGCATCAGGAAGCACGCCCTTGTCCCAGGGCAGCGTTCATTTGTCCATACCCCAGTCCTTGCAACGCAAGCGCAAATACACAGCCAACACCCCACAGGTCACACTACTAAATTCTCACATTTCACGACTGCTTGCTCTCGAAATGTTGCCTTTTAGGCTTGTGGTGACAGAAGCATTCCGCAACCTGATGGTAGCGGCCGTCCCTCGGTACTCGGTCCCCAGCCACCACTATTTCTCCCGGTGTGCCGTCCCTGCATTACACAAGCACGTGTCCCAAAACATTAGCCGTGCCCTCAACAACGCATTTACTGGGAAAGTCCACCTAACCGCGGACACGTGGACAAGTGCTTGTGGGCAGGGATGGTACATCTTGCTGATGGCACACTGGGTTAATATAGTGGAAGCCGGGACCCAGTCGGACCTTGGGATGGAACACGTCCTCCCGACGCCAAGGATTGCGGTCCCTAGGTCAATCAGGGTTGCCCCCACAGTCTACAACTCCTACACATCATCCTCCTTAGCCTCCTCCTCCTCTACAGCCTCCATCTCCGAAATGACCACATCAGTCACAAGCTGGAAGCACTGTAGCACTGCCTTGGCCATGTGGCAACAGGCTGTGCTGAAGCTAATACGCTTAGGTGACAAACCACACAATGCTGAAGAGTTGTGGACAGCTCTGAAAGAGCAGGCAGATCTGTGGCTCACACCGCTGAACCTACAGCCAGGCATGGTCGTGTGTGACAATGGCGGGAACCTGGTGGCGGCTCTGAGGCGAGGCGAACTCACACACGTACCATGCCTGGCCCATGTGCTTAACCTCGTGGTTCAGTGGCTTCTCAAATCCTACTCAGAGCTGTCGGATCAGCTTGTTAAAGTATGCGCCGTTAAGTATGGTGATCTCGCTTCTCTGTCTTCTGAAATGCTCTCTGCTCACACTCAAAGAGGATGCATTGCAGGCGGAGCACGATGAGATGGAGCAAGGAACCATACAGGGTGATTACACACAGCTCAGCCTCATCTCATCCCAATGTGGATTGGGTGACAATGAGGAAGAGGAGGAGGAGGAAGAACAGGAGCTAGTTTCATGGGCTATAGATGGTACTACCTGCACAGCTGTCATACCGTCTGTTCAGCGTGGATGGCCAGAGGACTGAGAGGAGGAAGAGAGCATGGTCAGTCATCCTCTTGGTGAGGACATGGAAGTCTTTTCTGTTAGCAGTCTGGCACGTATGGCTGAGTTTATGTTACGCTGCCTTTCCCATGACCCTCGCGTTCTCAAAATTTTGGGTGACAGTCATTACTGGTTGGTGACCCTTCTAGACCCACGCTACAAGGAGAACTTTATATCTCTTATTCCTGAGCGGACAAGTCTACAAAAATGGGGCTATTCCAGAAGGCCCTTGTTGCGGAACTATTTAAAAAAATCCCATCTGAAAACGCTGGGGGCAGGGGTCACAGTTCATTGGACAACCAAGGAGTACAAGCGAAAGAGACACAACTTCAATCCAGCAGAGGCAGGGGAACAGTGTCAAAGTTCTGGGAGAATTTTCTCAGCCCCTCCCATCGCACAGGCCCTGAGGCGCGGGGTACTCTCACAAGGAGTGCAAAGTTTGGGAAGATGCTGAGGGAGTACTTTGCTGACCGTACCAACGTCCTCCGTGATTCCTCTGTGCCATATAATTATTGGGTATCCAAGCTGGAAACGTTGATTGAACTGTCTCTCTATGCCTTGAAGGTCCTGGCCTGCCCTGCCGCCAGCGTTTTATCAGAGCGGGTTTTTAGTGCCACTGGTGGAATTATAAGTGATAAGCGCATCCGCCTGTCAACTGAAAATGCTGACAGGCTGACTCTTATAAAAATGAACAAGGGCTGTATTGGGCCAGACTTCTCAACACCACCGAATGATAGCAGCGTAACATAAACTCAAATCCAGTGTCTTTTCTTGAGAGGTGTATTCCCATGCACCTCCTCACACCCACACATGGGTATACGCTTCCTGATTTTGGCTATTTGCTCTTGTCCTCCTCCTTCTCCACATCCTCCACCACCATATCACCAGGGTGACCGTGGTCCGTGATGCAACATCCACATCATTTTTTTAAAGGTTGTTTATGATCAGGGCCGGCGTAAGCACCCGGCGCACCCGGGCAAGTGCCGGGGCCCTGAGCAGGCAGGGGGGCCCACTGGTGGTCGCGCACCCCGCCGGGCTATGGGCGGAGGAGAGCGGTGTCAGCGCCCGCCCTTCTCCGCCGCTTGCTCAGGGCCCCGGCAGCCGGATACTTACCTCTCCCCGTGCCTCTGCAGATCCGCTGTCTTCCTGCTCTGCGCTCCCTGTGACGTCTCAGGTCAGAGGGCGCGGTGACGTCTTTCCACCGCGCGCTCCCCTGAGCCGTCACAGGGAGCGCAGAGCGGGACGACGCCGGCAACGCTGGAGTCCGGACCCGAGCAGCGGGCAGCAGGTGAGGAGGAGGGAGGTGAGTATTTGATTTTTTTTTTTTTAATGTATGGAGGCATGGGGCATAATATGGGGGGGGGGGGGGGGTGACATCCTGCATGGGGCATAATATGGGGGGGTGACATCTTGCATGGGGCATTATAAAGAGAGGGGGGGGTGACATCCTGCATGGGGCATTATAGAGAGAGGGGGGGTGACATCCTGCATGGGGCATTATAAAGAGAGGGGGTGACATCCTGCATGGGGAATTATAAAGAGAGGGGGTGACATCCTGCATGGGGCATTATAAAGAGAGGGGGTGACATCCTGCATGGGGAATTTTAAAGAGGGGGGGTGACATCCTGCATGGGGCCTTATAAAGAGGGGGGGTACATCCTGCATGGGGCATTATAAAGAGGAGGGGTGACAGCCTGCATGGGGCATTATAAGGTGGGGAACTGCCTGCATGGGGCATTATAAGGGGGGGGGGACAGCCTGCATAGTGCATTATGTGGGGGGAACAGCCTGCATGGAGCATTATAAGGGGGGGGGGGGGACAGCCTGTATGGGGTATTATGTGGGGGGTAACAGCCTGCATGGAGCATTATAAGGGGGGGACAGCCTGTATGGGGCATTATGTGGGGGGGTAACAGCCTGCATGCAGCATTATATGGGGGCCAGTATCCTGTATGGAGCGTTATAGGGGGACCAGTATCCTGTATGGAGCGTTATATGGGGGCCAGTATCCTGTATGGAGCTTTATAAGGGGACCAGTATCGTGTATGGAGCGTTATATGGGGGCCAGTATCCTGTATGGAGCTTTAGAAGGGGACCAGTATACTGTATGGAGCCTTATATGGGGGCCAGTATTCCGTATGGAGCCTTATATGGACGCTAGTATTCTGTATGAGGGCCAAGTATTCCGTATGGAGCCTTATATGGGGGCCAGGATTCAGTATGGAGCCTTATATGGGGGCCAGTATTCCGTATGGGGCCTTATATGGGGGCCAGTATTCCGTATGGGGCCTTATATGGGGGCCTGTATTCCGTATGGGGCCTTATATTGGGGCCAGTATTCTGTGTGGAGCGATTCACCGGTTTCTGAGCTATTGCGGAATTTACAATAGATATCGCTCATGTAATGTAAGAAGTGAAATCTTTGCATTGTACTATATATATATATATATATATATATATATATATATATATATATATATATATTCTCTGCGGTATCTGTGCATCATGAATCGTGGTATGTATTAAAGGGGCCCACTGAGACTCTTTCGCCCGGGGCCCAGAAAAACCTGGAGCTGGCCCTGTTTATGATGCCCATAAAAAAAAATTTTTATACAGTATGTTCATGTATACCCCCCAGGAGTAAATGTTTGTCAGCCCATACACTTAGTGCATGGGCATTACAAGTATAGGAGGCCTTCTCCTTTCTAATAAGAACATTTTTTTTATGAGGCCCTCCTCCACGTCTCTTCCAAGGGGCATTGGAGTGCCTCCCAATTTTTGGGAGCCCTTGCATTCATTGCATAGGCAAACACAATGGGAGACCCACTTCCTAATAATGGGAACATTGCTTTCAGGAGGCCCTCCTCTAAGTCTCTTCAAAGAGGTATTGGGGTGCATCTAAATTTTGGGCAGCCCTGCCAATCACTGCATACAAAATAACAGTATAGGAGACCCACTCTTTAGTAATGGGAACAATAAAACATAGCTGGCTGATGGCTCTCTAAGAATAGTGATGGCCGACGACTGGCCCTTTATGAATAGTAAAGGCCACCTGATGGCCCTATAAAAATAGGCTTTGTGACTTTCAGAGTCTCTCCATCATAAATGAAACATGATGCGTCTGATGATATCTCACACACCACATGGCCAGATAAGGTTGTAAAATGTTAAAATGACATTACCTATTCTATGGGGCAGCTCAGATCACCGTTTTTTTTCTCAAGCGTATTAGGCGTTCATGCAAAATCATAGCATGCTGTGATTGTACGCGTATATCGTGCGAGACTCGACAATGCAAGCCTATGGGTGTAAGAAAAAAATTGGTCGCCACACGGACCATCCGTATGCCGTCCAATTTTTATGGATACATTACCATTCTGTAGCATAGAACACTGTAAATAGTCCTGTAAATGATTGGAGAATAATGATTGCAGAGAAAATAAATGCATTGCATACTGATGTCATACAGATACACGGGCGAGAAAATATCGCATCATCGCATTACACACGGATTACACATGCATTACCATACGGAGAACTCGTGTGACTCTCATCAGTGAGAATCGGAATGATTTTGTCTCCGTGTAGTGTGACTCTGGCCTGAAGCTTCTGTTCTGCTTCTATAGTCTCAGAGATTAACAAGAACACATCCTTCTCAATAAGACTTTATACACACAACACTTGTTTTATTGTGGAAATTTATACCTCAAACTGTGTTTTCATTTGAACTTTATGTCTATATCCATATATAGATGTATATATATTTAGAGATAGTTGTATATTTACATATATCTATGTGAGGACACAGCATTTCTTCTTAATTCTGCCAAACGCATTGCTAGTCAGTCGGCACAGGGACAGGAGCTATTGTCGGTGACTCTAGTTGTAGATGTAATTAATTGTTCGAATCTTGAATGGCTGCTGTGTACAGATTATAGCGCCCCCTACAGCTTATTGTCCTGCTCTCCTTGTGGAATAAAGGCACATGCTAACTGACCCATTGATCATTGTTAGTTTCCTGTCTACCTATTGTATTAGTGCATTCAAGGTTGTTCTCATGCAAATATTGAAGGACTGGCTATGAACACTTGGACAATGAGAGAGGACCTTCTCCCAATCCTGTTGGAAAATACCTGACTACCAGCTGTGACCAAGAAAAATAGGATCTGCCTCTTTTTCCACACACTCTACAGCAAGCCACCAACCAGCTGGAGGAACACAGATCTGCTCCACTGACCATCACTGAACCCTCGAAGACACTGGAGAATCCAGGTTGGGGACAATCAGGTCACCTGGCCACATACCTCACTGCACTCACTCAGCTTCCTAAGCTTGCTGCTACCTCCTCCCTGGTTGCCGGCCAGAAGTTGGGGTAGTCGGCCCTGGATGCTCCGAAGTCACAGCTGCTCAGAGCCAGTGGAAAGGTGAGACTATGTCATGTGCACCATCTCATGTACTTGCTGGGGTTGTACTGTATGTGACTGGCTGGTATTGGGGCAATAAATTATTGCCGCACTGTGTTACCCTCACCCTGTCTGGTCTGAGTAATGTTCACGGGAAAGGAGATCGGGCGTTCAGTGGTGTGAGCCCTGGTCCATATGGTTTTCTAAAGATGAGACCACCCACTGACCCTCGTGTCTCCACTCTATCTATTTATTATATTTCAAAATGTTTATAAATTTCTCTATAAAATGCTATATGACAATGATTATATAATGTACATTGTGGACCATTCAGCCTCAGATGCAGAGTGTGAACATTGCCAAAAATCTATATTGTACATTTAACTGAAATAAATGATACAATCAGAAATGTTAACCATTTAGACGGTTTTCAAAAAGTTCCGGATAAATATGAACAAAATATAAATGTTCATTGATAAGCCGTGAATTCAGCGGGTCGGTCCTGAGGGAATTTACATCCCATGTAGGAATTCAGGGGATCTGGGAAGGGATTTCACACCATATGAACAACACCGGATGGAATGGGCCCAGATAACCAGGATCCCAGGCTGGAAAAGATCCATACGCTGGTTTTCTTCGATGCCGATATGAAAGAAATAAAAACAAATATTTTCTTTTTATAATTATTTGATATTAACCCCTTTACCACTTTGGGCTTCTCCATTTTTGCGTTTTCTGCTCCCCTTCTCTCCAGAGCCATAACAGTTTTATTTTTCCGACAATATGGCCATGTGAGGGCTTGTTTTTTGCGAGACGAGTTGTACTTTTGAACGACACCATTGGTTTTACCATATTGTGTACTGGAAAACAGGAAAAAAATTCAAAGTGCAGTGAAATTGCAAAAAAAGTGCAATTTCACAATTGAGACTCACCGGCGCCTGCGCACAAGTTTCCTGCTCCACAAGTCTACACAGACGGCGGGATCCGGCCGGGAACTGCACGTCACAGGCCCCTGTGACGTGCTGGGGAGGAGGGGGGATATGGGAAGTAAGCTAATAGGCGGGGATTTCTTCGCGTCCCCCAGACGTGAAACTTGCCAAAACTAATTTAATAAAAAGCTATTACACAGCAAGCAGACCTCTAATATGGTACATTCAGGTAAGTATAGATTCATACTTCACCTGTATCCCCATATTAGAGGTCTGATAGGTCCCAGGGGGTGACATATTCCCTGAAACATGTTAACTGCCATGGGAGGATCGCGACTCCACCTGTGGCTGTTAGGGGCATGTGACAGCTGTACAGATCAGCTGTCATGTCCTTGGAAAGGGGCGGTGTCATCACCGGAGTTCACACGCCTCGCACACGCGCAGCTCCACATGCCTCGCATACATGCGCGGCTCTTCTCCGTACACGCGCGGCTCTGCTCCGAACGTCTCGTACACGCGCGGCTCCGCTCCGTACGCCTCGTACGTGCGCGGCTCCGCTCCGTACACCTCGTACACACGCGGCTCCGCTCCGTACACCTCATACACGCGTGGCTCTGCTCCGTACACCTCGTACACGCGCGGCTCTGCTCCGTACACGCGCGGCTCTGCTCCGTACACGCGCGGCTCTGCTCCGTACACCTCGTACACGCGCGGCTCCGCTCCGTACGCCTCGTACACGCGCGGCTCCGCTCCGTACGCCTCGTACACGCGCGGCTCCGCTACGTACGCCTCGTACACGCGCGGCTCCGCTACGTACGCCTCGTACACGCGCGGCTCCGCTCCGTACGCCTCGTACACGCGCGGCTCCGCTCCGTACGCCTCGTACACGCGCGGCTCCGCTCCGTACGCCTCGTACACGCGCGGCTCCGCTCCGTACGCCTCGTACACGCGGGGCTCCGCTCCGTACGCCTCGTACACGCGCGGCTCCGCTCCGTACACCTCGTACACGCGCGGCTCCGCTCCGTACGCCTCGTACACACACGGCTCTGCTCCGTACGCCTCGTACACACGCGGCTCCGCTCCGTACGCCTCGTACACATGCGGCTCCGCTCCGTACGCCTCGTACACACGCGGCTCCGCTCCGTACACCTCGTACACACGCGGCTCTGCTCCGTACACCTCGTACACACGCGGCTCCGCTCCGTACGCCTCGTACACACGCGGCTCCGCTCCGTACGCCTCGTACACATGCGGCTCCGCTCCGTACGCCTCGTACACACGCGGCTCCGCTCCGTACACCTCGTACACACGCGGCTCTGCTCCGTACACCTCGTACACACGCGGCTCCGCTCCGTACACCTCGTACACACGCGGCTCTGCTCCGTACACCTCGTACACACGCGGCTCTGCTCCGTACACCTCGTACACACGCGGCTCTGCGACATCCACACTGTAAACCCCTCCTGACCCCACACATAAACTTCAGCTCATCCAGCACCATGACAACCAGCACAGCAGAGTCCTGCATCCACTGAGGCCCCTGATCATGTGACCCCTGACTCCTCCCCTCCTGTGACCTCATCACAGGTCCTGTGCGCACAGAGCAGCCATATATGTGGTGGCGGCTCTGCAGGTGGAGGTATGTGGAGACCCCATTACTGGGCGCAGGGGGCATTAACCCCTTCAGCACAGAGACGCTTTTGGGGTCTTGTGTTGCCCCTTTATAAGAATCATAAGGTTTTTGTTCTGTTTCCTGTAATAGATACATACGACCCAACTATGGAGACAGGAAGGGAGGAAACGTATAGTTCTCATAGTACAGGACCCCTTTACTGCCCCCCACAGTGTAATGCCCCCATTATGCCCCTTATGCAGGATGTATGATGCCCCCCACAGTGTAATGCCCCCATTATGCCCCTTATGCAGGATGTATGATGCCTCCACACAGTGTAATGCCCCCATTATGCCTCTTATGCAGGATGTATGATGCCCCCCACAGTGTAATGCCCCCATTATGCCCCTTATGCAGGATGTATGATGCCCCCCACACAGTGTAATGCCCCTTATGCAGAATGTATGATGCCCCCACACAGTGTAATGCCCCCATTATGCCCCTTATGCAGGATGTATGATGCCCCCACACAGTGTAATGCCCCTTATGCAGTATGTATGATGCCCCCATTATGCCCCTTATGCAGAATGTATGATGCCCCCACACAGTGTAATGCCCCCATTATGCCCCTTATGCAATATGTATGATGCCCCCACACAATGTAGTGCCCCCATTATGCCCCTTATGCAGGATGTATGATGCCCCCCACACAGTGTAATGCCCCCATTATGCCCCTTATCCAGTATGTATGATGCCTCCACACAGTGTAATGCCCCCATTATGCCCCTAATGCAGTATGTATGATGCCCCCACAAAGTATATGCCCCCATTATGCCCCTTATGCAGTATGTATGATGCCCCCACACAGTATATGCCCCATTATGCCCCTTATGCAGTGTGTATGATGCCCCCACACAGTATAATGTTCTCACAGTACCACCTGCAGTTGGAATAATCCCTCTGGAATTGGTTTTCCTTTGCCTGCTCCCCTCCATGTATACCCCCGAGCATGTATACATGCATGTAGGGGAGCAGGCCTTACTAGATATCGAGGCTTTGTACAGTAATACACTGTGTTCCAAATTATTATGCAAATAATATTTTCTCAGATTTTCCCAAATTACCTATATGAATTGCAGTCATTGTAATTTTCCAGTCAAATAACTATTAGAGTACAATTGAAAGGTTTTTGTACTAACTGCCTATGATAACAGTATATTTTTTAAAAAATAAAAAACTCAAACTGCACTCAAAATGCATGTTCCAAATTATTATGCACAGCAGAGTTTTCAACCTTTTCATTTTAATAAAGAACAAAAAAATGGTCATTTTTGAAATTATAAGCATTAGCAGGTTATTACAAACTGAAATCAAACAGTTTTCAACTCAAAACTTTATTCTAGGTGATGTAACATTTGCACATAGGACCCCTTGTTCGAAAGGAGCTTCTGAACTCTCTCGTCCATTGAATTTGTCAGGTTTTGGATGGTTTCTGCTTTAATTGTTTTGCATGAGGACAGAATACCCTCCCAGAGCTGTTGCTCAGATGTGAACTTCCTCCCGCTATCATAGACACTCCTTTTGATGATGCTCCAGAGGTTCTCAATGGGGTTGAGGTCAGGGGAGCATGGGTGCCACACCATAAGTTTGTCCCCTTTTATGCCCACAGCAGCCAGAGATGCAGATGTGTTATGTGCAGCATGAGACGGTGCATTATCATGCATGAAAATGATCTTGCTGTGGAATTCACGGTTCTTCTTCTTGAACTATGGCAGGAAGTACTGTTTGAGAAACTCAACATACATTATGGAGTTCATCTTTACCCCTTCAGGGATCCTAAAAGGGCCAACAATCTCTCTCCCCATGATTCCAGCCCAAAACATTACTCCACCTCCTCCTTGTTGGCACCGTAGCCGTGTTTGCATGGGGTGTCCATCAACCAGCCATCCTCCACTCCATCCATCTGGACCATCGAGATCATTTCATGCATGATGCGGTAATCCCCCGGTTCAGTGAGGGCTCCGGCGCTGAGCCCGCACTGAACCGAGCACATGTCAGCTGATTCTTACAGCTGACATGTGCCCACAACAGCCGCAGGTGGAATCGTGATCCACCCGTGGCTGTTAACCAGTTAAATGCCGCTGTCAATCTCCGACAGCGGCATTTAACTCGCGCTTCCGGGTAGCGCGTCACTTACCCCGCCCATCAGCGACCCCGTCACGTGATCGCGGGTCGACAATGGGTGGTCATGACAACCCTGGGTCTGCAGCAGACACCAGTGGTTGTCATGATCCTGTCGCTATGAGCGCCACCTAGTGGTCGGCGCTCATAGCACAGGACCATTTCTGCTACATGCAAGGGATCTGCTCGTCCCCTGCATGTAGCAGAGCCGATCAAAAGAGTGCTGCTTCTAGTCTCCTATGGAGACTACAGAAGAAAGCAAAAAGTGAAAAAAAAAAAGTTTTAAAAAATATGAAAAAAAATAAAAAAATATAAAAGTTTAAATCACCCCCCTTTCGCCCCATTCAAAATAAAATAATAATAAAAAAAAAACATATACACATATTTGGTATCACCGCGCTCAGAATCGCCCGATCTATCAATATAAAAAAGAATTAATCTGATCGGTAAACGGCGTAACGAGAAAAAAATTCTAAACGCCAGAATTACGTTTTTTGGTCGCCGCAAAATTGCAATAAAATGCAATAACGGGCGATCAAAACATTGTATCTACGCCAAAATAGCATCAATAAAAACTTCAGCTCGGTGCGCAAAAAATAACCCCTCACCCGGCCCCAGATCCCGAAAAATGGAGACGCTACGGGTCTCGTAAAACGGCACCATTTTTTTTTTTTTACCAAACTTTGGAATTTTTTTTACCACTTAAATAAAAAAGAACCTGTACATGTTTGGTATCTACGAACTTGTAATAACCTGGTGAATAATAATATCAGTTTTAGTATTCAGTGAACGTGGTAAAAACATTTTTTTAAAAACATCTGTGGTATTGCACTTTTTTTTGCAATTTCACGGCGCTTGGAATTTTTTTCCCGTTTTACCATACACGATATGGTAAAACTAGTAATGGTGTTGAAAAGTAAAACTCGTCCCGCAAAAAATAAACCCTCACATGGCCATATTGACCAAAAAATAAAAACGTTATGGCTCTGGGAACAAGGGGAACAAAAAACGAAATCTCAAAAACGGAAAATGCTCCGGGGCTTAAGAGGGTAATCAGCCGTGGGGTAGTCGGTGGAGTGGATTTCCTTTAATAAATACTCACTTAGCCCCATTCTTGGTGCAGGTACTAATTAATCCAGTACCTATGAGATTTTTACCAAATGATAGAGGTGTATCATCCATAGCGTCGGCCCACACGGCCACTATGGTGCCCGTGAAAAAACAGATTTTGAGCTTGGTTTAAATTGGTATCCATGCAGCACATAGACACATGTTTACTATGGCCATAAATCAGAAAAAAACTATAAAGAAAAATGATAATGAACCCCGCTGTAAATAAATAAATAAAAAGCAAAAGTGCATTTAAATAAAATAGGTTTCTTATCAACACTGTATTTGATCAAAAATAGCATGAAAGCTATCCTACCATGGCAAGGTGCACCTATTCGAGGTAGTCCTACTCTGTATAATATTAAAAACCTTACCATGTGTGAAAGCCTCAAACTTCTGTGTGTGAATCAGACATGAGATCTAAAGTGGTAGAAGATTACAGTCCGGGGAAGACCGGAAACATTCATATAGACGACCGGTGGAGATGTAGTTAGTGAAGCACTCTGGCCAAATATGTTTCTAGAGCCGTAGTAGAAGATGAAGATGTCGTCCTCATCATGAAGTAGTTATTTCTCATGCCATGTGTAATGAATATCTCCTGCAGTATTGCTAATGCTGATTGCAGTGTCGGTAAATGAGACGAGAATTAGCATTATGGAAGATGAGTCTTTGAGAAACGAGTTCAGCTACAGACTCCAAGAAAGAAACTGCTTGTTGTCTGTGGCCAAAAATATATAGGTTTTATTACTAAATGTAAAGCAAAAAACTAAATACTGTAAAATGATATATCTCCTCATATGTTTCCCCATATTATCTCCAGTAATTGTATTATTACACAGGATTTTTATGATGTTACATCGGCTCATCATCTTCTCATTTAGGTCTCTACAATATCAGATCCTCTCAGTAAAGATCTTCTATATAAGAGAATTTTCCTTATGGACCCATCAAAGATGGATATGGACAGAGACAAGATGGCGGAGAGGATATTACACCTCACCCTAGAGATCCTCTTCCGGCTTACTGGAGAGGTGAGAGATTCTGATGACGTCACATTACATCATTATCTATGGGAATAACAGATGGACAGAACTGGAGAGGTGAGGACTCTGGAAATGTCTGGAGGGAGATTTATTAATGTGTCTCTCCATAACCAGGATTGCACAGTAGTGAAGAAGACCTCTAGTGATCGCTATCAGGACCCTGTGCCTGAGGAATGGGGAAGACCCCTGAGCCCAATCACAGGGCCTCCACCTCACCCCCTGATACATGAGGACATCAATAACCAGAAGATCCAAGAACTCGCCTACAAAATGATTGAGCTGCTGACTGGAGAGGTGACACTGCTGGGAATGCTGGGACATTATACAGTAACGCTATGAAGGGATCGGGGGGATGATGGTATCATTGTATGTGTCAGGTTCCTATTAGGTGTCAGGATGTCGCTGTCTATTTCTCCATGGAGGAGTGGGAATATTTAGAAGGACACAAAGATCTGTACAAGGACGTCATGATGGAGGTTCCCCAGCCCATCACATCACCAGGTAATAGACAGGACTAAATACTCACGGCCTATAATTATCTGTATGTAAAGAATGAATTCAGTCCCTGTATGTGTTTCCTCCAGTTCTATCCAGTAAGAGGACAACACCAGAGAGATGTCCCCGTCCTCTTCTTCCACAGGACTGTAAGCAAGAAGATCCCAATGTTCCTCAGGATCATCAGGTAGATGGAGAGAAGGTGTCATGAGATCTCCCCTATGATGTGTAGACGGCTGTGAAGGTCTTGTGCTCAGTCTTGTTTTATCCACCAGTATTATATGTTTTATACTTGTGTAATGAGAATGGTGGAGATTGTAGGATTAGAGCTGATCATAGATGGGACTTCTCCATCTGTCTGTGACTTTTACAATATTTGTTTCAGGGTGAAGATCTGACCCATATTAATACTACAGAGACATATGTGAGGGGTGATGAGCGGTGTAAAGAGGAGATTCCTACATATGACTACCCAGGTGAGTAGTAACCACTAAATGCAGAGAAGTCACAGATTCTTCTCAGTCACCGGCTGTGGCTGCTATATTGGCTGTGTAGTCCGGCCGTATCACAATCGTGTGATCACCATTTCCCTCTAGATCACAACATTTTCCTCCATCCAAAAATGTACACATTACTTTGTGCAATTGTAATAGACCTTTTCCATAGAACTTACAACCTGGAGGATCCACCTACCCCCTGGGATTAGGAGACGCTGACCGTTACCTGCCCAGATCTTTAAACTACAAAACCAAATGACAGCGTACGTAGAATGTGCTGACAAGTGAGAAAATCACTTGAAGAAAAATATTATGATGGGCCTGTAAGAGAAAGCGGAGGGTAATGATGCTGTTGGCTTCCTAGATCCCTCATATCTTATTGGATGAATCTACCTTCTCTCCCTTCTGTGCTGCTGAATGTGCTCATATGGTCCCTACAAGACCAGGTCCAGTCTTTCTGGCCAAACTTCACTTTTATGATCTAGAACATTAAATGTGCAGTGAGGCCAAGTATTAATTTCTGTACAATAACAAGAGTTTCCCTTTATCCTGACTTTTCAATTTCTTTTCAAACCAACTAACTTCAAACAGGATTGTGATAAACTACATAAAAAACATTACACCTGTGCATGATATATCTCTAGGCTGTGCGTGGCTGATATATACATTTATTCACACCTGCAGGTGATGTGTTGGCATGGCTCAAGCCCTGGTTTCATGGATTCATTCCACGTCATAAATTACATTATTTTTCAATCCTAAGGAATTCCGATTACTACACAATCTCTCCTTAAATGGGGAGCACTAATACTTTCTCTACTCTTCTGCTCAGGAGTCATAGTAGCTCCAAAGGTCCACCATAAATGAGTGTAATTCCGGTTTAGATCTGAAGTTCTCTCCCCTGATACATACGTTGTTGTTAGGGATGTAACATATCTTTTATTCTGTATTTTTTTCCAGGTTCATTTTGTATGATAGCTTTATTGTGGTGGGATCGGCCTGACTCACTTATGTGACTCTGTAACTCCCTGGTAGTCTTTAAAAGAAGGTCTCCATTACCTCTTCCAAATGCCCGAGGGCTAAATTTAAGACAACTCATCTCTGCACTATTTATAAAAAGTTCTCCTTCAATGTCTAATATTTCTTCTTGAAACTCATCTGACAGAAAATATTGGCCCTTATCATAGTTTAGATTACGAAGAGCCACCGAGCCCCCTACTCTAATTACCCCAGAGAGGTTTCACCACTAGTTACTCACTACTTACTGATGGAGACTGTTGAGTTTGATCATTTCAGTAGATGTGTTATTGTCTATAGTCAGTTTTTGACTACAGTAGTTAGTGCCCAAAATACTCTAATTTTAACCTCTTCCCGCAGACAGTTTTATGTTCCCAATCAGGCCCCATTTTTTTAAATCTGACGTGTGTCACTTTATATGGTGATAACTTTGGAATTCTTCACAAATGATAATAGGAAACAAATGGACCTTACAAATTATTTTCCAACTACTCCTGAATGTGACAATACCCTGTATACGGTTGTATCCTACTATCTGGGCACATGGCAGAGTTAAGAAGGGGAGGAGCGACATTTAGCTATTTGAATGCAGATCTTGGTGGAATAGTTTGCAGACACAATGTATTGGGGGCAGTGTTCATGGTCACCTGACAGCTCAAAAGATGGCCACCACGAACAGGCTTGGCGCTATATACTCCAGATCCCACGGATTGCCTTTCTCATCACCCTTTAATGTCAAGACGAATAGTCAGGTAGCCGGGTCATAAGCTGGAGGGCAGAGAAAATACAAAATCAGAAGACACAAGAGTAGTCAGTACACGAGCCGAGGTCACCACAAAAAACAAATACACAAGCCGGGAGCTGAGCACAGAGGACTGAACCAGAGAAGAACAAGGCTGTATCTGGAAGCTTCCAGCAATATCCTTCCAGCTTTAGTAAGGTGTGGTGCTTTCCAAATGGCTGAAGCAGGGAGCAGATTATTCCAGCTGGACAGCACACACACCCATACTGCCAGGCTGGATGGTACTACAGGTCCCAGGCACCCTAATCTTAGTGGCTGGACAGAGCCTGCGCCACCCAGAGCTTCTGGTTCTGATGTCTCCTCCATCACCAGCGCCTCCTGCAGGATGAATAAGGCTCCTGGTGACAGAAGCAGACGTCACAGGAGCAGATCCCAGAGGAGATGGGACACACCATTTGCGGAAGCCCAAATGTGACCATAATGCAGAAAACCAGAGCAGTAGAAATCCCCATAAAGTGACACCATTTTGGAAATTATAACTCTCAGTGAAATAATCTATAGGAGTAGTGACTATTTTGACTCCACAGTCACTTTCCAGAAATTAGCACGCAGTGGATGTTGGAGAGTGAAAATTGCAAATATGCCATTTTATTACCCAACACATAGTGCCCAGATTGTGCTCCAGGAGACACACACACCATAAATTAAGTGGATTTTTCTCACTATAGTAATGCCGAATACATGGATGCTAAATGTGGTTTGGACACACTGCAAGGCTCAGAAGCGAGGGGGAGATCTGACTTTGGGAGAGTGGATATTGCTGGATTGGTTTATGGAAGCCATGTTGCTTTTCAAAAGCCTTTGAGCCACTAATGATGTGGAAACCTCTGGTTTTCCATTGACAGATGATGGACCTGAGTGGGGACTTTTTTTGTGAGATGAGTAGAAGTTATTATTGATATTATTTTTGCCTACATAACATTGGTGGCTTTTTATTCCATATTTGGGAGGCAGAATTAACAAGCTGTTGAACACCACACTCTACTGGTTCATCCTATGAGGTTTTGTATTAGACTGTGATCTGTTATTGTCTTGGTGAATAATAACGGCTAACATAGGGCAAAATTTTAAAAAATCACAGAAAGATACAGCCTTACTAACACCAATAATCGTACCAATTCATGGAGGGTGTGGTTGCCTAGTATTAAAGATGCACACAGATGAATCTTGCATAGGACGCCAGTCACACAGGTAGGTTTGATGCACAGTGTCTGGCTTAGGATACTGATGATGTCCATACTGGGCAGGAAGGCTGCCCAGCACTATATAAGTGTACCCCACGTGGACAGACACCCCATACATAACTACATAAATAGTAAAAAACTAAAAAATGATAGTGTTGGCCCCCTTAAAAATAGTCTGGGTGAAATGGTGGATGAGGATGAGGAAAAAGCCAATATGCTTAATGATTTTTTTTCAACCGTATTTACACAAGAAAATCGCATGACAGAAAACATGATTAGTGATGACAAAAATCCTCCATTACATGTCAATTGCTTAACCCAGCAGGAAGTACGGCGGCTTCTAAAAATCACTAAAGTAGACAAATCCCCGGGTCCAGATGGGATACACCCACGAGTACTGCAGGAATTAAGTAACGTCATAGATAGACCATTATTTTTAATTTTTACAGATTCCATAATAACAGGGTCTGTACCACAGGACTGGCGTATAGAAAATGTGATGCCTATATTCAAAAAGGGGACAAAAACTGAACTTGGAAATTATAGGCCAGTAAGCTTAACCTCTACTGTGGGTAAAGTCCTGGAGGGTTTCCTAAGAGATGCTATACTAGAGTATCTGAAGAAGAATAACCTCATGACCCAATATCAACATGGGTTTACGAGGGACCGTTCCTGTCAAACTAATCTGATCAGCTTTTATGAGGAGGTAAGTTCCGGACTGGACCAAGGAAATGTAGTGGATGTTGTGTATATGGACTTTTCAAAAGCTTTTGATACGGTTCTGACGCGCCCCTGGGCCTGCTGTGTCGCGCAGCGTCTCGCGCACGGGGGCTTACCCGGAACCGGATCAGATGAGGGTTGTAGTCTCCGAGTGGCGGGGACCCGGTCCGTGCCCAGGGAGTCAAACTCAGTGTGTGGCAGTCTTGATAGATGTTATTTGAGTGTCGACTACGCCACCCGTTGATTTGCAGCTATGGAGCTGCCGCTGCAGGGCAGACCGCTGAGGCCGGTGTAGAATTGTGCAGCGTGATAGTATAACCCCCAACGGGAGGGGTATGGCCTCAGGGCAGCCGACGTGGAAGATGGGGGTAGCAGGAACCACTCAGAGACGGTGCGGTGTAATTCAGGGTCTTTACTGGTAACAACGATAGACCCTCCCGGAGTACTTGCTAGCGAACGGGGCCTGGTCAGTCCTTGAGCAGATGGGATCTCCCCTGGCCAGGCAGAGTTGTAGGCCTCCCAAACTGACTGTACTCTTCTGGCTACCTTGCTAGAAGCGGATATAAGTAGCCCACGTCCCTGAGTGTACCGTGTGGTGCTCACCCGTATGGCCGGTGACTCGGGGCCTTCTAATGGCTTCCGCTCCACGATGGCGGTGCTGGTCCCACGCGTGTGACCGTGCCTTCGGGTTTCTGGGCCTGAGGACCTGAAATCCCCTGCCGGTTGGCTTCTGCTGCTGGGTAAGAGTTAGTCCCCACAGCCTCGGACGCCGGGTCCGGTAAGAAAGCTTCTCAGTCAGGGCGAGCTCTGCAGCTGCCAGCCCCTGACTCGTAGTAGTACTGCTCCCACTGAGCTTCTGCTGTTTCTTCCTATGACTGTTTCTCGTCTCTACTTCTTCTCTACTCACTAACCCTGCCTCAGCCCTAGGTTTATATAGGGGAAGTCCTTCCCCTCCCAAGACTGGGCAGGAGGTGTGGCATGCACAGGATCCCTGACCAAAGGACCTCCCACCTGCTCTCAGACATAACACTACATTACCGTGGAAACCAGACCCCTAGGGTGCCACATTCCCCCCTAGTGAAATTTAGTACTCCGGGACTAAACATATTTTAGAAAAACATAACAAGGTAAAAACAATAATAATACAATAAGAAAAACATATAAGGATGGTTACGGCATGTCCGTAGCCGGGTGCAGTCTTTGAAGAAAAGCAAGGTGTCCATTTCACCAAAACAGGGAGACGTAACCAGGTAAGGGTTTGTCCTGCCCCGAGTCCTTAACAGTCTTTAGTCCGTCCTGGGTTACGCTCCAACTATGTACAAGGATTCCCGGTAAATCCACCAAGGACTCCTACAAATAACTAGAAACACAAAATTATACACAAGCAACAATACACAGGTAAACATAAATAAAACAATTTATACATTTCAAATCCTCCAACGTGCGGGTAACTGGCCCCTAGTGGCCCTAGTGGACCTACGGAGCTGAATGCCTAGCCCTGAACTACAGGGTGTAGGAGCTGTCAAGGGTAAACTGGGCAGCTGTCTACCGGCTCTTTGGCTCACTAGGGATATGGCAGGCTCACTGCAAGCAGAGGGTTGATCCTCCTGGTCTGTGGGTGTGGGGTCTTCTGCCTCCTGGACCGGCTGTTCTTCCAGCTCTACCTGTTGCTCCGTAGGTGCTTGGGATGCTGGTTGGAGGAAGGTGAGTACGGGTACCACAACTGCACCATTGACTTGAGTCCAAGACCGAGGGAAGTCCCCGAGCACAGTACTAACCATATCTTCCCTTTCCTCTACGGGTCGATGGTCTTCTTGTTCCTCTTCAGGGTTCCTCAGTTGTTCGGGACACTTCTTCAGGTGGTCCCGGGATACAATGGCTGTGGTTTCCCCTCCGTCTTTACTGATGGTACAAACCTTCGGGTTCTCGTGGCTTGAGGGCAGTACGGTGTACGGGTCCTTCTCCCACTGGTCGTCCAACTTGTGGAGCCGTCTCTTCCTCTTCAAGACCTGCTCTCCGGGTACCAGGGGAACAGCGGGAGCATACTGGTTGTAAGTTTTCTCTTGTCTTTCCCTAGCCTGACAGAGACTTCGCTCCACGCTCTCCTGTACTCTCCGGTACTGCTGCTGCCTCTCTGTGTCCCAGTCTGCTTCTGGTGAAGTGTCCTCGGGTGTCAGGACTCCCATTTCCAGGTCAACAGGTAACTTACCAGGTCTTGCCCTCATTAGGTAAGCCGGGGTACAGTTGGTGGAACCTACCGGGATGTGGTTGTATAGGTCCACCAGATCGGGCAACTTCTCAGGCCACAGACTGCGTTCTTCCAGGGGCAACGTTTTTAGAAGATCCATTACCACCTGGTTCATTTTCTCACAAAGTCCATTAGTTTGCGGATGGTAGGGTGTCGTCCTTATCTTCCGGCAGCCATACAGATTGCAGAATTCCTGGAAGACCTCCGCTTCAAAGGCAGGTCCCTGGTCCGTCAGCACTTGGTCCGGGTACCCGTGTGGACGGCAGAAGTGCTGCTGGAAGGCTCTAGCTGCTGTTTGAGCCGTTAAGTCCTTGACGGGGACGACAACCAAGAACCGGGAGTAATGATCCACGATGGTTAACGCGTAGACGTAGCCACTTCTGCTTGGGGTCAGTTTTACATGATCCAAGGCTACCAGTTCCAACGGTTGCCGGGTGACGATGGACTGCAGGGGAGTCTTCTGGCTGGCACGGTCCTTCCTTCTCAGGTTGCACGGGCCACAGTCTCTGCACCACTTCTCAATGGTTCCCCTCATGCCTACCCAGTGGAATCGCTCGCGCAGCAGGAACTCCAGCTTCTTCCACCCGAAGTGTCCAGCTCCGTCGTGGTATGCCTCCATCACCATGGCTGCGTCTCTTCGTGGCACCACTACTTGCCAGAGTAGTTCATGCGTCCGGGAGTTAACCATTCTGCGGCACAACTTCCCCTTGTAAAGGAACAGTCGACTCTTCTCTGCCCATAGTTGTTTGGCTTCCTCCGGAGCGTCTGGTTCAAGGCAAGCCTCCGGGCGAGTCAGCATCTCCTTCACCAGTCGGACGGCAGGGTCGCTGTCTTGCGTTTCCGCCCAGTTGTAGTGAGGTAAGGGGTTCAACGTAGCAGCCTGTTTACTCCTTACCCGGTGGGAATACTGGATAGTCCCATGACGGTGGAACGCAGGGAGTTCAACTTCTTCCAGTCCCTCCGGATCTTCTCCTTCGTCCGGCAGGTTGGGCATCCTGGACAGGGCGTCCGCGTTGGTATTGGAGCGTCCGGCCCGGTATTTGATTGTGAACTCGTAGTTGGACAGACGGGCCATCCACCTCTGCTCCAGGGCACCGAGTCTTGCCGTGTCCAGGTGTGTCAACGGGTTGTTATCCGTGTACACGGTGAACCGGGAAGAAGCGAGGTAATGCTTAAAGCGCTCGGTGACTGCCCATACTACGGCCAGGAACTCTAGCTTAAATGAGCTGTAATTCTCGGGGTTCCTTTCGGTGGGTCGCAGTTTTCGGCTGGCGTAGGCGATTACTCGTTCCTTCCCCTGCTGGATCTGGGACAGTACGGCTCCTAGCCCGATGTTACTGGCGTCGGTGTAGAGGATAAAGGGCTGGCTATAATCCGGGTACGCCAGGATTTCGTCCCCCGTGAGGGCCATCTTCAGCTGGCGGAAGGACTCTTCTTCCAGCTCCTCCCATTTGAAGGGCGGCTTCTGGTTCTTGGCCTTCCGGGACTGGCCTATCAGGAGGTCCTGCATAGGTGCTGCCTTTTTGGTGAAACCGGGAATAAACCTTCGGTAGTAGCCTACCAACCCGAGGAACTGCCGCACTTCTTTTACGCTGGAGGGGCTTGGCCATTCCTTAATTGCAGTGATCTTATCAGGGTCGGGAGCCACTCCGTCAGCGCTCACCACGTGTCCCAGGTACTGCACCTTTGGTTTCAGGAGGTGACACTTGGAGGGTTTCACCTTTAGGCCGTAACTCGCCAGAGCTTCGAACACTTCCGCCAGGTGTTTCAGGTGGTCCTCATACGTCTTAGAATATACGATGACATCGTCCAGGTACAACAGGACCGTCTCGAAGTTTCTGTGGCCCAGACAACACTCCATTAGTCGTTGGAAGGTTTCTGGTGCGTTGCAGAGTCCGAACGGCATGCAGGTGAACTCGCTAAGTCCCATCGGGGTGGTGAATGCGGTCTTCTCCCGGTCCGCCTCTGCTACAGGAACCTGCCAGTACCCGCTAGTGAGATCCAAGGTAGAGAAGAAGTTAGCAGATCTTAAAGCAGCCAAAGACTCCTCTATCCTTGGTAAAGGGTACGCATCCTTGTGTGTGATACGATTGATTTTCCGGTAATCTACACACATCCTCATAGTGTTGTCTTTCTTTTTGACTAAAACTAGTGGGGCTGCCCAGGGGCTACAGCTATCCCGGATTACCCCAGCCTCCTTCATGTCTCTAAGCATCCCCTTGGCGTGTTGGTAATGTGCAGGGGGTACGGGTCGATACCTCTCTTTTATGGGAGGATGATCTCCCGTGGGGATGCGGTGTTCTACCCCCTTAACTCGCCCGAAGTCTAACGGGTGTTTACTAAACACTCTCTCATACTCTTGAACCACCCGGTAGACTCCCTGTTTCTGGTGGGAGGGAGTGGAGTCAGTTCCCAAGTGTAGTTGCTGACACCAATCCTCCATTACTTTCTTAGAGCCGTTACCTTCTTCCGGGTGAGATGGAGGCAAGGGTTCCACAGACTGTATAGAGTTTTGGTTGATGGTATATAATTTGACTAGCGTGGCATACCGGGGTAGGTATACTTCCCTCTTCCCGATATTTATTAGGCGAACGGGCACCCTCCCATGGCGTACATTAACCACCCCCCGTGCTGTCAAAATGGTGGGCCTACTGTCTGAGTAAACTGGTTCTACCATTGCCTGGTAATCCCTACCTCTCGGACCAATAGCTGCCCGGCACCAAATCATCATTTCACTTTTTGGGGGCATGGCAATAGGGAAAGGGTCACACATTCTTACGCTACCAATCTCACCGCCGGAGAGTTCCACCTGTTGCCGTCGCATCAGTGCCCGGATCTCTTTCTGGAGCACTCGCTGCTCGCCGGAGCTGGCGTTCTTGGCAACCTGTTGTAAAAGGAAAATCACCTCTGCAAGACAATTTTCAATTACATTAGTTCCTAGCGTTATCTTTGGGTGACTCTCGTGTTTGTCAATGTCTACAATAATCAGTCCCTGTGCTGCCAGTTCGACTCTACCAATTTTAATGGTCGCCTCTTTAAATCCGATCTGTGGCACGGGCTGACCATTGCTGGCGATGATACTCAAGTCGTCGTCAGGGTAGCGGGTTATATCCGAGTCATTCCAGTACTGCTTGAAGAGCACGTACGGGATGGTGGTTACCTGTGACCCGGTGTCTAGTAGGGCACTCATAGGGATGCCATCCAGTACCACAGGCAAGACTGGACGTCCTCCGACATATTTGTCGCGCCAGTTCGATGGGCCTGGTGATCTTTTTCCTGGGGGTTTTCCCTCTACCCCCAGGTTGTGCCAGTTTAAAGGACAGTACCTTGCCATATGTCCGGGTTGATTGCAGCGGTGGCAGATGGGTCGTCCGTCCTCGTTGTACCGGTCACTGGGTCTTCCTCTGGCCGGTGGAGTCCTCCTTGGTCGACGCCACGGGATGTTCTCCGGTCCGGATGCCAGCTGGATCTTCCCTGGAGTGGAAGCCTGTAAAGACTGCACAGTTCGGGTTAACGCAGCAACGCTTTTAGCTAGCTCTTGGACCTGATGGTGCAGGTCTGGAGCCGGGTCATTGTTCAAAGCCTGCGCATCAGCCCCTACAGGCCCTGCCGACAAGGGCGCCGCCTCCTGGTGGTAAGTGATAGCTGGGCGCCTGTGGGTCACAACGCCATCCGGTGCCGGTTCTCGGAGCACCCGGATGGCTCTGTCCTTGAACTGTGCAAATCCCAGATGAGGGTCCTGTAGGGCCATTGCCCGCAACTGGGTTCGGTGGGCATTGCAATATAAACCCTCTATAAATTGTTCAGTCAACAGCCTGTCCTCGTCTCCCACGCCGTCAGGGTCGGTCTGCTTAACGGCTCTCAGGGCCTCTTGTAGGTTCAGGGCATAGTCCCTTATACTCTCATGGGACCGCTGTTTGCACCCGTAGAATCTAAGCTTGATCTCGGCTGAGGTGCGGGTATCAAAGGTGTCCCTCAGCCGGGTTAGTATCCCTGCGACAGTCCTCCCCCCAGGTGGCCAGGACTTTACCTCCCTTCGGGCTGCTCCGGTTAATTGGGCCACCAGGATGCTCACTTTTTGCTCCTCTGTGAGGGGGTACACCTGGAAGAGGCTATCCAGCCTTTCTCTAAAGTCCTGCAGGGTATGTGACTCCCCTGAGTACTGGGGTAGCCAGGCTGCCCCCGGGATATAGGGCATGGTGAAAGGCATGACCGCGACAGCGGTGGCGCTGGCGGGGGTTGAAGCGGTGAAGCTCTCCTCCGTATCCGACATCCTTCTCCCCCCTAGTGGACCGTGGCCTACCTTGCGATGATCCTCTTCCGTAGGCCGCGGCTCCGCAGTGGATCGTCAGGGTTGAGGACCTTCCGTCGCGCTCCGGTGACGTCGGCGTCTGCTGGGCTCCTTCCAGGACCTTACGCAACGTCCGGACGTGAGGCGGGGCTTCAGTTCTCGCGGGCTTTTCGGAGTCCACGCCCCTCTTCTTCCCGCGCGGCGTCCTCAAAATGGCGTCCAACGGCGGGAAAACTCCACGGATGGCGGGAAGAAGGCTGAAGATGGCGCCGGATGGCGGGAATCTTCACAGATGGCGGGAAGAAGGCTGAAAATGGCGCCGGATGGCGGGAATCTTCACCGATGGCGGGAAAACTTCACGGATGGTAAGTTTTAAAAGTCTCTTTTTCAGGCACGCAGTACCCGGTGGTTGCGGGCACGAAATCCTGCCGACTACGCCAAAGTTGACACGCCCCTGGGCCTGCTGTGTCGCGCAGCGTCTCGCGCACGGGGGCTTACCCGGAACCGGATCAGATGAGGGTTGTAGTCTCCGAGTGGCGGGGACCCGGTCCGTGCCCAGGGAGTCAAACTCAGTGTGTGGCAGTCTTGATAGATGTTATTTGAGTGTCGACTACGCCACCCGTTGATTTGCAGCTATGGAGCTGCCGCTGCAGGGCAGACCGCTGAGGCCGGTGTAGAATTGTGCAGCGTGATAGTATAACCCCCAACGGGAGGGGTATGGCCTCAGGGCAGCCGACGTGGAAGATGGGGGTAGCAGGAACCACTCAGAGACGGTGCGGTGTAATTCAGGGTCTTTACTGGTAACAACGATAGACCCTCCCGGAGTACTTGCTAGCGAACGGGGCCTGGTCAGTCCTTGAGCAGATGGGATCTCCCCTGGCCAGGCAGAGTTGTAGGCCTCCCAAACTGACTGTACTCTTCTGGCTACCTTGCTAGAAGCGGATATAAGTAGCCCACGTCCCTGAGTGTACCGTGTGGTGCTCACCCGTATGGCCGGTGACTCGGGGCCTTCTAATGGCTTCCGCTCCACGATGGCGGTGCTGGTCCCACGCGTGTGACCGTGCCTTCGGGTTTCTGGGCCTGAGGACCTGAAATCCCCTGCCGGTCGGCTTCTGCTGCTGGGTAAGAGTTAGTCCCCACAGCCTCGGACGCCGGGTCCGGTAAGAAAGCTCAGTCAGGGCGAGCTCTGCAGCTGCCAGCCCCTGACTCGTAGTAGTACTGCTCCCACTGAGCTTCTGCTGTTTCTTCCTATGACTGTTTCTCGTCTCTACTTCTTCTCTACTCACTAACCCTGCCTCAGCCCTAGGTTTATATAGGGGAAGTCCTTCCCCTCCCAAGACTGGGCAGGAGGTGTGGCATGCACAGGATCCCTGACCAAAGGACCTCCCACCTGCTCTCAGACATAACACTACATTACCGTGGAAACCAGACCCCTGGGGTGCCACAGTTCCATACAAAAGGTTGATACATAAAATGAGAACAATGGGGATAGGGGAAAATATATGTATGTGGTTTAAGAATTGGCTCAGTGATAGGAAACAAAGGGTGGTTATTAATGGAACACACTCAGACTGGGTCTCAGTTAACAGTGGGGTACCACAGGGGTCAGTATTGGGCCCCCTTCTTTTTAACATATTTATTAATGACCTTGTAGGGGGCATACAGAGTAATATTTCAATATTTGCAGATGACACTAAACTCTGCAGGGTAATTAATACAAAGGAGGACAATTTTATATTACAGGAGGATATATGTAAACTAGAAGCTTGGGCTGATAAATGGCAAATGAGCTTTAATGGGGATAAATGTAAGGTAATGCACTTGGGCAGAAGAAATAAAATGTATAATTATATGCTTAATTGTAAAACACTGGGCAAAACTGTAAGTGAAAAAGACCTGGGTGTATTGGTGGACAACAAGCTCACGTTTAGTGGCCAGTGCCAGGCAGCTGCTGCAAAGGCAAATAAAATAATGGGATGCATTAAAAGAAGCATAGATGCTCATGAGGAGAACATAATTTTACCTCTATACAAGTCACTTGTGCGACCACACTTAGAATACTGTGTACAGTTCTGGTCTCCGGTGTATAAGAAAGACATAGCTGAACTAGAGCGGGTGCAGAGAAGAGCGACAAAGCTTATTAGAGGACTGGGGGGTCTGCAATACCAAGACAGGTTATTATATTTGGGGTTATTTACTGTAGAAAAACGAAGGCTGAGGGGTGATCTTATTACTATGTACAAATATATGAGGGGACAGTACAAAGACCTTTCTACTGATCTTTTTACTCTGAGGCCAGAGACGGGGACAAGGGGGCATCTTCTACTTCTGGAGGAAAGAAGGTTTAATCATAATCACAGATGCGGATTCTTTTCTGTAAGAGCAGTGAGACTATGGAGCTCTCTGCCGCATGCCGCATGATGTTGTAATGAGTGATTCACTAATAAAATTTAGGAAGGGCATGGGTGCCTTTCTTGATAAGTATAATATTACAGGTTATATATACTAGATTCCTTGATAGGGCGTTGATCCAGGGAACTAGTCTGATTGTCTTATGGAGTCGGGAAGGAATTTTTTCCCCAATGTGGAGCTTAGTGTTTGCCACATGTTTTCTTTTTGCCTTCCTCTGGATCAACATGTTAGGCTATGGGTTGCACTAGATGGACTTAGTTTTTAAGGTTGAAGGAAGACTATGTTACTATGTTACATGTTACCCCAGTACACCCAACCAACACTAAAATGCTAATGCATTTGTTATCTGATTTGGTGTTGGTAAGGATGATTTTTTTCTGTGATATGTTTTTTTGGTAAATAATGATACTTTTACATAAAGTGCATTTTTACGTAGAGTTTAAGTAAAAATATTCAACAATATAAATTTTAAGGATATGTTATTCATAAATAATAATTGGTTTTATTCTTGGCAGATGACTGTACCAGGAGATCAGAGGGACAGCTGACATCTTCAATTTTTAAATCAGATGATCTTGTGATCCCACAGGATACAATTGAAGTGAATGCCATTACTCCAGATATACCATCATCCCTTCACAGCAAAGATCTGTCACCTGATCCTTTGAAACAGGTCCTGTCTTCTGATTCATTACCCACTACTAAGGAAAATCAAAGTCACAAAATAAGCATTAAAAAACAAATTGCTCCTAAAGCAAAGAAGCCATTTTCATATTCAGAATATGGAAATAGTTTTTCCCTCGAAAAGTCTTTTTTTAACCAGAAATCAGATCTTCTTAATCACCAGAGAAGTCACACAGGGGAGAAGCCTTTTTCCTGTTCAGAATGTGGAAAATGTTTTAGCGGGAAATCAGGTTTGGTTATACACCAGAGAACTCACACAGGGGAGAAGCCTTTTTGCTGTTCAGAATGTGGGAAATGTTTTAAAGATAAATCAGTTTTGGTTAAGTACCAGAGAACTCACACAGGGGAGAAGCCTTTTTCCTGTTCAGAATGTGGGAAATGTTTTATCCAAAAATCAGATTTGGTTAAGCACCAGAGAACTCACACAGGGGAGAAGCCTTTTTCCTGTTCAGAATGTGGGAAATGTTTTAACCAGAAATCAGAATTGGTTAATCACCAGAGAACTCACAAAGGGGAGAAGCCTTTTTCCTGTTCAGAATGTGGGAAATGTTTTAACCAGAAATCAGAATTGGTTAATCACCAGAGAACTCACACAGGGGAGAAGCCTTTTTCCTGCTCAGAATGTGGGAAATGTTTTATCCAGAAATCAGATTTGGTTAAGCACCAGAGAACTCACACAGGGGAGAAGCCCTTTTGCTGTTCAGAATGTGGGAAATGTTTTAAAGATAAATCAGTTTTGGTTAAGCACAACAGAACTCACACAGGGGAGAAGCCTTTTTGCTGTTCAGAATGTAGGAAATGTTTTAGCCGTAAATCAGATTTGGTTACACACCAGAGAAATCACACAGGGGAGAAACCTTTTTCCTGTTCAGAATGTGAGAAATGTTTTATCCAGAAATCAGATTTGGTTAAGCACAAGAGAAATCACACAGTGGAGAAGCCTTTTTCCTGTTCAGAATGTGGGAAATGTTTTGTGAAGAAATCATCACTTCTTAGTCACCAAAGTACTCACACAGACGAGAAACCATTTTCATGTTCTTAATGCGGGAAATGTTTTACACGGAAATCAACTCTTAATAAACTTCAGAGAAGTCACACAGGGGAGAAGCCTTTTTCATTTTTAACCGAAAATTGTATCTTCATAAAGGGGTTGTCCACTACTAGGACAACTCCTTCTCATTCCTCATGTTTGGCCTTTTTAAAATAAAAACACTCATACTCACGTCCTGTTCTGGCGCCGTTCCATGGGTGTCACAACTTCCGTTTCCGTAAGGCTGTTACATCACACAAGATTGTTACATCACACAATCCTGCTCCCAATCAACGCCACCTTCAGACGTATTGTACATCAACAGGAAGGACATGGCCTGGACATAGCACCAAGAGAACGCACACACTGAAAGCACTCTCTTCAGACCGTGTTCCTGGGGGAATTATAAGCAATTTACAGCCTCCAATATGACGCCTGATATGGGAAAGAAAGAAGAGATCAGAGGTTAATCTGAGGTCCTCCACCTCTGTCAGCATGTCTGGTATGCAGCGTTTCTTAGGCTGGGTGCCCACGTAGCGTTTTTCAAGCGTTTATGCTGCGGAATTTCCGCAGCATAAACGCTTGTGAAACGCTAGGTAATCCGCACCCCATGGTCCCCAAGGGGATTCCGCATGTTCTATGCACATGCTGCGGATTTTTCCGCAGCGTTTATGCTGCGTACAAAAATCCGCAGCATGTCATTTAATTTTGCGGAAGCGCAGCGGAACTCCCGCCATTGATTTGCATTGAGACGCATAGAAACCGCGACTGTACATTTGTACAAGCGGCTTCTATGCGTCTCTATGTGCGGATGGTACCCAGTTCTGGAGGAGAGGAGACTCTCATCCAGACCCGGGTACCATTGTACCTGTAAAAAAAAGAATAAAATAACAAATAAAGTTTATACTCACCTTTCCGAAGGCTTTTCTCTGAATGCCGGCATCGCTTGAGGACCTGCGGTGACGTCACAGTCATGTGACCGCAGGCCCTTCACCGCTCTGTCTCGCGATATTGCGGCATCCAGGAAGCAGAGAGGAACGAGCGCTGCAGCCACGCCGGGACCTCGGGGGTGAGTATAGCTTTATTTGTTTTAATTTTTACGGTTCACACTGTATAAATCCATGCTGTTTGCATGGATTTATACAGTGTGACCTAGTTGTAAAGCACTTTCCAAGTGATGCTATCGCCTGGAAAGCGCTTGTCAATCTGCATGCGGAAACGCATGTGGATCCGCATGTATTCTGCAGGAAAAACGCATGCACAATCTGCATGCGTTTTTTCTGCCAGGGAGATGCAGAAATGCTGCAGAAATTTTCTGCTTCATTTCTGCATCGTGGGCACATAGCCTTATGGAAGGTCTTATCTTCCTGCTCTGGAGCCATTACTGCTTCACCTCAGCGTGGAAAAAGAAGCAGTCTTAACCCTCATGATGCCAGACAGCTCCAGCCTGTAAGTCCTGCACCATCTTCTCTCTTAATGTAGGCCTCACAAGAAAACAGCTCCACAAATCTCCTTGTACTCTCACCAAAGCCCCCATACTGAGCAGCGCTTGCTTCACAGGGACATTTACCCCCCAGCCACAGGTTATTCTGATATGGGGAACAACATAACTTATTTGTATATCAGATTGTATCTATCCCTACTAAAGAAGATATGGAGCAATATATTCAGAGGCTGGAGATCACATACAATACTGAAATACGTCCCCTCACTTCTATCCTGTCACAGCTTACTGACAAGGTACAGAGATTAGAGGCGGATGTCGTACAAGTTAGAGGCCATCATAATGCTCAGAAACTAACACTGGATCTTCACAGCCAGTAAATAAACCATCTGTTTAATATGGTTGATGATCAAGAAATTCACAATAATATCTGGATAAGGGGTATATCTGAAAGCATCAATGCACAAGTGATTATGCCAACACTGCGATCATTATTCAATAATATTCTTGGTGATCCTATTGATAAGGAGGTGGAGATTTATAAGGCGCACCGTACAATAGGTAATCATGGCCCAGATCCTGAGCGTCCAAGGGACATTATCTGTCGCATACATTTTTTCAATGTAAAAGAGGCCATTGTGAGGAAAGCAGAGGAGTTGGGTCCTGCTGATTTCAATGGAAAACGCATATAATTGCTCACATATCTATCCTGAATGACACTTGCTAAAAGAAGGGTATTGAAACCACTACTTTATGCCATCCGGGAAAATGGCCTGATGTACTCCTGGGGGTACCCATTCCAGCTGTATATTTTCAAAGATCCAAGCAACATGAGACCTATTTGTGATGTCCTGGACATTCCATATACAGTTATATGAAAAAGTTTGGGCACCCCTATTAATCTTAAGCTTATTGTTTTATAAAAATTGGTGTTTTTGCAACAGCTATTTCAGTTTGATATATGTAATAACTGTTGGACACAGTAATGTTTCTGCCTTGAAATGAGGTTTATTGTACTAACAGGAAATGTGCAATCTGCATTCAAACAAAATTTGACAGGTGCATAAGTATGGGCACCCTTATCATTTTCTTGTTTTAAATACTCCTACCTACTTTTTAATGACTTACTAAAGCACTTTTTTAGGTTTTGTAACCTCATTGAGCTTTGAACTTCATAGCCAGGTGTATGCAATCATGAGAAAAGCTACTTAAAGTGGCCACTTGCAAGTTGTTCTCCTGTTTGAATCTCCTCTGAAGAGTGGCATCATGGGCTCCTCAAAACAACTGTCAAATGATCTTAAAACAAAGATTATTCAACATAGTTGTTCAGGGGAAGGATACAAAAAGCTGTCTCAGAGATTTAACCTGTCAGTTTCCACTGTGAGGAACATAGTAAGGAAATGCAAGAACACAGGGACAGTTCTTGTTAAGGCCAGAAGTGGCAGGCCAAGAAAAACATCAGAAAAGCAGAGAAGAAGAATGGTGAGATCAGTCAAGGACAATCCTCAGACCACCTCCAGAGAGCTGCAGCATCAACTTGCTGCAGATGGTGTCACTGTGCATCGGTCAACTATACAACACACTTTGCACAAGGAGAAGCTGTATGGGAGAGTGATGCGAAAGAAGCCGTTTCTGCAAGCACGCCACAAATAGAGTCGGCTGAGGTATGGAAAAGCACATTTGGAGAAGCCAATTTCCTTTTGGAAGAAGGTCCTGTGGACTGATGAAACCAAGATTGAGTTGTTTGGTCATACAAAAAGGCATTATACATGGCGGCAAAAAAACACAGCATTCCAAGAAAAACACTTGCTACCCACAGTAAAATTTGGTGGAGGTTCCATCATGCTTTGGGGCTGTGTGGCCTAATGCCGGCACCGGGAATCTTGTTAAAGTTGAGGGACACATGGATTCCACTCAGTATCAGCAGATTCTTGACAATAATGTTCAAGAATCAGTGACAAAGTTGAAGTTATGCAGGGGATGGATCTTTCAGCAAGACAATGATCCAAAACACTGCTCCAAATCTACTCAGGCATTCATGCAGAGGAACAATTACAATGTTCTGGAATGGCCATCCCAGTCCCCAGACCTGAATATCATTGAACATCTGTGGGATCATTTGAAGAGGGCTGTCCATGCTCGGCAACCATCAAACTTAACTGAACTGGAATTGTTTTGTAAAGAGGAATGGTCAAAAATACCTTCATCCAGGATCCAGGAAATCATTAAAAGCTACAGGAAGTGACTAGAGGCTGTTATTTTTGCAAAAGGAGGATCTACTAAATATTAATGTCACTTTTCTGGTGAGGTGCCCATACTTATGCACCTGTCAAATTTTGTTTGAATGCAGATTGCACATTTTCTGTTAGTACAATAAACCTCATTTCAAGGCAGAAACATTACTGTGTCCAACAGTTATTACATATATCAAACTGAAATAGCTGTTGCAAAAACACCAATTTTTATAAAACAATAAGCTTAAGATTAATAGGGGTGCCCAAACTTTTTCATATAACTGTATCTGACTGGCCACCTGCTCCACCATTGCCACAGAGAGCTCCAGCATGTCGCAGAAGGCGTTCAATGGATCAGGAACTTGATGGTGATGCAGCCAGATGGGAGAGGAACCTGCCAATCATATGAGCTCCTGAAATGAATCTGGTCTTCCCTGATGAGAGACAGTTTGCAGATGCTTACTTATTTATTTAAGCATATAATTAGATATATCTAAATAGAGCATTAGGTGCCACTCTTCCACTATATAGAATGTCTAAGTTCATATAAGATCTTAGACCGGCATATAAGTTGAGTTCATATGATACTACTGTAATATCAGGCTGTATTACTTTACTTGCTTTATATTCCATGTTTCCACCTAATAGGAATCCTAGAACTGAAAGTTTGACCTTACGCCTGTAAAGACAACCCCCAGTTAGGGACTTGCATTGGGATCTGCTTGTTTCGCAATTTCCTACTGTTTTGATATATTCATAATCTATATTTCTTAGACACTGAGAGGTAGACGTTACTATCTACCGTCTATACTTCCTCTTTTAATCTTTCTCTCCTCCACTCCCCCTTTTTTTCATATAATATGGCACAACTCAAAACTTGTTCATTGAATGTCAGAGGACTTAATGTTCCAGAGAAAGGAGCTCAAGTGTTTTATCGTAGGCATAAACAGCACGTACATTTTCTCTTTCTTCAGGAGTCACACTTTAGAGGCGATCATATACTGTTCCTCAGTTTACTAATAGATATTATTCATCTTGGCGTCCCAGAAAAATGCAGTTTTGAAGTCTAAGGTGCTGAGTATAGGCCGCCACAGATCACTGCCGCGTACTATTGTAGAAACACTGTCTGACACAGAGAGGAGGTTCGTGTTTATTAAGATCTCCATCTACTCCAAAATTTTGACTTTGGCCAACTTCTATCTCCCTAATTGTGACCAAATTAAGACATGCCGTCATTACTTAAACAAACTAAAATATTTTGCGGAGGACCTTATCATCATTGGAGGTGACTTTAATTTTGTCTTGGATCCGTCTTTAGACGCGTCCCTGGGCTGAAGTCACCAATCTAAAACACAAACAAAAGCTTTGCTAATTGTGCTTTGATCTCAACCGGGCGATGTATGGCGGATACTACATCCAGACGTAAAGGATTATACCTATTATTCTCCTTTACACAATATGCATAGCCATATAGTCCTTTTCTTAATTAGTCGTCACTTGCCTACATGGCAACCTACATCTCAGGTAGGAACTGCTGTATGGTCAGATCATGCTCCTGTATGCCGGACTCCACCAAGGCTTCAGATGTTGGAACCTAAATGATAATCTGCTGAAAGACTCACTCTGTGTCTCAGACCTTCTTGAGACTATAAACTCCTTCAAATATATGAGCATGATGAAACTGCCTTACCATTTAAATGGGAAGCACTCACATGCGTCCTCAGAGGGATAATAATAAAACATAGATAAATGCTAAAAAAAAAAAAAGGAGAGAACAGCTAAAGTCTCCAATTTGCTTGAGCGGATTGATCTCCTTAAGAAACAGCATAAACGATCTGCTTCCTTCCTGGTATATGTAGACCTGCTTAACGCTAGAAGGGAGCTAAAGTAGTTTCATGGATGGGGTACTTGCAAATATTGTGTAATTTCAGGGCATTTACTTATGGAAGGAACCAAGTGGAAGCTTCCATTCTCGGTACTAGATATGGGGCCTCCTCGAGAAAATGACTTAAAATGTTGTACACTAAAGTTAATATATATATGGCATGGGATAGGGGTAAAAATATTCTGGGAATTGGAAAGTACACAAACTATACTCCTTTATGGCACAACTATAACTTACCAGAGCTACATAAACTAAAAAATGTTAGTGAGTGGGAGGATAGGGGTATATGTTTGGTGTCACAACTCTTGAGGGATGGATTATTCAAGATGTTTGAACAAATAAAGGCAGGTTTTAACCTTCCGCATAGGGTGTTTTATCAATATCTGCAAATACGTCTTGCATATAGTATACAGCTAGAATAAACGTCATACTGATTGACATCACCCAATAGATACCATTACTACATCGTTAGATACAAAAGGTCTAATATCCCTTATTTATAGGCAGTTACTGGCCCTACATTTGGATAAATATCCTTTGATAGTTAAGACAAAATGGGAGGAGGATGTGGGTCCCTTATCTGAGGAGCAATAGGGGAAATACTGGATTTGACACCGAAACTTTCATTGTCAGAGTCACAAAGATTGTCCAGAATTCTTCTCATTCATGGGGTATATCGATCCCCAAGTATTTTATTTAAAATTGAAATACAAATGGATGACACACGCCCTAGATGTGGTCAAAAGGACGCCCACCTGATGCATATGACGTGGGAATGTGTAAATATTAGCGACTAATGGAACGTGGTGATCGCTCTTGTATCTGTATTTGGGATACAACTTCAGTTGGAACCTAAAATCTGTATCCTAGGACTCCTGGGAGAGGTCGTAGATCCAGACTCCCATATGGCAGTAGCTAGCTCAAGAAAATTATTCCAAGCCAGATAGTTGTTGGCACTACATTGGATAGACAATTCTCCCCCAACGATAACAGAACTAAAATCCAGGATAAATAACACTCTATGCTTGGAAAGGGGATCTTATATTAAAGGAACGCTGTCAAGAAATCCATACACCTATGGGAACAATGGTTAATTACTACAGATATTGCTTCAGAAATACTATACTGGACCATTTGTACATATCCCTGCAGTAAACCAGGAATTTATATCCTTATACCTAAGGTGTCAGCAAATAATAATTGTCTCAGTCCACACAATTGCCCCTTCTTAGATATATTCTTTTTCTATTGATGTCCCAATATGGGAAAAAAAGCCATCAGGAAGTATTCAGATATTCATGTACAAATGTAAAATTACTATTCCAAAACATTGTACTATAGAGCGATATTGGGATTTATATCATTGTAAACCGGTTGTTGTATTTGTTTACTGGTTTTTCTTTCTTTTTATTGTTTTTGTCACAAAGTTTATATGACAAAAACAAAATGTTGGTTTTTCTTTTGTTAAATAAAAATGATCTGATTGAAAAAAAGAAAGGAACGAAGATCTTTAATAGATCAAACGTATAGAAAATATCAAGATCGCATGTGAAGGTACTCGTATGAATTCACAGATAAATGTGGTCTCTCATTGACAAGGAAGTTACATCCACGGATGTAAAGGACATACGGCTCTGGCAAAAATTAAGAGACCACTGAACAGTTTTCTATTGGAAAGCATGGAAAGACTGGTGGACAGCATAGCAAGAGGAATGAAAGCTGTGATTAAAAATCATGGTTAGTCCACCAAATATTGATTTCACATTTAAAACATGAGTAATTTGAGGTCTGAAAGCACTGTTTCTTTTTTAGTATTTTGACACTTTATCATTTGCTGCAAATAAATACAAAATTTTTAGCTTTGAATTTTGGAGACCTGTTGTCAGTAGTTTATAGACTAAAACAACAATGTGCATTTTACTCAAAAATATACCTATAAAGAGAAAAATCTGAGAAACTGAAAATTTTGCAGTGGTCTCTTAATTTTTGCCAGAGCTGTATGTATCCAAAACAAAAGGAGCACGACTGCTATAAATTCATAACCCCACTGACATAGCTGACGTATTTCATTGCTGTTATAGCTCACTACATAATATTCATGGAAAACACCACCACATGCCACCTAATTTTCTTGAAACAAAAATTGACAAATATATTATGGACACTGCCGTTCCTTCCTTACAGACCCCTGAGCAGGAGATACTAGACAAAGCTTTCACTGAACAAGAGATAGGACAGGCCATTAAATCATTCCCTATCGGGAAGAGCCCTGGGCCAGATGGATTCAATAATAGATTTTATAACATGTTTCCACCTCTGTTATTACCATTAGTGTTCAATAATATCTCAGAAGACTCCCCATTTGCCCCCCAATCACTTGAAGCTCATATAACAGTTTTATCAAAGCCTGGAAAAAAACTAAATGCCTGCCCTAATGTTCATCCAATTTCATTAATATATACATCAAAATATTCTCTAATATAATTGCATCATGGCTCTCCCACTACCTACCCTCAATTGTTAGCAACAATCAGGTTGGCTTTGTTAAGGGTAGAGAAGTGCGTGATAATACAGATAAAACATTGTTAGTTTCACGTGCAAAAAAACAGGGGATCCCAATGTGCCTTGTATCTGTGGACGCTGAAATAGTGTTTGACACAGTGCATTGGACTTTCTTGAAGAGCACATTACCACAAATTGGGTTAGGCTCTTTCTTGTTATCTAAAATTCTATCCTTCTACACTGACCCTAAAGCGATAGGGTAAACGGCCTTCTATCTAACACATTTTCTATTAAAAATGAGACAAAGCAAGAGTGTCCCTTATCACCTCTCCTATACACATTGGTGATGGAACATTTAGCGGTAGCATTACACAAAAATCCAGATATTAGTGGAGTTACTATAGACTCACATCACTATAAACTAGCTCTATACGCAGACGACTTGTTGCTCTATTTTCAAACCCAATTATCTAATTTCCTTCTATACTAAAGGAATTCAAAGAATTTGGCCAAGTAAGCGATTTTAAAGTCAACTACTCTAAATCAGAAGCAATAACATAAGACGACAGCTAATTTTTAACTTTCCCTTTAAATGACAGAAAGACCTTGGTACACAAATTCCAGGGAACATGGATGATCTGTATAGTTTAGATTATATCACTGTCCTTGAACAAACTCTTCAAAATTTAATGAATTATAAATTCAAACCCTTGTCCTGGTTTGCTTGTATTTATGTGATAAAATGGACATTTTGCCAAAACTTCTTTATATATTCCAGACCGTTCCTGTCTGCGTTCCTGAGACCTTTTTCTCCCATCTCGACAACGCTATTAGGTAGTATGGGGAACGTCAAGGTCTAGGATATGTTTTAAAATATTGTGATGTTCCGAAAATAAAGGTGGGTACTAGTATGCCTGATCTAAAAAAAACTGCGATCAATCTTTGATTCTTATGAGAGCAGTGGACTTGTTCACGTCTGTGGAACATAAGCAATGGGTGAAACTGGAAGGGGACGTCTATTCGTGGATACTCACATCTCTACCTTGGATTGACTAAATACATGTACAAACTAAACAATTACCAATACCCATTCAACACTTTTTGAAAACATGGGATCAAGTCTTAATCTCATCATCTATACCACGTAGGTTGGGTCCATTAACGCCCTTGTTTGGCAACCCAGATTTTCCCTCTGCTTCAGGTAAGGACTCATTTCTAATCTGGGCCTGATCTGATGGGGTTAGATTGAGACACGTTCTCATGGGATCAGGCTCTTTTCCTTCCTTTATAGAACTTCGTGGCTCCTTTCCAATTAGGAGTCTATCCTGCCTGGCTTATTTCCAGCTCAGGTCATTTATAAATTCTCACATGTTACTAGTATAAAGGATGAATTCACTCCGTTTGAACCCTTAATCATGCAAGTAGGTCCTTGTACTAAACTTCTATCTTGCATACACAAAGCAACACAAATGGACACCAGCAATGACCCTCTACCCTTTACTGGGGTTGGGAGAAGGAATTGGGTCGTCAAATTTCAGAGAAGGATAGGCAAAAAACATACATAATGCCAGAAATGTCACTGACTGCGGAGACGTCTCCATGTAGCGTCTTCACTTCGGATATCACTGTACAGGAGCCGCACAGTTCACAATGTGCATCCACTGAGGCCCCTGATCATGTGACCCCTGACTCCTCCCCTCCTGTGACCTCATCAGGTCCTGTACGCACAGAGCAGCCATATATGTGGTGGCGGCTCTGCAGGTGGAGGTATGTGGAGATTCCCCATTACTGGGCGCAGGGGGCATTAACCCCTGCAGCATGGAGACTCTTTTGGGGTCTCTGTGTGGTGTGAACAGTGAGGTAACAGCTGTGGACAGAATACGGCTTAGCTGGTTCCCGTCCACATTAGATCCATTCAGACGACTGCAGGATGAAGGACAGAAGCCCAGAGAAGTCCTCACACGACGCCATTATTCATCTCCTAGCTCCAGCACAGTAATGTAGATAGTAGTGATAACCGTCCACATATTCTCTTTATACCCTCCGGTACGATGGATTTACCCTCAGTGTCCAGGAAGCTTCACGGTTCAGCAATGCCCCTCTGACATCTCCCCTCCACCTGAACTATTTACTCTTTCAATGCCACAAAACCGAAAGTTCTTTCAGTCACCATTGTGTTCTCTTAGGAAATGTGTGGAAACGTTGGAGGGGTTAATGGCCGCGGGATTAGTGGGGTCTCCTATGTGCTCATTAATTCTCTACCTTATTTACGGGAGGAGCAGCCAACATATCTGACATTACACTCCAGACACTGAATACAATATACTACAAATTCTCTGCTGCAGGTGATACATTGTGTAATGAAATGTTTTATTTAATGTGATTAAATCTATTTCTTGTGTTCGGCATATTTACATGGTGGACATTTATCAATGGCGCATTTACAAAAACCCAGAGGTGTAAGCCAGGTTCTCGTTATGTGTTTCTCTTACGATTAATTTAGGAGACAGGAGTTGTGAAAGGGTCGGGGCCGAGAACAAACAACCATCTCGTAAAACCATCAGATAACCATCTTGTGAAAAACGGATTCAGCTGTAGACTCCGAGGAAGAAACTGCTTGTTGTCTGTGGCCTAAAATATATAGGATTTATTACTAGATGTAAAGAAGAAAACTAAATACTGTAAAATAATATATCTCCTCATATGTTTCCTTTTATTATCTCCAGTAATTGTATTATTACACAGGATTTTTATGATGTTACATCGGCTCATCTTCTTCTCATTCAGGTCTCTACAACACGGATCTGTCCAAATCAAAGATGGATTTGGACAGAGACAAGATGGCGGAGAGGATATTACACCTCACCCTAGAGATCCTCTTCCGGGTTACTGGAGAGGTGAGAGATTCTGATGACGTCACATTACACCATTCTTATCTATGGGAATAACAGATGGACAGAACTGGAGAGGTGAGGACTCTGGAAATGTCTGTAGTGAGATTTATTAATGTGTCTCTCCATAACCAGGATTATACAGTAGTGAAGAAGACCTCTAGTGAGCGCTGTCAGAACCCTGTGTCTGAGGGATGGGGAAGACCCCTGAACCCAATCACTGGGCCTCCACCTCACCCCCTGATACATGAGGACATTAATGACCAGAAGATCCTAGAACTCACCTACAAGATGATTGAGCTGCTGACTGGAGAGGTGACACTGCTGGGAATGCTGGGACTTTATACAGTAATGCTATGAAGGGATCGGGGGGATGACTGTATCTTTGTATGTGTTAGGTTCCTATAAGATGTCAGGATGTCACTGTCTATTTCTCCATGGAGGAGTGGGAGTATTTAGAAGAACACAAAGATCTGTACAAGGACGTCATGATGGAGGTTCCCCAGCCCCTCACATCACCAGGTAATAGACAGGACTAAATACACACGGCCTATAATTATCTGTATGTAAAGAATGAATTCAGTCCCTGTATGTGTTTCCTCCAGATCTATCCAGTAAAAGGACAACACCAGAGAGATGTCCCCGTCCTCTTCTTCCACTGGACTGTAAACAAGAAGATCCCAATGTTCTTCAGGATCATCAGGTAGATGGAGAGAAGGTGTCAAGAGATCTCCCCTATGATGTGTAGACGGCTGTAAAGGTCTTGTGTTGTGTCTTGTTTTATCCACCAGTATTATATTTTATATTTGTGTAATGAGAACGGTGGGGATGGCAGGATTAGAGCTGATCATAGATGGGACTTCTCCATCAGTCTGTGACTTTTACAATATTTGTTTCAGGGTGAAGATCTGACCCATATTAATACTACAGAGACATATGTGAGGGGTGATGAGCGGTGTAAAGAGGAGATTCCTACATATGACTACCCAGGTGAGTAGTAACTACTAAATGTAGAGAAGTTACCAATTCATCTCAGTCACCGGCTGTGGCTGCTTTATCGGTGGTGTAGTCCGGCCGTATCACAATCGTGTGATCACCATTTTACTTCTAGACCACAACATTCTCCTCCATCCAAAACTGTTTAAATGACTTTGGGCATTGAAAGCCCTTTTCTATAGAACTTACAACCGGAAGGATCCACCTACCCTTTGAGATTAGGAGATGCTGATTCTTACCTGCCCAGATCTTTAAACTACAAAGCCAAATGACAGCGTACATAGAATTTGCTGACAAGTTAGAAAATCACATGATGAATAATATTATGATGGGCCTGTAAGAGAAAGTGGAGGGTAGTGATGCTGTTGGCTTCCTAGAACCCTGATATCTTATTGGATGAATCTAAATTCTCTCCCTTCTGTGCTGCTGAATGTGCTCATATGGTCCCTACAAGACCAGGTCCAGTGTTTCTGGAAAAATTTAATTTTTATGATCTACAACATTAAATGTGCAGTGAGGACCAAGTGTGAATTTCTGTACAATAACAACAGAGATTCCCTTTATCCTGACTTTTAAATTCCTTTTAAAACTGACTAACTTCAAGGAGGATTATGATAAACTACATAAAAAAGCGTTACCCCTGTGCCATGATATATCTCTATGATGCTGAGTCACTTTTCATGGCCAAGCCGTGAGACAGGATAGTCAAGGAGTCCTGTAACATCCCTGGTGGCATGCTTACATGGTTTACCACCTCCCACCATGAAAGACCGCAATCTTATCTATCAGTCCAGGCTGCACACTTTGCTCCAGTGCCTTCTGTTTGCATGTCTCTTGTCTGATTTCTTAGGGCGGTGGCGCTGTTGCTTTCTGATTCTTATAGTTGCAGTGTGCGCACTCCTAATGCGTCTCCAACCTATTGCTGTGAGTCACTGGATACTTAAACCCCCTCCACCCAGTGCTCTGTGCAACTGAGTTGCCAGGTTTTGTCCTGTATCTTGCCTGTTTCTGCCACCCTGGGGGCTGTATACCCAGGCCTGTTACCTGTGACTTCTAGTCAGTTTCTGCCATCCTGGGGGCTGAATTCCCAGGCTCTTTCCTGTATCTTGTTCCTGGTTCAGATCCTGTCTGAACAGTGTCCTAGCCCTTTACCTATTTGTCTCTATGTCTGCACCTTCCCTTTTCCTACAGTGTCTGAACCTGCACCTAACTCCAACTCGTTGTCTCTGTACTTCTGTTTGTGAGTTTTGTGTCCACTCGCTACTTCATTGCAGGTACCTTGTGTGTATCTGGTTCTGCTCGTTCTGTTTCCCTGTCTCCGTATCTACTCCTGTGTTCCAGCTATCTTCTTGTGTTTTCCAGTCTGTTCCATGTGAACAGAGCCCTGTCCTGTCTACCGCATCTGTGGGTTTTGCTCTGCTCTGCTTGTCTACCGCATCTTTGGGTTTTGCTCTGCTCTGCTTGTCCATCGCACCTGTGGTTTTGCTCTGCTCTGCTTATCCACCGCACATGCGGTTTTGCTCTGCTCTGCTTGTCCACTGCACCTGCGGTTTTGCTCTGCTCTGCTTGTCCACCGCACCTGCGGTTTTGCTCTCCTCTGCTTGTCCACTGCACCTGCGGTTTTGCTCTGCTCTTCTTGTCCACTGCACCTGCGGTTTTGCTCTGCTCTGCTTGTCCACCGTACCTGCGCTTTTGCTCTGCGCTGCTTGTTTACCGCACCTACGGGTTTTGCTCTGCTCTGCTTGTCTACTGCATCTGCGGGTTTTGCTCTGCTCCGCTTGTTTACTGCACCTGCGGGTTTTGCTCTGCTCTGCTTGTCTACCGCACCTGCGGGTTTTGCTCTGCTCGGCTTGTCTACTGCATCTGCGGCTCTGTTCCTGTATCATAGTCTGTACTGGTTCCTATTTTGCCTGCTTTCCTACCTGCCAGTACCCACCTGTCTGCATATCAGCTGTGCCTGCCAGTACCCACCTGTCTGCATATCAGCTGTGCCTGCCAGTACCCACCTGTCTGTATGCCAGCCTAACCTGCCTGTTCCTGCATTCCCCAGTGTGGGTCAACAGCTGTGACCGGGGTCTGACCTGGAGTAGCACCTGGTCCCTCTGCTCGGTTCCGCCCTGGTTTACAGAGTCGATTGAAGCGCCGTGCGACCTTGGTCGAACCGGGTTGATACTTAGTCACGCCCCTCCAGGCACTCCTCGGTTCATGATCCAGTGGGATCACTAATCATGCTCACGCCAGTCAGCCCGGGCGTGAGCGTAACAAGTCCGAAGTCAAAAGCCAGGAGGGTACATCATAAACAAAAGAAAGAAAGAAGTAGACAGGTAACGTTCTGTTCGTCAGAATACCAGGAGGATAGCGAATCAGAGCATAAGGGGTTAAACATACGGATGATCAGAACAAGGTCAGGCAACAGAAGATCAATTCACAAAACATAAGGCACAGAGACAAACCTCACACAAGCTGAATGTACATCTGGCAGAAACAGCCCAGTTAAGTAGCCTGGCAATCACCTGGGATAGTGAACACTTCAAGATAGCTAGTTCCTTTTAGTCTCAGATTGGACGGCTGAGCTGTCAATCAACACACTGACACCTCAGCACAACCCTGCACCAGACTGGATGACCGAGTTGTCAGTAACTGCATCCCACACACACTGAGTGGTAGAACCGTGACAGTACCCCCTCTTCTAACGGAGGCCACCGGACCCCCAAGCTTCCCAGGAAATTTTAGATGGAAGGTCCTGACTAACCAATCTGCCTTCACATCTCAAGCTATGACCCACGTTCTCTCCTCTGGTCCGTATTCCTTCCAATGGATGAGGTATTGGAGGGAATTTCGGACCCTATGAGAATCCATAACTCACTGAAACTCATACTCCAAGCCACCGTCGACTGAAACCAGAGGAGGCGGGGAAGAGGGAGACAATGCCGAAGGGACAAACTCCTTTAATAGGGATTTATGAAAGACTTTAGTGATGCGAAGAGATGGAGAAAGCTTTAATCTGAATGCCACTGGATTGACCACCTCTAGGATCTCAGCACTTTAAGTTTAATGTTCCTATGACAACCAAACCTTATCCCCGATCTTAAAAACAGGACTCACTGAATGTCTTCTATTGGCCTTCTGTTTTTTGGCGAATCTGAGCAGTCCCAATATTCTTTTGAGCATCCTTTCAGACATTCCCAAATCTTAGTATTGTGACCTCCACCCCAAGACATTCAGAAATAATCCTAGAAAATTCACCAAAATAGGGATGAAAACCATAATTACAGAACAATGGTGAGGTTCCAGTAGACTGATTCACTCAGCTGTTAAATGGAAACTCAACAAGTGTAAAAACGAAGACCTCCTGCTGAGCCGCCACAAAGCATCTTAAAACTTATTCCAAAGATTGATTTGTCCTGTCTGTCTGACCATTGGTTTGAGGGTGGTAAACAGATGAAAATGATAAGTCAATCCTGAGTTTACTACAAAAAGCTCTCCAGAATTTAGAGACAAATTGTACTCCCCTATCAGACACAATGTTAAGAGTGATCCCATGTAACCTTACAATATGAGAAAAACAACCTGGAGAGTGTCTCTGCATTAGGTAATCCTGACAAAGGAACAAAATTAGCTTGCTTGCTGAATTGGTCAACTACCGCTCTGATAGCAGTTTTCCCACGAGACAGAGGAAAATCCGTGATGAAATCCATGGACAGATGAGTCCACTGGCTTTCTGGAATTGTCAATGGATTCAATTCCCCAGCCGGCCGGCTATGACTGACTTTATCATGGGCGCAAATTTCACAAACAGATACAAAAATCTTTGATATTATTATGCATGCACAGACACCAAAAAATCTAGCAATTGCTTTCTGTACAGCAATAACCCCAGGATGACCACTCAAGATGGAATCCTGAAATTCTTGTAACACACGCAATCTTGGGTACACAGGCACAAATAATTTAGATCCTGGAGTAGCGGAAGGAGCCAACGACTGGACTTTATGGATCTACTCCTCCAATTTCAAGGTTACCATAGAATCCACAATACCGTGAGGAATAATGGAGGATGCAGGTTCTGGAGGAGAAACTGAATCGAGACTACAAGATAATGTGTCAGCTTTCACATTCTTAGACCTTGGCCAGACATAATGTGACGCTGTGTCACCTTTCATGGCCAAGTCGTGAAGCAGGATAGTGAGGGAGTCTGAAGTCAGAAGCCAGGAGGATACATCCTAAACAGAAGGAAGAGACAATGGCGTGGTCAGGTAACGTTCCGTTGGTCAGAATACCATGAGTATAGCGGATCAGAGCACAATTAGGTCCAAGGTCAGGCAACAGAAGATAAATTCACAGAACACAAGGGGCAGAGACAAACCTCACCCAAGCTGAATGTACATCTGGCAGAGGTCTAGGAGAAACAGCCCAGTTAAGTATACTGGCAATCACCTGGGATAATGAACACTTCGAGATAGCCAGCACCTCCCAGTCTCAAATTGGACGGCCGAGCTGTCAATCAAAGTACTGACAGCTTCAGCACGCCCCTTTACCAGATTTAACGGTTGAGTTGGCAGCAACTGCATCCCAGTCACACTGAGGGGTGAAACTGTGACAATCTCTAAGCCTTCACTGACTTGCCTCTTATTTTACATAATGCATGTAGTAGTGCAGGGTTAGGTAAAATAGGAGGCAGGTCAGTGAGCGATCAGTGAGCTGTCATAAGAGCATACAGATGAATATGTAAGCAGAGCACCAGATAGCGCACCCTCCACAGGCCGCCCCGGAGCACATGTATATCATTATCTCCAAACTGAAAGTAAAGATAACACAGCAACCACAGGACGGATTTCATCAACCAAGGTATCATATTAATCAGTGTAATGGTGCCCACCAGAGAGTGTATGTAGTTTACTGAGCACAATCCCGCTGACAGGTGCGCTTTAAGATCTAAGAAGAGCTATCAATTAAACTCCTTTTGGAAGACCTCGCAATAGAACATATGGGGAAGTGAGAGATAATGCTTTAACTTCTTTTGAAGCATAGGAATCCTGTAGTGTACAGGTAATTAAACAAGAAAGTTATATTAGGAGAAAACATGCCAAAAGGAGAGGGGTTTACTAGAGGAGAAGTGTGCTTTCCCAGGCACAGAACTTTTATTCATGCAGCACAGATTGTAGCCAACCCGGCTCCGGGGTTCAGACCGGAATATTGGCGTTGGTATCGATCCGATATGTATGAGATATAGATTTTCAGCGTTATAACGAAGGGCGGATGTGACGCATTAACTCACATCGGCGGGGGTGGGGGCACTAGAATCACTCCAATTGAATAACGGTCTGATAGATGGTGCGAACAAGGTTATATTTGATCTTTATGTACAGGTAAAATCCTGATAAAAAAATAAGACATCAATATCTAGTGCCTGTGATCTTCAGAGGTGAAGATATCTTAAGTTGTTGCTCTCCTAAAATCCTTAAGGCTGAGAACATCTCACAAACAGCCACACATGAGTTCATAAAGGAGAAGTGTGTGGGCGTAACCTAGGAGCTAATAAAAAGCAAATCCTGGGTCTGGATCATTGTCAGCACCTAGGAAGACCTACAGTAGTTCGCTGTGGAGGTTCTGTCCAATTCCAAATCTAAGTGCTTCCCTTCTCTTAAGTTCTGAGCCATTTCTGTGACCAAGTTTAGCAAGTTTCTTGTTTATACCTTTTATGTATTTGTATATATTCTGCTGTTTTGTTCCCATTTTGTGTTATCTTGTATATTTTTTAAACACTGCCTATATTTTGAATTAAATATATAGTTTAATAGTTCTGTACCTTTTGCTTTGTAAACCTCACCTAAAGCAATATGCTACCTGTAATGGGTGTCCAGTTGGCCTGTATAAATGATTGGTGCTGTTAGTTTCCTAATAACCGGCCTAGTAGTGGAAGCAGCTGCAGTCTCATCCATCAATCATTGATCAATTGCGTATCGTTCTTACGATTTGGAGGCTGTGGAGATGCGTTACCCTTGATAAAGTGATAACAATGGGTGGATCTGCATGACCCCTCCGGCTGTGTATCTTTGACACCGTGCCTAATGACAGAAGCAGATTTGCAGGAGTAGATCCCAGACAAGATGGGACACACCATTTACAGAATCCCTAATTTGACTAAATTGCTGAAAACCAGAGCAGCAGAAATCGCCATAAGGTGACTCCATTTTGGAAATTATAACCCTCAGTGAATTAATCTATAGGAGTAGTGACAATTTTGACTCCACTGGCACTTTCCGGAAATTAGCACGCAGTGGATGTTGGAGAGTAAAAATTGCACATTTCCCATTTTACTAGTTCCCAGATTGAGCTCCAGGAGACACACACTGTAAATTAAGTGGGTTCTTCTCAGTATAGTAATGTCAAATACATGGATGCTAAATGTGGTTTGGGCGCACTGCAAGGCTCAGAAGTGAGGGGGAGATCTGACTTTGGGAGAGCGGATATTGCTGGATTGGTTTATGGAAGCCATGTTGCTTTTCAAGAGCATTTGAGCCACTAATAATGCGGAAACCTGTTTTTCCATTGACAAATCATGAGTGGGGGCGTGTTTTTTGCGGGATGAGTAGAAGTTTTTATTGGTGTTATTTTCGACTGCAGAACATTGGTGGCTTTTTATTCCATATTTGTGAGGCAGAATGAACAAACAGTTGAACACCACGCTCCACTGGTTCATCCTATGAGGATTTGCATTAGACTGTGAACTGTCATTAATTTGTGAATAATTCAATTTTTGAACATAACTTTTTATAGACAATTTAAGTACAAATGTTCAAAAATATAAAAATCAAGCATATATTATTCAAAAATAATAATTGTTTCTTTTTATTGCCAGATGACTGTACCAGGAGATCAGAGGGACAACTGACATCTTCAATTTTTAAATCAGATGACCTTGAGATCCCACAGGATACAACTGAAGTGAATGCCATTACTCCAGATTTACCAGCATCCCTTGAAAGCAAAGATCTCTCATTTAATCCTTTGAAACAGGTCCTGTCTTCTGATTCATTACTGACTACTATGGAAAATCCAAGTCGCAAAATAAGCATTAAAAAGCGAACTGCTCCTAAAGCAAAGAAGCCATTTTCACATTCAGAATGTGGAAATAGTTTTCCTCTCAAAAAGTGTTTTCTTAAACATCAAAAAATTCACACAGCAGAGAATAGATTTTCTTGTTCCAAGTGTGGAAAATGTTTTTACTACAAATCACAGCTTGTTAGTCACCAGAGACGTCACACAGGGGAGAAGCCATTTTCATGTTCCGAATGTGAGAAATGTTTTACAAAGAAATCAAGTCTTATCAGACATCAAAGATTTCACACAGGGGAAAAGCCTTTTTCATGTTCAGAATGTGGGAAATATTTTGTAGATAAATCAACTCTTGTTAGTCACCAGAGAACTCACACTGGGGAGAAACCATTTTCATGTTCAGAATGTGGAAAATGTTTTGTGAAGAAATCATCTCTTCTTAGTCACCAGCACTGTCACACAGGGGAGAAGCCCTTTTCCTGTTTAGAATGTGGGAAATGTTTTAGACAAAAATGTAATCTTGTTATACACAAACTAACTCACACAGGAGAGAAGCCTTTTTCATGTTCAGAATGTGGAAAATGTTTTAACCGGAAAGCTAATCTATATAGTCACCAGAGAATCCACAAAGGGGAGAAACCTTTTTCATGTTCAGAATGTGGGAAATGTTTTAACTGCAAATCAGATGTTATTATACATCAAAGAACCCACACAGGGGAGAAGCCTTTTTCATGTTTAGAATGTAGGAAATGTTTTAAACGGAAAGTGCTTCTTGATAGCCACCAGAGAAGCCACACAGGGGAGAAGCCTTTTTCATGTTCAGAATGTGGGAAATGTTTTAGCTGGAAATCGCTTCTTGATAGCCACCAGAGAACCCACAAAGGGGAGAAGCCATTTTCATGTTCAGAATGTGGAAAATGTTTTAATCGGAAGGCGTATCTTGATGGCCACTATAAAACCCATACAGGGGAGAAGCCTTTTTCGTGTTCAGAATGTGGGAAATGTTTTAACCGGAAAGCACATCTTGATAGACACCAGAGAACCCACACAGGGGTGAATCCTTTATCATGTTCAGAATGTGGGAAATGTTTTACGCGGAAAGCGCATCTTGATAAACACCAGAGAACCCACACAGGCTAGAAGCCTTTTTAATGTTCAGAATGTGGGGAATGTTTTGTGAAGAAATCATCTCTTCTTAGTCACCAGAGCAGTCACACAGGGGAGAAGCCTTTTTCATGTTCTTAATGTGGGAAATGATTTACACTGAAATCAACTGTTAATGGGAACCTGCCACCAGAAATAACACTATTAACCTGCAGATATGGGCTTAATCTGCAGGTTACTAACTTGCCTGGTACCTGCACATAGCCAAACAAAGCCAAATTAAATTTATTCTCCCCGGCAGCGTTCAATTTCAGTCATGAGGGCAGTGCCTGTGCGGATTTTGGTACCGCTCGGAGAATACAGAACGGCTGTAAACAAACTCCCAGCTCTGACTGCCACTGACTCTGCATGGGGGCCGGCTGTCAGTCAGTGCTGGGGTGCTGTTACAGTTACTGCTCTTTATACTCAGAGTGGTGACTGAACCAGCACCACCCCTGTGACTGAAACCGAATGCTGCTGAGGAGAATAAAGTTAACTTTCTCCCAGCAGCGTTTGGCTATGTGCAGGAGCCGGGCACGATAGTAATGTTACTAACCTGCAGAGTAAGCCCATATCTGCAGGTTAATAGCGTTTTTGGTGGTGACAGGTTCTGATTAAAAAATATCTGAGAAGTCACACAGGGAAGAAGCTTTTTTCATGTTCAGAATGTTGGAAATTTTTTAACCGAAAATTGTATCATCTTAAAGGGGTTGTGCAATACTAGGACAACCCATTGTCATTCCCCATGTTTGGCCTCGTTAAAGTAAAAACACTCATATTCAGCACCTGTGCTGGCGCCATTCCAGGCGTTTCCGGGCTCGCATTTCCGGTGTTCATGTGAGGTTGTTACATCTCACAAGCCCTGCACCCAATCAGTGCCGGCTTCACTGTCCCTGACTTTGAATGTATTGAATATCAACAGGAAGCCAGGGCTGTGGTTGCTCTCTGACTTCCTCATGATGTTTGATTCGTCTGAAGGTGGTGTGAGGCAGTGAGGGGGATCATATTCGAGGGACGGTATATATTCCCTAGGATGTGCATAGAGGCATATTGGCCCCGCTAGAGTGCACTGCAGTCGCAAAAACACCTGTGGTTGCAGTGCAAAATAAAAGTAAAGTTTGGACTTGGTCAAACTGTTTGACCAAGTTAGATTTAAGAAAACCCGGAATAGGAATTTATTTTCGAAGTGATGTATAGGTGGCAGTAGGGCGGGTCACTCCCATTCCATTTAAACCTTCAGCAAAGGTTTGGTTGTGTCAATTCTTTGTTTGCAAGCTGCAGAGCAGGAGACTCTGTGCACTGCAAGCCTGAGTGAAGGCATACCACAGGCTTGTGAAGGAAACAACTGGTGCACCCCAGACTGGATCGGTACAGCCGTCTCCCATGGCATCAGATTTACACAGACTCTTTGGATATCACAGCTGCGATCTGGAGGACAGCTTTTGCATTTGAGCTGTGAGTTTTGGCAAATAAAGACATTTAAGTTGAACTTTCCTTGGGTCAATGCCTCATTACCGCACAGTGTGAACACCGCCGCACTACAGTGGGGACATTGACGTCAACACTGATTGGGCACAGGGCTCACGTGACATACCAACCTCACATGAGTCCTAGGAATGCAAGTGCTGACACCGCTGGAATGGCGCTGGCATGGGAAGTTTGTATTTCTTATTTTATTTTAATAGAACCAAACATGAGGAATGAAAAAGGTTTGTCCAAGTAATGGACAACTTTTTTTTAAACATAAAAAAAATGAATTACTGGAAAGTTGTATTTTGTTGACCATCAAAAAGACTCCAATGGGGGAAAAACTATATATATTATTGACAAATTATACAAAAACATATAACACACAGTTCTATAATTAAATGAGAAAGGGAAATTACTTTAGAACTTACCTTATTGTTTGACTTATAAGACACTTTTTAGCAATAAAAAAATATTGCTAATAAGTGAGTGTGTCTTATAGACTGGAGGCAGTTTCCTGTGTCAGAGGAGGACAATGAGACAGTTTCCTTCCTGATCACTGAGATAGCTGCTCTCTCTCCTCCAACCCATACTTATCTAATTGATTGGTGCAGAGCAGGAGGGGAAGGTACCGGGACCTGCACAGAGCCTGTATGTCCTGAGTGAGCAGCTTAAGAACCTTCCACCCAAGTAGCTCATATATGTTTCAGATCATATAACACTGTTTTACATATTTTCAAACTTTCTCAGGTTCAGTTATGAAATGAGCCATTTCTTATGACTTTGACCTGCTTTCAAATATGACAATGAAAATTGTAGTTGTCTCTTGTTTCTATGATATTAAAGAGTTTTCCTTTTACTACTACATATAATTAATGCATAAAAGTTTCAACACTTTGAAACATTATTTTTTTTGAAAATATAAAGATTCAGAATATTTTGTTATTCCAATATCTGATATTTATTTAGTGGAAACTTGGCAAGAATTCAAAAACCTAAAATCTGTCTAAACACTATTGTGAATCATCAACAGTTAAAAAAATTGCATTACAAAATTTGTTACTCATTCAGTGACAACTCTTTTTTTGCTTGACTCTTGTATTCCATCAGCTCTTCTCTTACAATTGTCCATCAATAATCTGCAAGCATTGATGGATTCCATTTTCCGTGATATCTTTTCTCCATAGCTGCAATATCTTGGTGAAGTCTCTCAGCTTGCTTGTCGCTCACTGCTCCGCAGTTTGCTGGACACAGGTGATGTAAAAAATGAATCTTTAAATATGGGACCAAGGAAGAGAAGGTGGCTTGTATGCCGATGATTTGCTCTTCTTCCTAGGGAAGGCTCGGGGGGTCTCTGGAGAGCACGATGTCGACTATCTCCAGCTGACTTATTCCGTCCAAAGACCATACTGAGAACTAGAGGGCACTTATTACAGGTGGAAGAATGGCCAATCCAGCAAACAGGCAAGGATTCTTTACAGTTAGAGCAGTCAGACTGTGGAACACCTACTACAAGACGTAGTAATGGCAGACACTATTGTGAAGACCCTATTTCTTCCGTGGGTGTAACACTACTCAGACAACACAGTGTGAGGGGAAAACAGTGTGGTAATACTTTATTGAACCACAAAGTGGACAATAAACAGATAGAATAGTCCCAGCAAGTACTCTAGATGGTGCAAATGACTGAGTCCTCACCCTTCCACTGGCCCACCGGGAATAGAGAAGCTGCGATTTCGGGGCTTCCATGGTCGACCACACCCACCACTGGCACCCCACTTTTGTAGGGCCCCCAAAGAGAGAAGGTAATGACAAGCTTAGAAAACTAGCCGAGAGCAGTGAAGTCTGGGGCCAGGTGACTTGGATTCTTCAAGATGTCTCTGAGGGTTCAGCAATGGTCAATGGAGCCGATCTGTATTCCTCCAGCTGGGGTCAAAGTCCCCTAAGCTGACTAGCTGTAGAATGATACTGAATAGAGGCAGAGACCCCTTTTTATGGATCACTGTTGTCCTTTCAGCCATCATTCACAGGTCAACGGTCAGAGATCAAGGTGGAAGGGGCCCATGACTCTGAGTATTTAATCAACTTGCATAGTTTGTCCTCCATTTCTCAGCAAATCAACAACCCCCTAGGCTGGTGTAATACGTAATCAGCATATTATCAAACTGTATTGCTCCATGACCCTATCTTGCAAGATTTGCAGACCATACAAGTGCTTCTCACTAAATTAGAATATCATCAAAAAGTTAACTTATTTCAGGTCTTCAATATAAAGAGTGAAACTCAAAAGTCATTATCTCAGTAAATTAGAATAATTAACAAAAAACACCTGCAAAGGCTTCCTAAGCATTTAAAAAGGTCCCTTAGCCTGTTTCAGTAGGCTCCACAATCATGGGGAAGACTGCTGACTTGACAGATGTCCAGAAAGCAGTCATTGGATTCTTGTATGTGCCTCATAACAATTTCCTCCTTTATGTGTAATTATGAGTATACAATTTCTCTCGTTGAATGTGAAAGGGTTAAATTCACCTGCCAAACACTCTATGTTGTGGAGGGAGGTGAGAAAATCAAAGGCAGACATTGTGTGTCTGCAGGAGACACATTTATTGGCAGCTGATAATCATAGATTGCATCAGGCACAATTCCCCCAAATATTCTTTGCAAATGCCCAGACTAAGACAGCAGGAATCTGTATTATGATAAAAAATTTGGCCTTCCAGAACATTCAGATGTGTGCAGACCCCATGGGTAGATACTTGGAGTTGGTGTGTACATTGAATGGGACCCCTCATACGATTTCAGCACTATATGCCCCAAATTCTGCCCAGCTCCCATTTGTGCAAAAAGTCCTCACTACCATTTCAACACTTAAACAAGGGGAGGTTATTGTATGTGGGGATTTTAACATGCCAATGGATGGTACTTTAGACTGCTCATCTAGATCGGGTCGCCCTCGGAGAGAATTGGGCAAGTTGGTCCATGAATTTGGTCTGCACGATTTTTGGAGATAGTCTCATGCCAGTGAAAGGGACTATACTTTTCATTCTCTCCGACATGGGTCATATAGTAGGATTGACTTATTCCTAGTAGACAATAGAGCTCTGAATAGATGTATATCTGCGGAGGTTGGAACGATTACGTGGTCTGACCACGCACCGATCTACCTACATGTACGTCTTGCGACTAAACACCTCTCTATTATTGAATGACTCTATAGTGACAAAAGCAACAGCAGAATTGACATATTATTTTGAATTAAACAACAATGGCACAGTTTCCGACGAGACTTTATGGATAGCGCACAAAGCTGTGATACGGGGAGTCTTCTTACAACAAGAGTCACAATTGAAAAGAAAGAGGGAGCAACACAGGACTGACCTCCTGACTGAGTTGAAAAAGCTAGAAATATTAAATAAAACCTCCCCCTCCCCGGCTACCACTGAGGCCATATATCAGCTCAGATTTAAACTGCGCTCTGATTTGCTGGCAGTATATGAATATAACCTCCGCAAGTTTCAACTTAGTCACTACACCGTGGGAGATAGGCCGGGAGTCGTTTTGGCCAGGCGGGTCAAGAAAAGGGCTGCAAAATCCAGAATAGATAATCTACGGGACTCGAAAGGGTTGATAGCCAGAAGTCCGAAGGACATAGCTGCAGTCTTTGCTGCATACTATAAATCTTTATATAACCTAAAAGATGATGTTGATACCCCACAGCCACAACAGTCAGATATTGATCAATATTTGAGTGATTTGAAGCTCCCGAAGGTTTCCCGGGAGCAGTTACAAATATTGAATGCCCCCTTCACAGAAGTAGAACTGAAAGATGTTATTGATTCATCCAAATGTCACAAGACCCCTGGCCCAGATGGCATGGCTAATGAGTACTATCGTGGTTTCCAAAAAATTCTTACCCCATACCTTATCAGGTTATATAATACAGTCATATGAAAAAGTTTGGGCACCCCTATTAATCTTAAGCTTAATGTTTTATAAAAATTGGTGTTTTTGCAACAGCTATTTCAGTTTGATATATGTAATAACTTTTGGACACAGTAATGTTTCTGCCTTGAAATGAGGTTTATTGTACTAACAGAAAATGTGCAATCTGCATTCAAACAAAATTTGACATGTGCATAAGTATGGGCACCCTTATCATTTTCTTGTTTTAAATACTCCTACCTACTTTTTACTGACTTACTAAAGCACTTTTTTGGGTTTTGTAACCTCATTGAGCTTTGAACTTCATAGCCAGGTGTATGCAATCATCAGAAAAGCTACTTAAAGTGGCCACTTGCAAGTTGTTCTCCTGTTTGAATCTCCTCTGAACAGTGGCATTATGGGCTCCTCAAAACAACTGTCAAATGATCTGAAAACAACGATTATTCAACATAGTTGTTCAAGGGAAGGATACAAGAAGCTGTCTCAGAGATTTAACCTGTCAGTTTCCACTGTGAGGAACATAGTAAGGAAATGGAAGAACACAGGGACAGTTCTTGTTAAGGCCAGAAGTGGCAGGCCAAGAAAAACATCAGAAAGGCAGAGAAGAAGAATGGTGAGATCAGTCAAGGACAATCCTTAGACCACCTCCAGAGAGCTGCAGCATCAACTTGCTGCAGATGGTGCATCGGTCAACTATACAACGCAGTTTGCACAAGGAGAAGCTGTGTGGGAGAGTGATGCGAAAGAAGCCGTTTCTGCAAGCACGCCACAAACAGAGTCGGCTGAGGTATGCAAAAGCACATTTGGAGAAGCCAATTTCTTTTTGGAAGAAGGTCCTGTGGACTGATGAAACCAAGATTGAGTTGTTTGATCATACAAAAAGGCGTTATGCATGGCGGCAAAAAAACACAGCATTCCAAGAAAAACACTTGCTACCCACAGTAAAATTTGGTGGAGGTTCCATCATGCTTTGGGGCTGTGTGGCCAATGCCGGCACCGGGAATCTTGTTAAAGTTGAGGGACGCATGGATTCCACTCAGTATCAGCAGATTCTTGACAATAATGTTCAAGAATCAGTGATAAAGTTGAAGTTACGCAGGAGATGGATCTTTCAGCAAGACAATGATCCAAAACACCGCTCCAAAACTATTCAGGCATTCATGCAGAGGAACAATTACAATGTTCTGGAATGGCAATCCCAGTCCCCAGACCTGAATATCATTGAACATCTGTGGGATCATTTGAAGAGGGCTGTCCATGCTCGGCGACCATCAAACTTAACTGAACTGGAATTGTTTTGTAAAGAGGAATGGTCAAAAATACCTTCATCCAGGATCCAGGAACTCATTAAAAGCTACAGGAAGCGACTAGAGGCTGTTATTTTTGCAAAAGGAGGATCTACTAAATATTAATGTCACTTTTCTGGTGGGGTGCCCATACTTATGCACCTGTCAAATTTTGTTTGAATGCAGATTGCACATTTTCTGTTAGTACAATAAACCTCATTTCAAGGCAGAAACATTACTGTGTCCAACAGTTATTACATATATCAAACTGAAATTGCTGTTGCAAATACACCAATTTTTATAAAACATTAAGCTTAAGATTAATAGGGGTGCCCAAACTTTTTCATATGACTGTACCTGGAGAGACTCGGGAGAGGTAGCAGTACCTAATTTGGAGGCTACGATTGTCACATTGCCTAAGCCTGGAAAGACCCCTGATTCTCCAGGTAATTTTAGACCAATAGCACTTTTGAATAGTGATGTAAAGATCTTTACCAAGCTCTTGGCTGTTAGACTAAATCGTGTCGTTCCTTCCCTGATATCCTCGGATCAAGTTGGTTTTGTAGCTGGTAGAGAAGCTAAAGATGGTACGAGGAGGATGTTGGATCTGATCAAAGTGGCAGAGTTGAGCGGCCTCCCAAGTGCACTCCTGTCGCTAGATGCTGATAAAGCGTTTGATAGGGTGCACTAGGGATACTTTAAAAGTGTTTTGCTTAAATTTGGCCTAAACGGGCCTCTTCTGTCTGCCATTAACGCATTGTACTCCACTCCTTCCGCTAAGGTTTTGACGTCTAGTTTCCTCTCTGAATCCTTCCCCATAACAAATGGGACACGGCAGGGCTGCCCTTTATCTCCAGTCATATTTGCTTTATGTATGGAGCCCTTGGCTGAAAAGATTAGAAATAACTCAGAGATTTCGGGCATCTCGGTGGGAGGGTCCTCCCACAAAATCAGTCTACATGCAGACGATGTGGTTATCCTGTGCACTGATCTGGACAGGTCCTTCTCTGCCATTATGTCCGATCTCAAAACGTTTACAAACATCTCGTATTATAAACTGAATGCAGCTAAGACTGTTGTCCTGCCGATTCTTGTTCCTTTGTCACTTAGGCAAAGACTGGAAGGGGCATACCCTTTTCAGTGGGCGCAGGAAGGAATGACGTATTTGGGTATCACCTTAACCCTTTCAAAACAATTGGTGGAAGTAAATTTTACTAGACTGATAAATACGGTGCGGGAGGAGCTGGCGGTATTACAAAACGTTGTTGCATCATGGATAGCCAGGATAAATATTTTTAAAATGAAAGTCCTTCCAAAAATGTTATACTATTTTATGTGTATCCCAATTAAAATCCTTTCTAAAATCATAAATACCCTTCAAAGACTGGTTAATAATTACGTTTGGGACAATAGGAGACCGAGGGTGTCTGGTAGACTTCTGTATTATCCATATGACATGGGAGGGATGGGCATGCCCAATCTCATAGCCTACTATAGAGTGGCGGTCTTGACGGGAATCAGGGACTGGTGGAACATGGACAGCGGCCACAAATGGTTGCAAATAGAGTCCTTACTTGCCCGAAACCATTTTACCAGATTGATATTGGAGACAGAAGTAGTGAAGCGAAGCACTATGGTCGCCGTGTTACCAATATCGGAGGCTACTATGCATTGTTGGAGGAATTTGGCATCCAAACTGCTGTTACTCCCCAGGACGAAGATCTCTTTACGAGCTCTAGAATATCATATTCCATATATTAACCTTCAACGTTGGGTGTCAGCTGGAGTTCAATCACTATCAGTCCTGTTGGAGGACAATGTAATAATTCCTTTTGATAAACTAGTTATGAGATTCCCGGACCTACAGCCCTTGTTTTAGCAGTATTTGCAAATAAGGCATTTACTCCACTCTACACAGACATCCCCCTTTTTTAAGGATAAAAGAGCTATGGGTTATTTTCTCCACTCTAAGACCGGTTCTAAGGGGGTTTATATACTTTATAGGGCTCTAAACGACCCAGATCTGGACGATAAATTGACGTATATGACTCGCTGGGAACGGGATCAAAGAATTTCTACGGACCCTCAGGACTGGCGGGATGGTTTGGATGAGGTCCAGCGAGTTTCGTCGTGTTTAAACCACCTAAAGCAGCTTAAAAAGATGCACATGAGATGGTACTACTACCCGGCACAGATGGTACACTTCGGGTCTGAATCATCATCTTTATGTTGGAGAGGATGCAATGGGGAAGGCTCGTTGGGCCACATGTGGTGGTTTTGTCCAAAACTTCAATCACTATGGAGGGCATTGGATAGTTTGATATGGGATGTACTGGGGACTCACCTGGAGATAACATTTAGTATGGGAATACTTCATATAGGATTAATGGATGTCCCCTGGGAAATTAGAGGAATTTTGTCACATATTGATCGCAGTTAGATCAGCTATCGTGGCTAAATGGAAAGGAGTGGGCATCCCTACGGTTGGGGAGATAGTGACCAGACTCAACACGAACTGTCAATATGAAAGGGCTCTGGTACACACACTCAAGGCAAAGAAGAAAACTGATAAAATATGGGAACCTTGGTTAAACAGCCCATTGTCTATACATGGGGAACGTTGAGGAAGCGGGATATTTTGTGCGCCGTTCTGAGTTTGGGTGACGCGCGGGACGATTCTGGGCCCCTCTCCCTACCTTGCACCTCCGATCTTGCAATACAGCAAAATATGAGCCATGCGACATTCACAGCACTTACGGATATAAATTATTTCTCACAACCATCTAATATATGGGGAATTTAATGTAATTAATCCATTCTTTTTTCTTTTGTTTTCTTTTATGTATATGTATTTTCTTTTTGTTTTGTTTTTGTGCTGTTCATTTTGTGTATTTTGTGGGCCCAGAGGTTGGGGCACAGTTTTGGGCATCTGTTAGCTCTATAGATTGTATGTTCTGATTTTTGTGCAAAATTCAATAAACACATTGTTTAAAAAAAATAAAATAATGGTTGCCCAATAGCATGGCCCAGTAGTACAAGCTATACCCATAATCATTGCGAGCTGTGTATGGGGGTGGAATAGCACATGTCATCCACAGTGTGCGGGTCACCCTGATATGCACCGTCGGAAATGACAAGCGCGATTGAAACCCATGACCGGAACTGACGCGGCCTGTAGAAGATGAGCAGTCACGGCGTGCGATCACCATGAAACGCAGCAACGGAAGCAATATACAGCTGCATAGGCCACATAGCCGGTGACAGGACGCAAGTGGTAAGTATAATAAAAATGGGAACTTGCACAGAGAGGAGGTGAGAGACAAGGAAAAATGGTTAAGGAACGCACAATATGTTATATAGAATACAGAGGTGATAGACAATTAAATTAATAAATCTTCAAGAAAAAATGGGATCAGGGAAAAGATGACAAAAAAATATACAAAGAACCTATACATAATATTGAAGACCATAATAATTATCGCACAGTATGAAAAACAAATATATATATATATATATATATATATATATATATATATATATCCTGTATATAGTCATAATCACAGTATAAGACACATCGCAAAAAACAAGAACTAAACTGTGTAAAAAAAACAAGCACACTTGTCATATCAAGAAGATGAAGGAAGAGAGTAAATTGGATAAAGTGTCCGCCGGACACTCTCACCGGATTTATATCAGTACTGATATGGAAAGGAAAAACAAAACTATTTCCCATAAAAACCTGTAAACAAAAGATTTTCATTAATGCCCATAGGGAAAACACAATTAACTTTGTAGATCCAGCGGGATTTGAGCCAAGGCAGGGTCTGAGCCACATCCTCCCCACGGATATTGGAAGAGACCCTACCACAGTCGTCCCCCTTCAATCTGCAACGATGTTTCAGCAAAAACTGCATGGCCATTGTGGAAAGAGTCTTCCCTGATTCAAGATCAACCTCTGCCAGGGCAATATTGGAAAAGTGTTGCTGTATCCTTTTCTGTAACTCTTGTGAGGTTTGGCCTACATACACCAGTGGACAAGGACAAATCAACGCATAGACCACATTTGCAGATCGACAATTGATATAATATTTTAGCAAAAACTGCTTGTGATCTTCTGAAAGTAGTTATCATTAGATGCAAGCCAGGGTGTCTGTTTCTGTGCTGCATGTATACCAACTTAAACCAAGCTCAAATTCTGTGTTTTTTCTTTGTATTTTTTGCATTCTGGGCAAGCCAGGGTGTGGCCTATTAACAAAGCATACAGTCTAGATCACGTGAAGTCATTATCGGTCTGTACTCCTCTTTGGTCAGATCTCATCTGGAATACTGTGTACAGTTTTGGGCACCACATTTTAAAAAAGACATAGACAAACTGGAGCAAGTTCAGAGAAGAGCGACCAGAATGGTGACTGGTCTGCAAACCATGTCCTATGAGGAACGGTTGCAGGATTTGGGAATGTTTAGCTTGAAAAAAAGAAGACTGAGAGGAGACTTAATAGCGGTCTACAAATATCTCAAGGGCTGTCACATTGTAGAAGGATCATCTTTGTTCTCATTTGCACAAGGAAAGACAAGAAGCAATGGGATGAAACTGAATGGGAGGAGACACAGATTAGATATTAGAAAAAACTTTTTGACAGTGAGGGTGATCAATGAGAGGTGGTGAGCTCCCCTTGAATGGACGTCTTTAAACAGAGGCTGGACAGATATCTGTCTGAAATGATTTAGTGAATCCTGCTTTGAGCAGGGGGTTGGACCAGATGACCCAGGAGGTCCCCTCCAACTCTACCATTCTATGATTCTATGGCCTCCCTTCCTAGAGCTAGATAATACATTAAAAGATTCTCTAGGCTGGTGTCCACAGTACAGGACCCAGTCCTTTGTCTGCACTTATTCACACACTGAAGTCAACTTTGACACATGGTAAGGTTTTTAACCCCTTTACCCCCGAGGGTGGTTTGCATGTTAATGCCCGGGCCAATTTTTACAATTGTAACCACTGTCATTTTATGAAGTAATTACGCTGGAACGCTTCAACGGATCCCGCTGATTCTGAGATTGTTTTTTCATGACATATTGTACTTCATGATTGTGGTAAAATTTCTTCGATATCACTTGCGTTTATTTGTGAAAAAAAAGGAAATTTGGCAAAAATGTTGAAAATAGTTAATAAATAACATTTCCCACATGTCTACTTTACATCGGCACAATTTTGGAACCAATTTTTTTTTTTAATAGGAAGCTATAAGGGTTAAAAGATGACCAGCGATTTCTCATTTTTCCAACAAAATTTACAAAACCATTTTTTTGGGGACCATGTCACATTTGAAGTCATTTTGAGGGGTCTTTATGACAGAAAATAGCCAAAAGTGACACCATTCTAAAAACTGCACTCCTCAAGGTGCTCAAAACCACATTCAAGAAGTTTATTAACCCTTCAGGTGCTTCACAAGAATTTTTGGAATGTGGAAGAAAAAAATTAACATTTAACTTTTTTCCCAAAAATGTTACTTTAGACCCAATTTTTTTATTTTTGCAGGGGTAACAGGAAAAAATGGACCCCAAAATTTGTTGTGTAATTTCCCCTGAGCACGCCAATACCCCATATGTTGGGGGAAAACCACTGTTTTGGCACACGGCAGGGCTCGGAAGAGAAGGAGCGCCATTTGACTTTTGAACGTCAAATTTGCTTGAATAATTAGCGGACGCTATGTTGCATTTGGAGAGCCCCTGATGTGCCCAAACAGTGGAATCCCCCACAAGTGACATTTTGGAAATTAGACCCCTCAGGGAACTTATCTAGATGTGTGGTGAGCACCTTGAACCCCCAAGTGCTTTGCAGAAGTTTATAACATGGAGCCGTGAAAATAAAAAATCTAACTTTTTCCACAAAAAATAATGATTTAGCCACAATTTTTTTATTTTAACAAGGGTAAGGGGAGAAAATGGACCCCAAAAACTGTTGTGCAATTTCTCCTGAGTATGCCAATATCCCATATGTGGGGAAAATACAGTGTTTGGGCGCACAGCAGAGTTCAGAAGGGAAGGAGCACTGTGTGACTTTTTGAACGCAAAATTGCCTGGAATTGAGAGCAGACGCCATGTCGCGTTTGGAGAGCCCCTGATGTGCCTAAACAGTGGAAACCCCATCACAAGTGACCCCATTTTGGAAACTACACCCCTCAAGGATTTTATCAAGGGGTATAGTGAACATTTTGAATGTAGAGGTACGACACAGAAATTGATAACATTAGGTCATCATATTGAATAAGTTGTCATTTGTCTTGAGCGCAAGTGCTCGCTACTTGAGTTTGCATCAGGTTCACGGGTATGCACCATGTATCGCGTGTGCTCGAGTGACATGCTTGAGTCCCCGCTCGCATGTTTCATGGTTATTAGACATCCAAAAAAAAAACATGCTCGTGCATGGCAGGCAATCCCCGCAAGTTTTTTTGGGCCACAAAGCATATGGTGCAGAGACTCGAGCATGTCACTTGAGCGCCCGCGATACTCAGTGCATACCCGAGCGCCCGATGCAAACTCAAGTAGCGAGCACTTGCGCTCAACTCTAGTCGCCATATCGTCATCTTTTTTTTTTTACTTTTGAAAAAAATCCCTAGCCCAACCCTGACCCTAACACAACCCTAACCCTAACCCTAGAGTTTATTTTTTACGCCGTTCCTTGTGCGGTATAAGTGATTAGACGACTTTATTCTTCGGGTCGGTGCGATTACAGAGATACCAGATTCATATTGGGTTTTTATGACTGACAGCTGTCACACACTGAAAGACGCATTTTTTTGCAAAACCTAGTTTTTGCATCGCCATATTTTGAGAGCTATAATTTTTCCATATTTTGGCAGACAGTCATGTGATGGCTTGTTTTTTGCGGGATGACTTGACGTTTTTATTGGTGCCATTTTCAGGCACATGACATTTTTTGATCGCTTTCTATTCCGATTTTTGGGAGGCAGAATAAACAAAAACCAGCAATTCCAGAATTTTTTTATGGGATTTTTTTTATGCTGTTCCGCGTGTGGTAAAATTAATAAGGCAGCTTTATTCTTCGGGTCAGTACGTTTACAGCGGTACCACATTTATATTGTTTTTCTATGTTTTGGCGCTTTTACACAATAAAAACTATTTTATAGAAAAAATTATTTTTTAGCATAGGTTTATTCTGAGAGCTATAACTTTTTTATTTTTTGGCTGATGGAGCTGTATGGTGGCTTGTTTTTTGCGGGACGAGATGACGTTTTCAGTGGTACCATTTTTATTTATATTTGTCTTTTTGATCACGTGTTATTTCAATTTTTGTTTGGCGGTATGATGATAAAGCATTGTTTTTTGCTTCGTTTTTTATTTCTTTTTTTTACCATGCTCACTAAAGGGGTTAACTAGCGGGACATTTTTATAGTTCAGGTCGTTCCGGACGTGGCGATACCAAATATGTGGACTTTTATTGTTTTTTTTCATAATAATATTTATTGATGGGTACATTATATTTTTATTTTTTGTGGATTATTTTTTTTTACTTTTTTTTTTTAATATTTTTACAAAAACATTTTTTTATTTTTTTTTATTTTTTAACACTTTTTGGACTTTTATTCTGTGTCCCACTCTGGGACTTTCATTTTTTTCATTCTGATCGCCTGTATAGCACAGGAATGCAGCACCATCCCTGTGCTATACAGGCTGTCAGTGTTGTCATGACGACAGCGGGTTGCCATGGCAACATCTGGGAAGCCGCTGCAGACAGCACTGGAGGAGGTGAGTATTGCGATCACCTCCCCTTGCACCGCAATGGTGCGATCACAGCATTGAGGGGGTTAATGTGCCGGGAGCGGTGCGGGACCGCTCCCTGCACATAGTACCGGGTGTCAGCTAACACTTGGCGGAGATCGTCCCTCACCGCTTATGTGCGGGCGCGATTGCCATATGACATAATAGTACGTTATTGGTCCAATCGGCCCAGGTCACCAAAACTTACTATTAGGTCATACGTCAGAAAGGGGTTAATATTAGACAGAGTAGAACGGGTTCACCTTGTCGTGGTGGGATAGTTTTCATGCTATTTTTGATGAAATACAGTGTTACAAAGAACCCTATTTTATTTAAATGCACTTTTGCTTTTTATTAATTTATAGCAGGGTTTATGTTCATTTTGCTTCTTGTAGTTTTTTTTATTGGATGGAAGCTATTGCCGTTTGATGAAAGTTGTTGCCATTAGATGAAAGTTGTTGTTGCCATTAGATGGAAAAAGTTGTTGCCATTAGATGGAAGTTGTAGTTGTTACCGTTAGATGGAAATTGTTGCTGCTGTTGCTGAACGATTGATGTTGTTGCCGTTAGATGGAAGTAGTTGTTGCCATTAGATTCAAGTTGTTGTTGCCGTTAGATTGAAGTTGTTTGTTGTTGTCATTAGATGAGGAAGTTCTTGCCGTTAGATGAAAGTAGTTGTCATTAGATGGAAGCCAGGGTGTGCGTTTCTGTGCTGCATGTATACCAACTTAAACCAAGCTCAAATTCTGTGTTTTTTCTTTGGATTGTTTGCATTTTGGGCAAGCCAGGGTGTGGCCTCCCTTCCTAGAGCTATATAATACATTAAAAGCTTCCCTAGGCTGATGTTCACAGTTCAGGACCCAGTCTTTTGTCTGCGCTTATTCACACACGGAAGTCAACTTTGACACATGATAAGGTTTTTAATATTAGACAGAGTATAATGGGTTCACCTTGTCGTGGTGGGATAGTTTTCATGCTATTTTTGATGAAAAACAGTGTTCCGAAAAACCCTATTTTATTTAAATGCACTTTTGCTTTTTATTCATTTATAGCAGGATTTATGTTCATTTTGCTTCTTGTAGTTTTTTTTATTAGATGGAAGCTGTTGCCGTTAGATGAAAGTTGTTGCCATTATATGAAAGAAGTTGTTGCCATTAGATGGAAGTTGTTACTGTTAGATGGACATTGTTGTTGTTGCCGTTAGATGAAAACTGCTGTTGTCGTTAGATGGAAGTTGTTGTTCCTGTTCCTGACCAATTGACGTTGTTGTTGCCGTTAGATGGACGTTGTTGTTGTTGCTAGTTGGAAGTTGTTGCCATTAGATGGACGTTGATGTTGTTGCCATTAGATGGAAGTTGTTAACGTTAGATGGACATTGTTGTTGTTGTCATTAGATGGACATTGTTGTTGTTGCCTTTAGATGAAAACTGCTGTTGTCGTTAGATGGAAGTTGTTGTTGCTGTTCCTGAACAATTGCCATTAGATGGATGTTGTTGTTGTCGCTAGTTGGAAGTTGTTGCCATTAGATGGACGTTGATGTTGTTGCCTTTAGATGGAAGTTTTTCTTGCCGTTAGATGGAAGTTATTGTTTTTGCCGTTAGATGGGAGTTGTTGTTGTTTCAGTTAGATGGAAGTTGTTGTTGTTGTCGTTAGATGGAATTTGTTGTTGCCAGATGTATGTACAATCTTTTGGAGATATAACAAACAATAAAATTAAATTGCATTTTTTGCATGAAATAAGTATTTGATACATTAGAAAAACAGAACTTAATATTTGGCACAGAAACCTTTGTTTGCAATTACAGAGGTCAGGCGTTTCCTGTAGTTCTTGACCAAGTTTGCACACAATGCAGCAGGGATCTTGGCCCACTCCTCCATACAGATCTTCTCCAGATCTTTCAAGTTTCGGAGCTGTCACTGGGCAACATTGAGTTTCAGCTCCCTCCAAAGATTTTTTTATTGGGTTCAGGTCTGGAGACTGGCTAGGACTCCAGGACCTTGAATTTTTTTTTCACGGAGCCACTCATTAGTAGCCCTGTGTATTTTGGGTCATTGTCATCTTGGAAGACCCAGCCACGAGCCGTCTTCAATGTTTTTACTGAGGGAAGGACGTTGTTGGCCAAAATCTTGTGATACATGACCCCATCCATCCTCTCTTCAATACGGTGCAGTTGTCCTGTCCCTTTTGCAGAGAAGATCCCGCAACCTCATCAGGAGCATGCCCAGGCATTGTAGGGAGGTCATACAGGCATGTGGAGGCTACACACAATACTGAGCCTCATTTTGACTTGTTTTAAGGACATTACATCAAAGTTGGATCAGCCTGTAGTGTGTTTTTCCACTTTAATTTTGGGGGTGACTCCAAATCCAGGCCTCCATTGGTTAATAAATTTGATTTCCATTGATGATTTTTGTGTGATTTTGTTGTCAGCACATTCAACTTTGTACAGAGCAAAGTATTCAATGAGAATATTTCATTCATTCAGATCTAGGATGTGTTATTTGAGTGTTCCCTTTATTTTTTAGAGCAGTGTATAATGTTTTCTCAACCATGCTTCATGGTTGGGATGGTTTTCTTGGCGTTGTACTCATCCTTCTTCTTCCTCCAAGTACGGCGAGTTCTATTTTGGTCTCATCTGACCACATGACCTTCTCTCATACCTCCTCTGGATCATAAAGAAGGTCATTGACGAAATTCAAACAGGATATGTGCTGGTGTGAGCAGAGGGACCTTGCATGCCCTGCAGGATTTTAATCCATGACGCTAAAATTTTACACTGTGGTCCCAGCTCACTTCAGGTCATTGACCAGGTCCTCCTGTGTAGTTCTGGGCTGATACCTGACCTTTCCCAGAAATCATCGTTACCCCACGAGGCGAGATCCTGCATGGAGGCCCAGATTGAGGAAGATTGACAGTCATCTTGTGTTTTTTCCATTCTCTAATAATTGTGCCAATAGTTGTCTTCTCACCAAGCATCTTACCTATTGTTCTGTAGCCCATTCCAGCCTTGTGCAAGACTACAATTTTGTCTCTGGTGTCCTAAACAGCTCTTTGGTCTTTGCCATTGTGGAGAGGTTGGAGTGTGATTGATTGAGTGTGTGGACAAGTGTCTTTTATACAAGTAACGAGTTAAAACAGGTACAATAAATACAGGTGAGGAGTGCAGAGTAGGAGGGCTTCTTATAGAAAAACTAACAGGTCTGTGAGAGCCAGAATAATTCTTGCTGGTCAGATGGTGATCAAATACTTATTTCATGCAATCAAATGCAATTTCATTATTTAAAAATCATACAATGTGATTCTGTTTTTTCTGTTTAGATTCTGTCTGTCACAGTTGAAGTGTTAGATAAAGTGGGTGAGTTTTTTTTTTAGAAAAAAGACATCCATCCATCCTTGGCAAATACTTACTAATGATAGTTTTTATTAGATTATATTCTCTACTGAAAATAGTGACAAAAACTGTTTTTTTATACGTTCACTAAATTTGCATTTTTCTTAATACACTCTTTGCGACTTTTACTTTGCACTATAATCGTTGCTCTATTTAGGGTCCAGTTTTTATATCCCCTTTTACGCAATCTATCGCAAATTATGCTCCTTTCTTTTATAAATTGATCCTCCTCTGTACAATTTCTTTTGGCCCGAATCATCTCGCCTATGAGAACATTAGTTGTAATATGTCTGGGATGACAAGAATTTGCCCTTAATATTGTATTCCCTGATGTTTCCTCACCATTGTTTTTTGTTTTTACCGCTCTCAAATCTCAATCGACCCTTAATAACAATTCCAAAAAAACCAGCTCATCTGTGCTCCATTTATAGGTAAAAAGACAAATGACACGGTTCTGATTGAAATAGTTCCCCAGGTGTGGCATGGCCGACACTCCAGATGACCAGATGATGAGACAGAGGAGTAAGGAGCAGATCAGAGATTCATACAACAGAGAAGACAATAATCCATTAAATGTATCAAAACATTTTTTACAAAAACATGGGAGCAATGTAAAAGGATTAGAATTTTATGGTTTAGAGAAAATGAACCCCTTACCTAGAGGAGGAGATGGAAGACGTGCCCTCCCTAACAGAGAGGCATACTGGATGCTGGTGCTAGATACGTCCTGTCCGCGGGACTTGAAGAAGAAAACCAAATTGATTCTGCATTCTTAAATATCAGGTATTGATATAGGTATGGATGATAGAATTCTCAAGAAACAAATAAAAAACAATTATATGTAATTTATATTTGATGTTGTTAGCCCGTTGAAGTTATGGGACACGGTGTGCGGAGGATGTGTCCTCTAGCGGGGTTTTTAAACGGTGGCATAATTTAGTTATATCAACAGATATTGGAAAAATAATCGTTTCCACAATTGGATGTGTTTAAATAAAATGTTCCTGTGCTGAGATAATCTTATAAATGTCCCCTGCTGTGTACTGTGTAATGGCTGTGTCTGACCGTGCAGGAACATAGTCTGGTCATACCACATTTCTGGGGCGGAGGGGGGTGAGGACTATACAGACATTACAGCAGAGGATCACAAATGATTCTTTCTTTGAAGTAAAACTTTGTTTGACAACAGGCAGGGAAATGTTTTACCTCACAAACAGAATCAGCTGTGATCCCCTGCTGTAATGTCTGTATCCTCTTTTGCTTCCTCCCCAGTCCAGGAGCTGTAGTATGATCAGACCATGTTCCTGTACGGTCAGACACAGCCATTACACAGTACACAGCAGGGACACATTTATAAGATTATCTCAGCACAGGAACATTTTATTTAAACACATCCAATTGTGGAAATTATTATTATTCCAAGATGTATTGATTAAAATTAACTTTAATTCCTGAGAAAACCCCTTTTAATGATATGCTCGTGCTCTGGGGCTGGACTGTAGGCGGGTCTTAACTTATGCTCTAGGCCAGATCAGCAAGAAAAGACCTGCCCCCGGGCTGCCCCGAAGCACAAGTATGTTCCTGATAATAGAGACAGACAGCCAGAGAGAGAGAGAGAGACAGCCAGCCAGAGAGAGAGAGAGAGACAGCCAGCCAGAGAGAGAGAGAGAGACAGCCAGCCAGAGAGAGAGAGAGACAGACAGCCAGAGAGAGAGAGACAGCCAGCCAGAGAGCGAGACAGAGAGAGAGATCCAATGAGAGAGCGAGACAGCTAGCCAAAGAGAGCCAGCCAGAGAGAGAGACAGTCATCCAGAGAGAGAGAGAGAGAGACAGCCAGCCAGAGAGAGAGAGACATACAGCCAGAGAGAGACATACAGCCAGAGAGAGAGAGAGACAGAGAGAGAGAGACAGCCAGCCAGAGACAGACAGCCAGAGAGAGCCAGAGATCCAATGAGAGAGCGAGACAGCCAGCCAGAGAGAGACAGCCAGAGAGAGAGACAGCCAGAGAGAGAGAGACATACAGCCAGAGAGAGAGAGCCAGCCAGAGAGAAAGAGACAGCCAGCCAGAAAGAGAGACAGACAGCCAGAGAGAGCGAGACAGCCAGCCAGAGAGAGCCAGAGACAGAGATCCAATGAGAGAGCGAGACAGCTAGCCAGAGAGAGAGAGCCAGAGAGAGACATCCAGAGAGAAAGAGACAGTCAGCCAGAGAGCTTCAAAAACAATTCACCACAGTAACTGGTATAACAAAAATGTTATTTTCCAATGTTTCGACCCGAGCCTGGGTCTTTTTCAAAATCGCAATACTAGGTTAAGTCATCATTTAATCTGGCTGTAATACTGGTATCCCTAATAGGGAATAAGACCATAGAGGAATGGTATGTAAGTAGGCAGTGGTGAAAGTAGCTGTCAATGATTGGGTAGCCTGGTAGCACCAGCAGGGCATATGACGTCAGGCATCAGGAGTATCGTGTTCGAGGGCACGCTGTGCACTGGCTGAGGTGGATTGGTACCTTCTTCTCCTGCTCTGCACCCATCAGTTAGATAAGTTTGGTGTGGAAGATCGAGAGCAGTTCTATTAGTGATCAGGAAGGACACTGTCCAGTAGCGTAGCTACCGGGAAGGGGCAGAGGGTGTTGTCGCCCTGGGCCCCGTGCTTAGGGGGGCCCACCATGGGATGCCCACCCAAAGCTACTCTATGCTTAGGTATATTGGAGCACTGTGCACTCCGATATAGTTAAGCCGGGGCTGCACAGCAAGCGACTCGCCGCCGGCTCCCTACTCCTTGTGCTCAAATGTATTCACGTCTCTTAGAAGTGAAATGTGTTTTCGTTGTAATATCTGCAGACGAATGTTGACTGGAGAAGTTGCCATGTTGGTCTGGGCCAGATGGAAAAGATGGGAAAATGAATGACTCCACCAGAAAGAACTTCAGCTGTAAGTTACTATATACAGTATAACTGTACTGTGATTATTTGTATGTTCTGCAGCACTGGTATCTACCACGAAATGGTCACCATATGGTGATACTATCAGTGTTGGTGTAGAGATTCATTTTCAAAGCGTTCATCTCCTGAGGATTCTCTATACCCACGATCAGAGGGCACCACCATAGTTGTACCCACGATTACCTGGTTAGAGCCCACTCAGATGTTTCGCCCCCCCTGAGCTGAACCCCTAGCTATGCCTCTGACACTGTCTCATTGTTCTCCTCTGTCACGGGAAGCAGCCTCCAGTCTATAAGATGCACTCACTTTTTAGCAAGATTTTTTCTTGATAAAAGTGTCTTATAGTCCAAAAAATACAGTAAGTTCCAAAGTAATTTCACTTTCTCATTTGATTATACAACTGTCTGTTATATGTTTTTGTACAATTTGTCAATAACATATATAGTTTCTCTCCGTCTGAATTATTTTTGATGGTCAACAAAATACAATTTTCCAATAATTTATTTTTCACACTCTAGGTATGATAACGACTTCTCTCTGTGTGGGATTTTTGATATTTTTGATGTTTAAAAGGGATGTCCATTACTTGGACAACCCCTTCTCATTCCTCAGGTTTGGTTCTGTTAAATTAAAAACAATTATGCAAACCTCTTATGCTGGTGCGGTTCCAGCGGTGTCGGCGCTTGCGTTCCCAGGGTTCATGTGAGCTTGTTAAGTCATGTGAGCCCTGCGCTGATGTCACTTTCCCCAACTTCGGACAAATCAAACATTAAAAAGAAGTCAAACAGCAGCCGCAGCCCTGGCTTCTGGTTGTTGTTCAATACATCCGAAGGCAGAGACAGTGAAGCTGGCACTGATTAGGACCAGTGCTCGTGAGATGTAACAAGCTCATGTGAGCCTTAGGAACTTGAGTCCCAATACCGCTGGAACATTGCCGACATAGGAGGAGCATATGAGTGTTTTCATATTAACAAGGCCAAACATGAGGAATGACAAGGGGTTGTCCTTGTAGTGGACAACCCCTTTATGACGATACAATTTTCGGTTAAAAGACTTCCAACATTCTGAACATGAATAAGGCTTCTTCCCTGTGTGACTTTTCTGAGGTTTATTAACAGCTGATTTCTGTGAAATATATTTCCCACATTAAGAACATGAAAAAGGCTTCTCCCCTGTATGAACTGTTTGGTGACTAAGAAAAGATGATTTCTTCACAAAACATTTTCCATATTCTGAACAGGAAAAGAAAACTTATCCCGTGTGAGTTCTCTGGTGACTATCAAGATGCTCTTTACGGTTAAAAGATTTCCCACAGCTTGAACACGAAAAAGGCTTTTCTCCAGTGTGAGTTCTCTGATGTCTGGTAAGGCTTGATTTATCTGCAAAACATTTTCCACATTCTGAACATGAAAAAGGCTTCTCCCCTGTGTGAGTTCTCTGGTGCTTAACCAAATCTGATTTCTGGTTACAACGTTTCCCACATTCTGAGCATGAAAAAGGCTTCTCCCCTGTGTGGGTTGTCTGGTGGCTATCAAGATGCGCTTTCCGGATAAAACATTTCCCACATTTTGAACATGAAAAAGGCTTCAACCCTGTGTGAGTTCTTTGGTGATTAACAAGATTCCATTTCTTGTTAAAACATTTCCCACATTCTAAACAGGAAAATGGCTTCTCCAATGTGTGAGTTCTCTGGTAACTAACAAGATCTGATTTCTGGTTAAAATATTTCAAGCACTTGGAATAAGAAAATCTATTCTCCGCTGTGTTAATTTTTTGATGTATAAGAAAAGACTTTTTGTGTGGAAAACTATTTCCATATTCTGAACATGAAAATGGCTTCTTTGCTTTAGGAGCAGTTTGTTTTTTAGTGCTTATTTTGTGACTTTCATTTTCATTAGTAGTCGGTAATGAATCAGAAGACAGGGCCTGTTTCATAGGATCAGATGACAGATCTTTGCTGTGAAGGGATGATGGTATATCTGGAGTAATGGCATTCACTTCAATTGTATCCTGTGGGATCTCAAGATCATCTGATTTAAAAATTGAAGATGTCAGCTGTCCCTCTGATCTCCTGGTACAGTCATCTGCCAAGAAGAAAACCAATTATTATTTTTGAATAAAATATCCTCAAATTTTTTATTTTTGAAATTTCTACTTAAAATGTATGTAAAAATCGCAAGTTATGTAAAAAAATTAATTACTGACCAAGACAATGACAGTACACAGTCTAATAGAAAACATCATAGGATGAACCAGTAGAGCGTGGTGTCCAACTGTTTGGTGGCTTTTTATTCCATATTTGGGAGACAGAATGAACAAACAATGTTATGTAGGCGAAAATAATATCAATAAAAACTTCTATTCATTCAGCAAAAAAACAAGTCCCCACTCAGGTCCATCATCTGTCAAAGGTTTCCACATTATTAGTGGCTCAAAGACTCTTGAAAAGCAACATGGCTTCCATAAACCAATCCAGCAATATCCGCTCTACCAAAGTCAGATCTCCCCCTCACTTCTGAGCCTTGCAGTGCGCCCAAACCACATTTAGCATCCATGTATTTGGCATTACTATAGTGAGAAGAACCCACTTAATTGATGGTGTGTGTCTCCTGGAGCACAATCTGGACACTATGTGTTGGGTAATAAAATGTTATATTTGCAATTTTCACACTCCATCATCCACTGTGTGCTAATTTCTGGAAAGTGTTGGCGGAGTCCAAATAGTCACTATTCCTAGAGATTAATTCACTGTGGGGTATAATTTCCAAAATAGAGTCACATTATGGGGATTTCTACTGTTCGGGTTTTCTGCCATTTTCTCATATTATGAAAATAGTGTCTCCCATCTTCTCTGGACTCAGCTCCTGCAACTTCTGCTGCTGTCACCAAGCGCCACCTTATTCATTGTGCAGGTGGCACTGGTAATGGAGGAGACATCGGAACCAGAAGCTCTGGGTGGTGCAGGCTCTGTCCAGCCACTAAGATTAGGGTGCATGCGACCAGTAGTACCATCCAGTCTGGCAGTATTGGTGTGTGTGCTGTCCAGCTGGAGTAATCTGCTCCCTACTTGGGTCAATTGGAAAGCACGGCACCCTACTAAAGCTCAAAATAAATTGCCGGAAGCTGCCAGATACAGCCTTGTTCTCCTCTAGTTCAGTCCTCTGTGCTCAGCTCCTGGCTTGTTTATTTTTTTCCCATTGTGACCCTGGCCTTTTTGCTGACTACTCTTACTGACTACTGTTGTGTCTTCTGATTTTGTATTTTCTCTGCCCTCCTGGTTCTGACCCGGCTACCTGACTATTCTTCTTGCCATCTCACACCACAGAACAGCAGGTAACACTGTGGCCCAAGTCTAGGGGTTTCTAAGTAAGTCCAGATCCATGTAGAAGGGATAAAGGGTAATGGGAAAAACTGAGTACATACAATAACACATCTCCAGAAATTATAAAACTCAACAGTCTCCATCAGTAAGTAGTGAGTACCTAGTGGTGAAACCTCTCTGGGGTAATTAGAGTATGGGGCTCGATGGCTCTTCTCAATCTAAACTATTGTAAGGGACAATATTTTCTATCAGATGAGTTATAAGAAGAAATATTAGACATTTAAAGAGAACTTTTTATAATAGTGCAGAGATGAGGTGTCTTAAATTTAGACCTCGGGCATTTGGAAGAGACAATGGAGATATTTTTTTTTAAAAGACTACCAGGGAGTTAGACTCACATACATGAGGCAGGCCGACCCCATGAGTTGCACTCATTTATGGTGGACCATTGGAGCTACTATGAGTCCTGACCAGAAGAATAGAGAAAGTATTAGTGCCCCCATTTCAGGAGAGATTGTGCAGTAATCTGAATTCCTTAGGATTGAAAACATAATGGAATTTATGACGGAGTAAATCCATGAAACCAGGGCTGGAGCCAACACATCTCCTGCAGGCGTGAATAAATGTATATTACAGCCAACAGCCACGCACAGCTTAGAGATATATCATGGCACAGGTGTAATGTTTTTATGTCGTTTATCGCAATCCTGTTTGAAGTTAGTTGGTTTTAAAAGAAATTGAAAAATTAGAAAAATTCACACTTGGCCCTCACTGCACATTTAATGTTGTCGATCATAAAAGTGAAGTTTTGTAGGGACCATATGAGCACATTCAGCATCACAGAAGGGAGAGAAGGTAGATTTATCCAATAAGATATCAGGGTTCTAGGAAGCCAACAGCATCATTACCCTCCACCTTCTCTTACAGACCAATCATATTAGTTTTTTTCAAGTGATTTTCTAATTTGTCAGCACATTCTACATACGCTGTCATTTTAGTTTGTAGTTTACAGACTTGAGCCGGTAACGGTCAGCATCTTCTAATTTAGGTAGGTGGATCCTCCAGGTTGTAAGTTATATAGAAAAGGGCTTTCAATGTTCAAAGTCATTTGAACAGTTTTGGGTGGAGAAGAATGTTGTGGTCTAGAGGCAAAATGGTAGTCACATGATAGTGGAACGGCTGGACTACATCACCGATAAAGCAGCCACAGCCGGTGACTGAGAAGAATCTGTGACTTCTCTGCATTTAGTGGTTACTACTCACCTGGGTAGTCATATGTAGGAATCTCCTCTTTACACCGCTCATCACCCCTTACATATGTCTCTGCAGTATTAATATGGGTCAGAACTTCACCCTGAAACAAATATTGTAAAAGTCACAGACAGATGGAGAAGTCCCATCTATGATCAGCTCTAATCCTGCCATCTCCACCGTCCTCATTACACAAGTATAAAACATATAATACTGGTGGATAAAACAAGACTGAATACAAGACCTTCACAGCCGTCTACACATCATAGGGGAGATCTCATGACACCTTCTCTCCATCTACCTGATGATCCTGAGGAACATTGGGGTCTTCTTGTTTACAGTCCTGTGGAAGAAGAGGACGGGGACATCTCTCTGGTGTTGTCCTCTTACTGGATAGATCTGGTGGAAACACATACAGGGACTGAATTCATTCTTTACATACAGATAATTATAGGCCGTGTGTATTTAGTCCTGTCTATTACCTGGTGATGTGAGGGGCTGGGGAACCTCCATCATGATGTCCTTGTACAGCTCTTTGTGTCCTTCTAAATACTCCCACTCCTCCATGGAGAAATAGACGGCGACATCCTGACACCTTATAGGAACCTGACACATACAATGATACCGTCATCCCCCTGATTCCTTCATAGCGTTACTGTATAATGTCCCAGCAGTGTTACCTCTCCAGTCAGCAGCTCAATCATCTTGTAGGTGAGTTCTAGGATCTTCTGGTCATTGATGTCCTCATGTATCAGGGGGTGAGGTGGAAGCTCCGTGATTGGGCTCGGGGGTCTTCCCCATCCCTCAGACACAGGGTCCTGACAGCGCTCACTAGAGGTCTTCTTCACTACTGTGTAATCCTGGTTATGGAGAGACACAGTAATAAATCTCACTACAGACATTTCCAGAGTCCTCACCTCTCCAGTTCTGTCCATCTGTTATTCCCATAGATAAGAATGATGTAATGTGATGTCATCAGAATCTCTCACCTCTCCAGTAAGCCGGAAGAGGATCTCTAGGGTGAGGTGTAATATCCTCTCCACCATCTTGTCTCTGTCCATATCCATCCTTGATGGGTAAATCAGGAAAATTCTCTTATATAGAAGATCTTCACTGAGAGGATCTGATATTGTAGAGACCTGAATGAGAAGAAGATGAGCCGATGTAACATCATAAAAATCCTGGGTAATAATACAATTACTGGGAATAATAAGGGAAACATATGAGGAGATTATTGTACAGTATTTAGATTCCTTCTTTACATCTACTAATAAAACTAAAGGTGGTGTGAAAAAGTGTTCGCCCCTTTTCCTGATTTCTTATTCTTTCACATGTCTTTCACACTTAAATGTTTCAGATCACAAAACAAATTTAAATATTAGACAAAGATAACACAAGTAAACACAAAATGCAGTTTTTAAATGAAGGGCTTTATTATTAAGGGAAAAAGAAATCCAAAGCTACAGAGCCCTGTGTGAAAAAGTGATTGCACCCCCAACCCCCACCATTAAAACATAAATTAACTGTGGTTTATCACATCTTTGGGAAGCAAAGTTCAATTTCCCTAGCCACACACAGGCCTGATTACTGCCACACCTGTTCTCAATCAAGGAATCACTTAAATAGGACCTGCCTGACAAAGTGAAGTAGACTAAAAGATCCTCAAAAGCTAGACATCATGCTGTGATCCAAAGAAATTCAGGAACAAATGAGAAACAAAGTAATTTACATCTATCAGTCTGGAAAAGGTTATAAAGACATTTCTAAAGCTTTCACACTCCAGCGAACCATGGTGAGAGCCATTATCCACAAATAGCAAAAACATGGAACAGTAGTGAATGTTCCCAGGAGTGGTCGGCTGACCAAAATTACCCCAACAAGTGTTTGATCCATGAATCGCCCAATAAATTTTGGGGTTAGAATTGAAGCAGGATGTTTTCAGATGAAAGTGGCCACTGAGCTTTGATTGTCACATAGTGTCATCATCAGCAGGTTGCAATAGAGATGCAGAGAGACTGGAAAAGTTACAGAAAGGCAGAGAAATGGACGTCCTTTGGCCACATCCCACACTAATGACTGTTTCATTGTGAACAATGCCTTTCAGAACTGGATGATGAATGCCACACAACTGCAGGCACATTTAAGGGAGGTGAGAGGAACCCAAGTGTTCTGTCAGACCATTTGAAACAGTTTACATCAGTGTGGTCTGCTAGGGTACCTGACCATACAACCAGGCACAGGCGTCATCAACTTGCATGGGCCAGGTAGCATCTACACTGGACAGTGGGCTGCAGTGCTGTCCATTGATTAAACTCTATTGAAACTGAGCAGAAATGATGGCTGCCAATGATGTTGGAGACGTCAAAGAGAGTGCTATGCATCAGCGACTGTTGTAGCCAGTGATGGTTTTGTTACAGTGTGGGCAGGTGTGTCTAGTCAATACAGAACTACCCTACACTTTGTGAATGGTACAGTGACAAGCCCCTACTTCTTGAATAACCTCATTAATCCAGTCATTGTGCCTCTGCACAAACAACATAGGCCTAATTTCATCTTCATCCCACCATCGACAAGGTGAACCCGTTTGGGATAGATCTACACTGTCTAATATTAAAAACCTTACCATGAGTCAAAGTTTACCTCAGAGTGAATAAGGGCAGACAGAAGGTGTCTGTCGCTGGTGGATAGCTTTTATACTATTGTTGATCAAAAACAGTGTTACTAAGAACCCTATTTTATTTAAATGCACTTGCTTTTTATTTATTTATAGTAGGGTTTTTGTTCATTTTGCTTCTTGTAGGTTTTTCTGAATCTTATAGAAAACCTGTGGGATCAACCGAGTCGCTGTGTAGAGGATTGTAATTCTGTACCCCAGAACCTTAATGACCTGTGGGCCGCCCTTCAAGAAGAATGGCATATCATGCCTCAGCAGACAACAATTAAACTTGTGAACAGCACTCACCACTGTTATTATTATTTATTTATATAGCACCATTGATTCCATGGTGCTGTATATACCACCCCTGGCAAAAATTATGGAATCACCGGGCTCGGAGGATGTTCATTCAGTTGTTTAATGTTGTTGAAAAAAAGCAGATCACAGAAATGGCACAAACTAAAGTCATTTCAAATGGCAACTTTAGGGCTTTAAGAAACACTAAAAGAAATCAAGATTAAAAATGTGGTACTGAGTAAGAGTATTTTTTTTCACACCAAGCAGAGGGAAAAAATTATGGAATCACTCAATTCTGTGAAGAGATTTGCAAAGGGAGGTAGCAGAGGAGTAGCGAGGCGAGAGATGAACTAGTAGGGCAGCAGAGTTAAGGACAGACTGGAGAGGTACGAGTGTGTTACCAGGTAGGCCACAAAGGAGGATGTTGCAGTAGTCGAGGTGGGAGCTGATGAGGGCATGCACAAGCAGTTTAGTAGATTGACGGGTGAGGAAAGGACGGATTCTGGAAATATTTTTGAGCTGGAGGCGACAGGAGGTGGCAAAGGCTTGGATGTGGGGTTTAAAGGACAGGACAGAGTCAAGGGTTACTCTGAGGCAGCGGATTGCCGGTACAGGGGAAAGTGTGATGTCGTTTATTGTTATAGAAAGGTCAGGTGAGGAAGATACGCAAAATGGAGGAATCATAGAATCATAGAATCATAGAATGGTAGAGTTGGAAGGGACCTCCTGGGTCATCTGGTCCAACCACCTGCTCAAAGCAGGATTCACTAGATCATCTCAGACAGATGTCTGTCCAGCCTCTGTTTGAAGACGTCCATTGAAGGGGAACTCACCACCTCTCGTGGCAGCCTGTTCCACTCATTAATCACCCTAACTGTCAAAAAGTTTTTTCTAATATCTAATCTGTGTCTCCTCCCATTTAGTTTCATCCCATTGCTTCTAGTCTTTCCTTGTGCAAATGAGAATAAAGATGATCCTTCTACAATGTGACAGCCCTTGACATATTTGTAGACAGCTATTAAGTCTCCTCTCAGTCTTCTTTTTTGCAAGCTAAACATTCCCAAATCCTGCAACCGTTCCTCATAGGACATGGTTTGCAGACCAGTCACCATTCTGGTCGCTCTTCTCTGAACTTGCTCCAGTTTGTCTATGTCTTTTTTAAAATGTGGTGCCCAAAACTGTACACAGTATTCCAGATGAGGTCTGACCAAAGAGGAGTAAAGACCGATAATGACTTCACGTGATCTAGACTGTATGCTTCTGTTAATACATCCCAGAATTGTATTTGCCTTTTTTGCTGCTGCATCACACTGTTGACTCATGTTCAGTCTATGATCTATTAGTATACCTAAGTCTTTTTCACATGTACTGTTGCTTAGCTCTATTCCTCCCATTCTGTATATGCTTTTTTCATTTTTATTGCCCAGATGTAGTACTTTGCATTTTTCCCTGTTAAAAACCATTCTGTTGGTTGCTGCCCACTGCTCCAGTTTATTTAGGTCTTTTTGAATCCTCTCTCTCTCTTCTCTAGTATTAGCTATCCCTCCTAGCTTTGTGTCATCAGCAAATTTAATCAGTTTACCCTCAATTCCTTCATCTAAATCATTGATAAAGATGTTGAACAATACAGGTCCCAGGACGGAGCCCTGTGGTACCCCACTTGAGACATTCATCCAGCTGGATGTGAAGCCATTTACAACCACCCTTTGAGTCCGATCACTAAGCCAGTTATGAATCCACCTAACAGTTGCCTGGTCCATTGCATACTTGGTTATTTTTTCAATAAGGATGGTGTGAGATACTTTGTCAAATGCTTTGCTGAAGTCAAGATATACTATATCTACAGCATTTTCCTGATCCACCCAGTCAGTGATTCTGTCATAGAAGGAAATTAAGTTAGTCTGACATGACTTGTTAGTTACAAACCCATGCTGACTCTGGTTAATCACTTCATTCTTATCCATGTACTTACATACATGTTGTTTAATAATTTGTTCAAAGATCTTTCCTAGTATAGAAGTCAGACTCACCGGCCTATAGTTCCCTGGGTCCACCTTCTTCCCCTTTTTGAAGATAGGAACAACATTTGCTCTTCTCCAGTCTTCTGGGACTTCTCCTGTTCTCCAAGAATTTTCAAAGATTATGGAGAGTGGTTCTAAAATTTCTTCTACGATCTCCTTCAGTACTCTGGGGTGTAATTCATCTGGACCTGGAGACTTGAACTCATTTATGTTAGCTAAATATTCCCTCACAATCTTTCTGTTTATAGATAACTTGGATTCCTCTATTCCTTTAAAAGGACAGTGAAGATCAGTTGATGTTACATTTTCTTTCTGAGAGAAAACAGATGCAAAATAGGAATTAAAAAGTTCGGCCTTCTCAACATCCTCTCTTACCATTTCTCCATTTTCATCCTGTAAAAATCCTATAGCATCTTTGACTTTTCTTTTACTTTTGACATACCCCCAAAATCCTTTTCTATTGCTTTTGACATCTCTTGCAAGCCTTAATTCATTGTCAGCTTTAGCTAACCTGATACGTGCCCTGCAGGATCTGCAGACTGCATTATAATCTTTTTTAGATATGCCTCCCTCTTTCCATTTAATAAACATTTCTTTCTTTCTTTTTAGCATGTGTTTAAGTTCTGTGTTCATCCATCCTGGTTTCCTTAAATGCTTCCCATTCTTTCTACTTTTCGGGATTGTTAACGATTGTGCTTTGAGAATCTCATTTTTAAAAATTTCCCATCCTTCCTGGACATTTTTGTCCTTAAGGACATCCAGCCATTGGATCCCTCCTATTCTCTTTCTGAGTCTCTTAAAATCTGCCTTTCTAAAATCTAACCTTGAAGTTTGAGTCTTCACGTGTCTTCCTCCTCTAGTTATCCAAAATTCTATAATAGCATGGTCGCTGCCTCCTAGGGTCCCAGCCACTTTTACCTCCTCAACCATTTCCTCCCTGTTTATAAGGATTAGATCCAAAGTAGCAGATCCCCTTGTTTTCTCCCCTACCTTTTGGAAGATAAAGTTGTCAGCAAGAGAGGATAAGAATTTGCTTGACCTGTTAGTTTTACTTGAGAGAGATTCCCAACAAATGTCTGGATAGTTGAAATCTCCCATGACCACTACGTCATATTTTTTGGAGAACTTGGTCATTTGATACATAAAGAGTTCATCCATATCTTCAGCTTGCCCAGGTGGCCTGTAGTAAATGCCTACAATGGTGTCCTTTCCGTTGTTCTCTCCTTGTATTCTTACCCAAACAGTTTCCACAGAACTCCCAGTCTCTGAAGCTTCAATCTCTGTGCAGATATACGCTTTTCTAACATACAATGCAACACCTCCTCCTCGTTTATCAAGTCTGTTTCTTGCAAATAAGTTGTATCCTTTTAGCCTTTTATTCCAATCATGTGTATCGTCCTACCAAGTTTCAGTGATTCCAATGACATCATATTCCTTTTCCTGCATTAGTAGTTCCAATTCTCCTTGTTTGTTGCCCATGCTTTGTGCATTTGTATAAAAACATTTAGTTTGTGATTGGTTTCTCTTCCTCCCATATTTTTATTATTTAAATTGTTTTGTCTTTGTTCTTCATTTCCACTTCCAGTAGCAGAGATCTCAATAGTATTTGTCAGCTGTATGGCTTTTTCTGGCCTTTTGCTTCCCTTCCCACATTGTTCTAGTTTAAAGCTCTTCTGATGAGTGTAGCAAGGCGACTTCCAAATACATGTTTTCCAGTCTTCGTAAGGTGCACTCCATCTCTAGCAAGTAGTCCATCGTATAGGTAATTCATTCAGTGATCCAGAAATCCAAATCCTTGTTTACGGCACCATCGACGTAGCCAGTTGTTCACCTGTAGAATCTTATTCCACCTCATTGTTCCATGGCCATGGGAGGATGGATGAGAAGACCACCTGCGCTCCCAATTCTTTCACTTTCTTGCCTAAGTCTTCAAAGTCACTGCAGATGGTTTCCAGGTCCTTTCTTGCGGTGTCATTTGTCCCCACATGTATTAGCAGGAATGGGTAGTGATCTGTAGGTCTGAAGAGTCTTGATATCCTGTCAGACACATCTTTAATTTTTGCTCCTGGAAGACAGCACATTTCTCTTGAGGTTATGTCTGGTCTGCAGATAGCGGCCTCTGTTCCTCTTAACAGGGAATCCCCCATGACCACCACTCTCCGTTTTTCCTTCACAACGAAAGGAAAGGAAAGATGAGGAGTCCAGATTTGTCCACATTGAGTTTGAGGAAGCAAGAGGAGAAGAAGGAGGAAATGGCTGATTGAAATGCTGGAATTCTGGACAGCAGAGAGGTGACATCTGGGCCAGAGAGGTAGATCTGGGTGTCATCAGCGTACAGGTGGTACTGGAAACCATGGGACTTTATGAGCTGTCCCTCGCCAAGGATATAGATGGAGAAGAGTAGGGGTCCTAGAACAGAGCCTTGAGGGACTCCAACAGAGAGAGGACAGGATGAGGAAGTAGTGTGGGAGTGGGAAACACTAAAAGTGTGGTTAGAAAGGTATGAGGAGATCCAGGATAGGGCAACCAAAGGAAGAAAGAATCTATAGTAGGAGGCAGTGGTCAACTATGTCGAAGGCAGAGGACAGGTCTAGAAGAAGGAGTATGGAGAATAGTCTGTTAGCTTTGGCTGTAAGTAAGTCATTAGTAATTTTGGTAAGGGTAGTTTCGGTGGAATGGTAGGGATGGAACCAGATTGTTGGTTGTCGAAGAAAGAGTTAGATGAGAAATGGGAGGAAAGTTCAGCGTGAACATGTTGCTCAAGGAGTTTGAATGCAAATGGGAGCAGCGATATGGGGCGATAGCTGGACAAAGCGGTTGAGTTGAGGGATGGCTTTTTGAGGATAGGCGTGATTGTGGCATGTTTGAAAGCAGAGGGGAAGGTTCCAGAAGTTAGTGATAGATTGAAGAGATGGGTTAGAGATGGGATGAGTGTGAGAGTGACGTTGGGGAGGAGGTGAGATGGGATGGGGTCAAGTGCACAAGTGGTGAGGTGTAATTTGGAGAGGAGGTGAGTAAGCTCTCTTTCAGTGATGTTGGAGAGGGAGGTTATGGGGAAAGGACAATGGTCTGGAAAACAAAGGGTTATGGTGGTCAGACCGTGAAGGCTTGCCTTGTTTGGTCAATATTGTTTTTGAAGTGTGTGGCGAACGCCTCAGCAGTGATGAGGGAGGTCAGAGGGGGCAGCGGAGGTCGGAGGAGGGAGTTAAAAGTTTTGAATAACTGTTTGGGGTTGTCGGATAAGGAAGAAATGAGGGTTGTGAAGAAGGCCTGTTTGACAGAGGTGAGGGCTGATTTGAATTTGAGTGTTGCTTGTTTGAATGCAGTGAAGTCATCTTGCGAATGTGTTTTCTTCCAACGCCGCTCTGCAACCCTGGATGCTTGCCGAAACTTTTTGGTGAGGTTATTGTGCAAAGGTTGTCTATCGATTCGTTGCACTCTGCCATACACAAGAGGGGCAACCGAGTCAATAGCAAATGCGAGAGTGGCATTGTAGAAAGCAGAGAGGGAGAGAAGGTGAGAGAAGGAGAGTCGCCGGCTTGTTTTATGTTTGAGTAGGACAGATCTGAAGTTGAGGAGCAGGTTGGCAGATGAGGTCAGGTGGGGAAGTAATAGGGAAGGAGATATGATTATCTGGTTAGAGGGTACTGGGGTCTGGGGATAGCGGAGAAGAGTGAGGATTAATGGAACAAAAACTGTAAAGGCATATGTAAGCATGGTGAAAGTGTAAGGGAGAATAGAGAAGCAAGTACAGTTAATAGGTGGTTACTCGTACCTTCTCGTCACTTCTGGTCCAATTCTGGCATATTTCTGCAGGTTACTCAAGGAGACATACTCATGGAGATAGACCACGGTCACACAGACCTGTATGTCTCAATTTATACAGCTTCCAAAGCACATGGAATAGGCCACGTGTGAGTAGGAGGGAGGAGCCACAAGGAGACGATTCACAAAAACAGGGGGGATAAATAGGAGAGAGAGGCCGTATAAACAGTTTTGAATGGAGATAAATGGATATGTAGAGTATTGCACATTGAAACGTTCCTGCAATTGAAACAGATGGTTGTCAGATCAAGGGTGATGGCAATATTGAAGAATATAAATTGTGAGATTACATGTCTGGATATCTGGCATATTTCTGCAGGTTACTCAAGGAGACATACTCATGGAGACAAACCACTGTTGTTGGCTTTTGTTTCAATAAATTGTTTGAGATGAGAAAATTACCATTGCATGCTTCTACTTAAGTGCCCTACTTTCATGATGAAATCTCACAGTAGCGTGAAGTTTTTACGTTTTCCAGAAAGCCAAATATCCCTAACTTTTTGTGAGTAGTGTATATACACACATACATTTGGCGGATTTCCCTATTCTGCAGACCGCCTGCTGCCGTTTTACTTGGCGGAACCGGACCAGATGGTTTGGAGATGAATGAGAGAGACCAAAGTCCAAAAATAAATTATTATTTACTTAACAAAACTTGATGAGAAGTAATACATCAGATAGCCACATGTAAGGGAATGATAATCCTCCGGATATATTTTCAAGCTATATGTAGCAAAAATACGGATAACTAAAATATAACTTTTACTTAGAATCTTTAAAAACTATTAAGAAAATACAGTAAAACACCACTACGTGTGGACGAACAAGCCAAACATATATTACACACCACCTTTGCTATGGTCCAAAAGCTATCTCAAAAGTCAGACCTTTATCAGATAGGTGTGTAAATTTAAGCGGAAAAAATACAGTTGCTCTTCCACCCAGAAATAGCAGAATGCTGTCACTTTCTTTAATGGAGCAACACAAATTAGTTAGTTTACACTTGGTAAATGGAATCCATTACTGCATTGTCATTAACTCATTCTTAGCAGCGTATCAACGGCAGGGTTTTATTGTGCCCAAAAATACCACTTGCCACCAAATCCGTCTCACACTGCTCTTCACAATGGTATATATACAGAGACAGTGATAGTGGTCAGTATAAACCAACACCGCTTAGACATGTACAGCAGCACCGTTAAACGTTGCACTAGGGGACAATCAAACCCATCTACTATGGTGCCTATACATACAGAGACTATCTCAAATCATAGCTGTGTATTATGTAGTACTATATACACGTATTCTAGAAATCTCGTAGGCAGTACTCAAGTGGTGGAGCATCTTTTCTACTCCATCCCACTGAAACCCTGTTCTTGATCATATATAGCATGGAGTGCATACATTTATTTCTGCACTCAGACCACTGCTTTATCACAGTAAAGGAACGGTCTCACCCAAGATTTAGTTCCTTCCGGCTTGCACTCAGATCCTTATTAGTGTTGAGCGAGTATGTTTATCCGAGTATGCTCGGGCCGAGCTCCGAGTATTTATAGCTGCTCGGTGATATGCTTGAATCGCTCCCGTGTGCATGATTTGCGACTGTTTGACAGCTTTATTACATGTGAGGAATGTGTAAGAAATAGACATTCCTCACATGTAATAAAACTGTCAAACAGTCGCAAATCATGCACACAGGAGCGATTTAACCTTATCACCAAGCAGCTATAAATACTCGGAGCTCGGCCCGAGCATACTCGGCGAAAGGGTAAATAGAACATACTCACTCAACACTAATCCTTATGCCTCCTGCCAACCCTGGGTGTGTGACCTCCCACAGGATCTCCCAACGCGTTTCATCACAAATGTAGAATCATCAGGGCAGTTGTGAACCTGCTTGTGTCCTCATGGGGGCCTTTGCAAGTCATCTGCCAACTTTCCTGGCTGTTGCAGTATCACTTACTGGCTTCCTTGTTCTTTTATTGTGCACTCTGTCGAAACCCCGCCTCCGGCGGATGGCGCATTTCCGGTCTTTGGACCGCATATCCGGTTTCCGGAGCGCACATCTGGCCTGTGGAACGCAAGCCGCCACAGTGGAACGCATATTACCACTTCCGCCGGCTGTGCTACAAACACCAGCCTGCAAACTAGCCTGAAGCTCCATTCCAGATAATGACAGGAGGGGAAAGGTCACACCACCTCTCCATGCCCATCACCACAATTCTTATGCTTGTGGGGAGGCCATAACACAGATCTTAACCATTAGACTAGGATCCTATAGGCCTATTCTTGTTAGACAGGTAATTCATATGTCCTGCCCCATCCCTAGGGGTAGTGCAGGTATTCCTTCAGCAACTAATTTTTAATAAAAACCAATGGTCTCAAAAAAAGCATTCCTTACCAAAAATGTATTTTCACTCTTTAATAATGACATAATCCAATTCACTTAAACACGTCATGTAGAGAAGATGTGTGTGTCAAAAAAATGCCAGGGTGATCAAACAGGAAGAAGGGTAGTAGTGGAGGAACGCATGATATAATTTGCATGAGGGAACCAGGGAACACCAACGAAAACCCAAAGAATGGGTGGAAAAGATCTCTAGAGTATCCCTCTCTATCTGCACACCTACTTAAGGCGGAGGTTGGCACCCTGTCCTGCGCAATGGCACCCCCACTCATTGGCGGCTGTCCCTGACTACATGTCCCTATTACACCTCTATTTCAAAGAAAAGAGTTACGAACATTTGCCCATTCAGGCCATTCGGGTATACCATTCTGAGGTTGAAAATCCAATGGGTCTCCCTCTGTAAAATCGACCTATCCCAGCTACCTCCTCTCACAGGAGGTGTGATTTTCTCGATCCCCATAAATAGGTTCTTCCTTACATCCCCTTGATGCCGTAGGTTGATGTGATTAGCGACCTGTGTATCTCTTTTATTCCTTATATCTCGTATATGTTTCCCCACTTGCTTACGAAATTCTCTTCTTGTTTTTTCAACGTACTCCACCCCGCACTCACATGTGCCCTTATAGATGACGCCCTTAGTGCGACAATTTATGAAGTGCCGGATGGAGTACGTGGTACCAGTAACATTGCTTTTGAACTCAGCCTGACTGGATCGATTCACACATCTTACATCCCCCACATGTGAAACACCGTTTGAATCCTCTAGCCAACCAAGTCGGGGCGGTTCTCAGCTGATAGTGGCTATGCACTAGCCTATCCCTCATAGATTTACCTTTTCAGTATGTGATTTGTGGGTAAGGTGTGATCTCATTCTCTATGTCTGTGTCCATCTTTAATAATGACCAATGCCTTTGGAGGATTGATCTAATCTCCTCCGCTCTATTGCAATATCTCATGACGAATTGTGTAGTTACACTTTGATCAGGTTTTTGTTTTGGGATCAAAAGGGGTCTCCGATCTCTCTTTAAGGCCTCATTGTATGCCACCCTCAAGACTCTTTCGGGGTAACCTCTGTCTTTAAACCTTATCTTGAGGTCATCTGCCTGCTCCTTGAAGGACCGCAAGGTAGAGCAATTCTGGCGCATTCTTAAATATTGTACCTTAGGGATTCCCCTCCTGAGGGGGGCCGGATGGTTGTTCTCCCACCTCAGGAGGGAATTTGTGGCTGTTTCTTTCCTATGGGTCTTAGTGATAATTTCACCCTTGGAATTGATCTCAATTTTAATGTCCAAAAAAGCCAGGGTAGATGAATTCACCTCATACGTAGAATGTAACCCAATATTGTAGACATTGAGTTTCTTGACAAAATCCCCGAACGTCTCCACAGTGCCCTTCCAGATGACAAAGAGACCACCAGCCCAGGAGCAGGTTGACATACGATGGTGCACACGGGCTGCCTATCGCGGTGCCCCTGAGCTGGTGGAAGTACTCATTATTGAATAAAAATACATTTTTGGTCAGGCAAAATTCCAGTGCTTTCATCACGAACTGGTTATGTCTCTCATACTGTCGCCCCCTGGTGCTCAAATAGCGATTAACTGCTTTCAAACCCTGCTGATGTAGGATGGAGGAGTACAGTGCCTCCACATCTATAGTCTCCAAAACCATGCCAGGTTCCACACATATCCCCTCCAATTTACACAAAAGCCTTAGTTACTTACCGGTAACGGGATTTTTCGGAGCCCATGACAGCACCACGTGAGAGAGAGGATCCGCCCATCAAGGACAGGAAACCTACAGGTTAAAAAGGGCGGCCCTCTCTTCCCGCCTCAGTTTAGTTAACAGAGCATGAGAGTACCGCCAAGGTTAGTTATAACAAAACATAATCACATTAAGTACATCACTTTTCATCAATTTCCCGCAAGGGTGCACAAAAAGAAATCAACTCTACGGGAGTGCACAACACCAGTGAAGGGAGGGAATATAAAGGTGCTGTCATGGGCTCCGAAAAATCCCGTTACCGGTAAGTAACTAAGGCTTTATTCGGTCTCCCATGACAGCACCACGTGAGAGAATTTCAGAGACGAAGGAAATTAGGGAGGGACCACAGCTTGAAGTACCCTTCTCCCGAAAGTGAGATCTGCAGAGCCACCCAGATCCAATCTATAGTGCCTATAGAAAGTAGAGGGAGAAGACCAAGTGGCAGCCTTACAAATTTCCTCAATGGAAAGCCCTGTCTTCTCCGCCCAGGAGGTTGATACCGCTCTGGTAGAATGCGCCCTCAATCCCTCCAGTATCTCTTTATCCCCTGAGGAGTATGCGAGGGAAATGGCCTCCTTGATCCATCTAGCGATTGTAGTATTTGAGGCCTTACAACCCTTCCTAGCCCCCTGATAGCAAATAAATAGGGACTTATCCTTTCTAAAGCCACGTGATACTTCTAAGTACCTTAGTACGCACCTCCTAACGTCTAAAGTGTGAAGTCTCTCCTCTTTTTGATTTTTGGGCGGAAAGCAAAAAGTTGGGAGAACTATTTCCTAGGTTCTATGGAATAGAGTGGCCACTTTAGGAAGAAAGGCTGGATCAGGTTTTAATATAATCCTATCGTCCAGAATTTGCGTAAATGGAGGGCATATTGAAAGGGCCTGTAGGTCACTGACTCTCCTGGCTGAAGTTAGGGCTACTAACAGGACCGTCTTTAGGAAAATAATTTTGGGGGAGACTAAATCTAGTGGCTCAAAAGGAGGACTGGTCAAGGCATCTAAGACAAAATTCAAATCCCAGGAAGACATCTTTACCTTGGTAATGGGTCTACACCTAAAGGAAGCTTTTAAAAAACGGGCTATCCAATAGTTATCTGCAATATTGGAAGAAAATAAAGCTCCCAACGCCGACACCTGTACTTTCAAGGTACTAGTAGTGAGACCTAATTCTAAGCCTCGCTGCAGAAATTCCAGAATTTTCCCAATAGGGGGCTCCTCCTCCACCTTAACATCTGCAAAGGACAGAAACTTCCTCCAGGTCCTGGCATAAATACGGGTGGTAACAGGTTTTCTGCTAGCCAGGATAGTATTCACTACATTTGCGGGGAATCCTTTGTTGGTCAATAACACCCTCTCAAATTCCACGCCGTCATATTTAGACTCGGGGTTGGAGGATGGGAAAGTGGCCCTTGAGTGAGGAGGTCCGGAATCTCCGGAAGAACCCAGGGATCTGATATGGACATCTTCCGGAGACAAGGGAACCACGGTCTTTTGGGCCAAAAGGGACATATGAGTATCACTCTGGCCCGGTCTGCCCTGATCTTATCACCGCTGGGAGCAGGATCATGGGAGGGAAGGCATATGCCAGAGGAAATCTCCAGGGAACCATGAAGGCGTCCACTGCCAGGGGTCCTTCTCTGGGGTCTAAGGAACAAAAATTTTCCACTTTCCGATTGGCTCTTGTTGCGAATAAGTCCACAGTCGGAAGGCCCCACAATTCTACGATTCTGGAGAATATTTGTATATTTAGGGACCACTCTCCCTCTTTTACAGAAGTACGGCTGAGGAAATCCGCTGTGATGTTTTCCTTGCCTTTTAGATGAGTAGCCGAAAGAGAGAGACAGTGATCTTCGGCTTTCAGCAGAAGTGCGTTCGCTACCCTCATCAAGTTTCTTGAGCGGGTTCCCCCTTGGTGGTTTATCTAAGCTACCGTGACTTGATTGTCCGAGAGTACACGGACATGCTGTTCCTGTAAATATACAAGGAACTCGTTGAACGCATGCTGCACCGCCAGAAGCTCCTTAACATTTGATGACAACTGTTGCTCACTGCTTGACCAGGTTCCCTGCACTAATTTCCCTTCAAAGTGAGCTCCCCAACCTGTGGCACTTGCATCAGTGGACAAGACTGCAGTTGGACTACATTCCCAGGGAACCCCTTTAGCAAGATTGTCTTGTCGTAACCACCAACGAAGGGACCATATGGCACAAGGACCTAGCGTAAACCTACGGTCTAGATGCCCCTCTAAAGCTGCGTTATTGTACAACACATCCCACTGAAAAGGCTCTTGAATGCAATTGTGACCAACGAACCGCAGGAAAAGTGGAGGTGAAGGTTCCCAATAGTGACATGGCCTTACGGAGTGACATAGAAGGTTTACGTATACATTGTTCTACCAACTCCCGGATTCTATCAATTTTCTCTTCTGGAAGACAACATAGCTGTTTCCTGGAATCTAATATGACCCCCAGATACTGTTGTACCTTGAGTGGAGATAGTCTAGACTTTTCTAAATTTAGAAACCACCCCAAACTCTTTAAGACCGACATGGTCTCCTGCAGGTGGGTCTCGCACTGAACCAACGAATTCCCCACTATCAGGAGATCATCCAGGTAAGGGATAATTAGAATGTCCCTTTCTCTTATATGGGCCATAACTTCCGCCATTACTTTAGTAAAAACCCGTGGGGCTATAGCTAAACCGAAGGGGAGTGCAGTGTATTGGAAGTGTCTATTTCAATGGCCAGCCTCAAGTATTTCTGGTAATCACTATGAATTGGGATATGGTAATACGCATCTTTGAGATCGAGCACTACCATATAGCAGTGGGGAAAAAGTAACTTTATTACGGATTTTAAAGACTCCATTTTAAAGGTGTGTATTTTAAGGAAATTATTCAGGGATTTCAGATTTATAATTGTCCTGAAACTTCCATCCGGTTTCGGAATCAAGAAGAGCGGGGAGTAGAAACCAAGACCCTTTTCAGCTTCCGGAACCTCAATCAGGACGTGCTTTCTTATTAGGGTTTGTACTTCCGAAACGAGGGCAGCCTGGCGTTCTGGGGAAGAACTGGAGGGAACAACCATGAATCTTTTGTGAGGCAATGCTTTAAATTGAAATTTAAGACCATACTTAATCAGGCTCAAAATCCAATTACTATGAGAAATCTGTTCCCAAGCTGGGACAAAAAATGACAATCTCCCTCCCACCTGGGCTGATTGTGTATACCCTGGCTCCTGCTCAATTTTTGGAGACGGACCAAAGAGTAGACCTCTACCTTTTCGACCCCTTTCGTCAGACTTGTCTTGCTCCCTGAAATATCTCTTCCGGAAAAATTTCCTCTTCCGGAACGATTTCTTAAAGGAGGGTAGAGGTACTGATGGAAACCCCTTCTTAGGGTCCCCCGCTTTCTCCCATAAGTCGTCCATGGTCTGACCAAAGAGGTATTCCCCTTCACACGGGATTGTACACAGTCTGGACTTAGTCTGTAAATCCCCTGGCCAGCTTTTAATCCACAAGGCTCGCCGAGCCGCATTTGACAGTGCTGCTGACTTTGCTGCCAACCTCACCGAGTCCACAGATGCATCAGCAAGAAAAGCTGCCGCCCCCTGAACCAGTGGAAGGGAAGAAATAATGTCTTTCCTAGAAGTCCCATCCTTCAACTGACTGTCTAGCTGTTCAAGCCACACCATCAGGGCTCTGGACGTACAGGTAGCTGCTACTGTTGGTCTCAGTGCTCCCGCAGCTGTCTCCCATGCCCCTTTCAGGAAAGTATCAGCCCGTCTGTCTAGGGGATCTCTCAATGCACCCATATCATCGAACGGGAGGGAAGTTCTTTTCGCTGCTTTGGTAACAGCAACATCCAGCTTGGGTGCTTTTAACCAGGAGGAACACATAGCATCCTCAAACGGATATTTCCTTTTAAAGGATGGAGGAACACTACCCTTCTTGTCAGGCTTTCTCCACTCCTTATCAATGAGGTCTTTCACCTTTGAATTTACTGGAAAGACCCTTCTCTTCTTTAGCCCCAGACCACCAAACATAACATCCTCAGCTGACTTCTCTACCCTCGAGTCCACTATCCCCATTGTAGATCGGACGGCTTTTACTAGGGCATCGACCTCCTTCAGGGGGAAGCACTGTCTATCTGGCTCACTATCAGAGGAAGAGAAGGCGGAGGAGGAAGCGACCGATAGCTCAGAGTCTGAACCCAGCTGGGTTTCTTGAGGAATATGCCCAGACTCTGAACCTTGCAATGCTTTGCCTATTTCTTCCCTTATTAAAGTTCTAAGGCCTAGGGAAAAATCTGGGGTCTCCTCCGATATCATTTTGCTGATACAAAGCTGACATAATCTTTTGCTATATGAATAGGGAGTGGACAGCTGCATAAGGCACACTCTCTGTGCTTGAACTTCAAGGAACATTTCTTGCTCTAAAAGAAAGTCATAGATAGAAAGAAGGAGGAAACATTAGTAGAACTTTCACGAAGATTCCACTCACCCCACAGAACCTTCGGTACCGTAGAAGCAGAAGAATCCAGCATGCATGGCGAGGAATCACGCCGCACCGGACCGTCCTTCCTGCTCTTAGTGGTAGCTCTTCTAGCTGTATGACCAGACCCTAGCCGGGAATGACGCTGCGCCACTAGCTGTGAGGGCTCCCCAGAGGGCTGCTCCTGCAGCAGATGTTGTTGCCTAGGTGACAGCTCCTGTGAATCTTCCATAGCTTACAATGTAAGAATGGGCTGGGAAGCACCTCTGTATGTTACCAGACCCTTTATATACTGGCCATACCGGTACCATGTGTGGGTGTGTCTTTCCTTTTTTTTTTTACCCAGGAGGGCGTTACCTGCTCCTTGGGCTTCCTCCCCAGGTCCAGGTGGGATCCAGGTGGGCTCCTCGCCGCCAGATCCTCAATCCCCCGGCGTTCAGCTGCTCGCGCCAAAAAACTCAAACGAGCCCCGCCCCTTCCGGTGTCGTCACAGGGCTTCCTGCCCGGCGCACCGGAAGTCGCGTCAGAAGGCGCCCCCATGAGCCCTGCCGTGGCGTCTCCAGAGGACCGGGACGAACCGGCTCAAACCACCTGCTGTGGCCCTCTCTGGGACAGGAGTCCATCTTCTGCAGGTAAGCCTGCAAGGTCCCCCATCATGGACAGGAAACCTAAACTGAGGCGGGAAGAGAGGGCCGCCCTTTTTAACCTGTAGGTTTCCTGTCCTTTTTCTCACGTGGTGCTGTCATGGGAGACCGAATAAATATTGGTGGTATCCCGTACGTGTGAGTTGAGGACTGTCACAAATGGCCTTAGAATTTTTCCACATACATACCAAGTTTCTCGGTTAAGCTGTTAATTCCACAGACAATCGGCCTTCCTTTTAACGGATCGATGCCTTTGTGGACTTTCGGGAGGCAATAAAAAGTTGCCATCACCGAAAAAAGGGGAGCAGAAATTCCTTTTCTTCCCTATTGATCACCCCCTGCGCAAATCCATCCTCCGCAAAGGATCTCAGCTCTTTACAAAATTCTTTCACTGGATTGAAGTAATACATCAGATAGCAGGCAAAGTACTTTATGAAGGCTTCTTCTGCATTATGCAGTCCAGTAAACCATTATGGGAAGGTCCTTCATTCCCTGTGACGACCATCCGGGTCAAGATGTGTCGCTATGGCCCATCAGAGCTACTCTCGGCTCCCAGTTGATTTGTGAAGACCTCACAGGCTGAGGTGCATCCTCACTACTACTCTCAAAGTCCATTCAATGACGGCCACACACACTCCTTTCTGTGGCACTACATCTTCATCTCTCCGTAGGAGAACTCATGTCCCAGTTTTGCAACACTGCAGCTTCCTCTCTAGTATAGACAATTGTTTGCTTAAATGCAGATTATCTAAAATAAGGAATCCATCCTAAACTTAACCCCCTTTAATTAGGCCTTCTGACCACCATCCAGGGCAAAGTACCTTATTCTGCTGCTCACCTTAGCAAAGTTTTTTTTCCTTTTAATTAGGTCTCCTGGCCTTCTGATTCCCCTGGGCAAAGTTCCGTACTGTTTAAGTAGGCCTCCTGGCCTGAGCTAAGGACCTCATCCTGCTCTTGGTCTCCACTATGCTCCCTCTGCCATTATATCTTTGCTTTCCTTCACAGCGTACCATCTGATGTCTCCCTACTGGCACACAACACCATATCAATTTAAGCCTGCAACCAGATATACGAGAGGTCTGTATTTCTCACTTACTTATCCCTATCTGACTCATCACCAGGAAACTGTTCTCCTGTCTGCCCATGTAGCTCAGAATAAGTTCTCCCACCAGAATGATGGCCCACACAGACCCCACACAGTATGATGGCCCCCAAAGCCCCTCAAACAGTATTATGTCCATGACAGCCAGCTACACAAAATGAGGACCTTCTCTCAGTATCGAGGCCCTTAAAGTCCACCACAGCCCCCCACACAGTATAATAGCCTCCACCAGCCGCCCATTCAGTATGAAAGCCTAAACAGCCCTTTGCTTATTATGATGCCCTCACAATTCCTGAAGTTTAAAAAAAAAAGCACACACACTACTCATCCAAACCCATTCCTGAGGTGCGCTGCTCCGGTCTGTGCAGTGTGAGTACTGAGGCTCCATACTACAGGTGTGATGTAGTGACGCCATTGTACCTGCAGTGCACGGAGTCTCAGACTCACAGGTGAAGGCTGAATGGTGGATTGGGGAGCTTTTGACTCCCTGATTCACTATTTAATTAAATGGTTTCACAGTCATGGAATGTGGATGTTGCTGAAATTTCGATGATGGGTAAGGAGAAGGTGCCCGATGCCAAACCGCCCTGATCCCTCTCAATTCACAGGCACCGTAGCGACCGCATGGGCTACCTCTATGGATGATACTCCCTGCCTAGAATGGGACTAAGTGAGTATTTATTAATTAGCCATGGGGTAGTCGGTGATGTGGATGGTACCATAATGTGTGTGTAGGGGACAGTACTGTGGGAATATTAGAAAGTGGGGGAATAGCAGTAATGTGGGAACATTAAACTGTGTGTGAGGGGGATGCTAGTCCTGTGGGAACATTTCCTGTGTGTGGGGGAAGCCAGTACTGTGGGAACATTATACTGTGTGTGGGGGGATGACGGTACTGTGGGAATATTATACTGTGTAGAGGAGATGGCGGTAATGTGGGATCATTATACTTTGTGTGGGGGATGGCGGTACTGTGTAAAGATTATACTGTGTGTGGCCTCCTGTGGCTCTGGTTACTTAATGTGTTTGTTAGCACTGAGACAAATGTCTGTTATACGTTCAGCGGGGCTCCCTGTATGCTCGATGCCATACAGGTGCTCCAAGATGTTTTGCTCCTTTCGTGACTCCTATTCCTACAGAGATGACAAAGTCCTCTCAACCCTCCAACTCCAGGCAGCCCTCGTTCAAGCCTAAAACTTCTTTACACACTTTTTCAAGGCCACAAAGCCCTCCACTTCTAAATCCATCACCATATGAAGGTTTTATCTCACCCTAAACTTTTCCTACTTGAAGGGATAGGTTTCTGCCCTTTCAATACTCTTTCAGTATACACAGGCTTTTCACAATCATGTTAAGACCCTTCAGGGGGTGGTTCACTGTGTCCTCCTTACATTCAACCGGTAGGACCTTGGGACCTTTTTTTGTCTGCTCTCCAAAAAAGGGAAAGATTCTTAGTCAGCTTCTCCTCAAAATTACTTTAATAGAATCTGTCGCGAGGCAACAAATGAGAAAGAAAAAAATATTGTGGTGGGCACTGTCATGATGAAAACCAAGATGAGAAGGTGTAGAAGAAGAAAAGAACATTTGTTTATCACATTATGGCCTGAGGAAGAAGTCAACTCAATGTTGAAATGCGTTGCGGTCTTTTAATAAATGTTTGTTATTTTTCTATATGGTCTCATCCTGGCCATCATTGTGACTGCGCCAACCACAACTTTTTTTTCTTTTATTGCCTCGCAATTCTTTTAATGAGCCATTCTGTCGGCTTTTGCCGGACTCTCACAACTCCACCAGATGAGCCAATACCATCTACTCTTCCCTGCTTCTTATCACCAGGAATTTACTATGGAGCGCTCTTATTTTATCTTTTAGTTTTATAGCATTTTATGGCATTTCTGGTGCTCAAAACCTCCATTCACAGGGTGTCTGAGATTGCTGCCCTTTCCTGTAGGGTTCTCTTCCTCATTCTCCATCAAGATAAGGTGGTCTTGTCACTCGCACCATCATTTCTTCCAAAATGGTCTTGACTTTCTACATCAAAAAGGACATTGTCCTCCCCTCATGTTGTCCATTTACAGTTCATCCATAGGAGCACCTGTCTGGATTTTGCCAGGGCATCTAGGCTAATATTTTGTTAATGGAAGCCATCCAGCATTCCGATTTTCTTCTCTTGATCCTTGATTGTCTACACAAGGGCCTGTCAGCCTCCAAGACAACCTTTACCAAATGGATTAAGTCAGCTATTGTGGAAGCCAAAAAATCCAAGGATAAATCTCTACCTCTTTGGGAAATTACATATTCCACAAGGGCAGTCAGACATTACATCTCAGCTGCTCAGGTCTCTAAGGATGTTACCTGGGCCTCTGTTCATACATTTGTCATATTCTATAAAATCCACTCTACGGCTTCAGCCAGTACCATCTTATGATGCAAGGTATTGCAGGCTGCTGTCAGTTTGGCAGTCCACATGGTTGGCTGTTGTACTTTCTACTCATTTGGACTTTTCTGGAACGCCCCACGGTCCTGGGTCTCCTGTTGCTATCAATGGTGTGATCAGTGTCATGAAAGTTAAAGTCCCATAGAGGGACTAATTAAAATGAACATAAGTAAAATATATATATATATATATATATATATATATATATATATATATATAAAAGAAAAATATATTATTTTTTAAAAATCACAGAATAATAAAAAATGAAAAAAAAAACATTATACCCAGAAAATATATGAAAACAAAAATATAGAAATAAAGTACACATATTTGCTATCATCGCCCCCAGAATGATCTGATCTATAACACTGTCACACTAGTTAACCCCTTCAGTGAACAGTGTAAAAAATAAAAAAAGGTGGCAAAAAAAACTATGGTTTTTCATGAAGCCGCTGTAAGGCAGCGCTAGTCATCATACTGGGGTTACTCGCTTCGCTGCGTCAATCAATGCACACGTGCAATGTCTTTACGTATTTTCTCACAATGCTGCAGTTTATTACTTCATAAGCCACAGTTCGCCGGGTCCAACTCCGTGGCACGCCGACACACATTAACACAATGTTCATGAGCCAAGTGGCACACAGGCCCACTTGCTCCAGGTTACAGCTTATGGCAAGGTAAAAATAGCAATGTTCATATCACAAAGTCCATATAGCACAGGGTATTACCTTTGCCGGGTTTAGCTGCTGCAGTCCTTTACGCTTGCCACCACTGTGGCTTCCCAGGTAGGGGTCTCTAGCCGTCGTCCCCTCGTAGGCTACTGGTATGTCTTCCACACTTGACATCCAGCCTGCACCTTTCAGGGTTCCTCAACAAGCCGGCTCTCCCTCAAAGGCCACTGGCATCCACGCACAGGATCCGGGCTTGGCCTTTCAGGCTGCCAGGCTTCACTCTCGGCCTCACTAGGCCTCTCACAAATGGTGTCCCACACACACGGAGCACAGGCCTCACACCGAACACACCTGTCTCAAATCACCAGGGCTTATATATCCTGTGCACAGATACACACATACTGACAGGACCTTGCTGATGTCAGTCATGTGATCAGTCAGCTGTGTGTATAGGTCCTGTGTGCTGTCCCAGTCATGTGTACAGAGCTTTACTGTGCATACAGGACCTGTGTGATGTCACAGTCATGTGACCAGTCAGTTAAAGGGGAAGGTACATGGTCAGGTAAAACACATCCTGGACCTTTTACAGTAATGCTAGCAAGCTGCTGCATTACATATCCACCCCCCCTCTGTTCAAACTTGTGGGGTTGAACACATAATATACACAATAACATTATAACCCCCAGCTCACATAGAGACCATGTACTTTACAATTGTGCTACTCAGCCCCTGGAACCTTAGTCAACGACATTAGCCCATTCCTTAGGGACCTACCATTTGTCACTGTCACTGACTTCGTCAGGTCACCTTTCCGGGTCGTAACCTTGCCAGGTCTCCCCCGCTCCCAGCGGTCAGTCATAATCTTGTCAGACCTCCCCAGCTCCCAGCGGTCAGTCATACAGCGGTGTGACTCACATGCCCTGGTATTTAAGGTCCGGTTCGACTCCGTACTGTCCCGTCCTCTATGGGGTCGTTTGTATGGGCTGCTCAAACCTGAGTTACTGGAGGTCTCACTACCTCTAAACCCACGCCCACTACTCTCAGGACATCTTGAAAGGTCCCTAACTCCAGCTGTAGCTGTTCTGTTATTTAGGGGGCCCTTTCTCTGTCGGGTCTCACTATTTCTAGACGGCTTCCATCTTCTGCTGCTCAGATGATGCTGTCTATCTACTTGCAGTCTAGCGAGATTCAATTGTTCTACCTCCTGCAGGTAGGTCACTCGGTACTCAATCAGCATGCGTATATATTCTAGGCTTTCTTCTGTTCCTACAGCGGAGAAGGACACCATGCCGTCTTCGTCTGGTATCCAGTCCTGATGATCACGGGGACTGCTTACTTTCACCACACCAGACTTCTTGACCATCATCTGCATGGCTCGACCGCTTCTCCCAATGAGCTTTCTCACCAGAACATGAGGCACCCGGATGACCTCTTCACGCATACTGTGAGCTTTCCTCATCAGTTCCAGTTGTCTAACGGCTTGTTCCGTCTTCAACCGGAGAAACCGCTTCATGCGCATACATTGCCAATGCATATCACTTAGGATCGCCACCCTCTTCACTGTGACTTCGGTCATGGACAGAACCACCAGCTGTTTAGCTTCGGAGGTCAAGTACACCTTACAGGCTCCCACAGCCTTCTTAAACTCTTCATGCACGGACTCACGAGTGCATTCTTCTCTCAAATCCTCGGGTATATCTACGAGGCATTTGTACCAAGACGTTTCGGTCTCACCAGTGGTTTCCAGACGATCAACCAGCTCAGGGTTCAGGGACAACTGACTTTCAGCTTCTTCCCCCTGTATGCTTACCCTGAGCTGACTCACAGCTACAAATTCACGAATTTTCGTCTTGACCACTTCCACTTCATATTTATCTTCTGTTACTCTGCTCTTAGCTCTCCTCAGGTCCACCTTCTCATGGTACAAGGGAGTGAGTACAACGTGTTTGCCCTTTTCCTTCTCCAAGGAGGCCTCGCTCACCGAGTGATACTTTGTCAGGCGACTTATGAGCCCGGAAACCTCTTCCTCTAGTTCCGTCACTCGCCTCTCAGCGGCCCGTCTCTGAAGCTCTTCCTGCTTCAACTGCTCTTTTAACAGTAGAGTTCTCTCAGACCTCTCTTGCCTCAAATGGGCCTGAAGCAATTCCTTGAGCTCCCTGATCTCGGCTCTTACTTCCACCGAATCATCCAAGCTCGCATCACTCGAGGAGGTATCTACTTCACACCTCCCCTCACCAGCGGCCAACTCCTGGCCCTGGTCTGTGGCTTCTTCGATGGACTCCTCCATCTTTTTCTGCTCAGCTTCCATCTTGCTGACTGTTTCTTTAAGGCACGTCTCTGCCCTCTGGAGAGTTTCACAGGACATCTGTAGCTCCTTCACCTGAGCTTCCAGACCTAGGGTCTTTCCACGGAGATAATCATTCTCCTCATGGGTCTCTTGCAGAGTGGTCTCACCCACTTGGCGGAATTGCTCTGCACCCGCCTTATCCTCCTCTAGTTTTTCTTTTACCTTGAGGAGATCCTCATAATCTCTCTTAAGTTGTTGCAGTTCCATACCGAACTTTTCATCACACTCCTTCTTGGAGTCACATAGCTCCTGGTTGAACTGTTCACGCAATCGTTCTAGGTTTTGTTCACGCCCAGCAACTTCATGCTGCAGTGCCTCTTTGAGGGCAGACAGCTCTAACTGTACCAGGGAGAAGCGATCTTTCACCTCGCATAACTCATCTTCACACACCGCTTTGTCAATCTGTAATTGAAAAACCTCCTCCTTGATTTTGCGGCGGTCCTCCTTAATTCCGTAGAACATTTCCTTCCAATGGTTAATTTCCGCGTTGCTTCCCTCCATGTCTCGCTGCCAGTTCCTCATAACCTGGTATATTTTCTGCTGCTCAGACTCCAGGTTCAGCTGGTCTGAGGACACGTTCCCCAGGTTTCCACATAACTGCTACACGTCAATCTGACACTGCGGCCTGATAGGCTCCAGCTCTTGGTCATGACTGGCCGCCTCCCCTTTCAGGGCTGTCGGATCCTGACCCGTCAGTCTCAGTACCGTACCGGAGGTTGCTACTGGCAACGTCATCTCCTCTTCTACCTCTAAAGGAGGATCCTCACTTGAAGCATAGGCACACAGTACTACATTCTCTTTATTTTCATTTTCAGGGAGTACTATCGGAGCAACCTTTTTGTGGCCCTTGCGCCGTCGACGACGAGAGGGGGACTCTCTCCCCTCGTCTAGCCCCTCCTGACTGGACTTACTTTTTACTTTCATAGTGTCACAATCAGCTACGGGGTCTGTGTCACTCCCCATAGTGTTGTGGACTAACAGGTCACCTCCCACTTTGACGTCACCCCCTTCTACTGGAGTTACCCCGTTATCAACGGTCACATTGTCTTTTTTAGGAGGTACCAACCCACAACCAGTAACAATTTTCAGTTTTCTACACTCCACACTCTTGTGAAAATCCGCCCCTTTTTAGACTCCGCCCCCTTTTTAACAACCACACCGGCAGGGTAATTTTTACACAAAAAATCAGCAGTAGTTTTAGGACTCAGTTCACAACATCTCTTACCACCTCCCTGGGCACTCTGGGACAACACTGGCGCCCCCGGAGAGTCCATAGAATGGTCCACTGCCGCCATTCCACATGGTGCCCACAGCTCCCGCACCATGTCCAGTTTCATGTCCAGTAGACGTTTCTCATATATGCGGTCCGACTCGTCAGACCCATTTGCTGCTCCGTTCACAGCCATCGCGGTACGCTGTTTACACTAGAACTTCACCGCAAACCAGGTTTGAGTGCGACGATAATCTTCGCAAGCCCGCCAAGTTGCCGCAAGATGCTTTAAACTTTGTGAGCCCCGCCGAGCCACAGCAAACCAGGTTTGAGTGCGACGTCAATCTTCGCAACCCCGCCGAGTTGCCGCAAGATGCTTTATCCACACTCGTCGTCCTGTGCCGTTGACGCTAGCAACCGGGTTGTCGTTGCCGCTAGCAACCGGGCTGCCGTTGCCCGCACTCTCGAACCATATGTAAGGCAGCGCTAGTAATCATACTGGGGTTACTCGCTTCGCTGCGTCAATCAATGCACACGTGCAATGTCTTTACGTATTTTCTCACAATGCTGCAGTTTATTACTTCATAAGCCACAGTTCGCCGGGTCCAACTCTGTGGCACGCCGACACACATTAACACAATGTTCATGAGCCAAGTGGCACACAGGCCCACTTGCTCCAGGTTACAGCTTACGGCAAGGTAAAAATAGCAATGTTCATATCACAATGTCCATATAGCACAGGGTATTACCTTTGCCGGGTTTAGCTGCTGCAGTCCATTACGCTTGCCATCACTGTGGCTTTGTGGATTCCCAGGTAGGGGTCTCTAGCCATCGTCCCCTCGTAGGCTACTGGTATGTCTTCCACACTTGACATCCAGCCTGCACCTTTCAGGGTTCCTCAACAAGCCGGCTCTCCCTCAAAGGCCACTGGCATCCATGCACAGGATCCGGGCTCGGCCTTTCAGGCTGCCACGCTTCACTCTCGGCCTCACTAGGCCTCTCACAAATGGTGTCCCACACACACGGAGCACAGGCCTCACGCCTCACACTGAACACACCTGTCTCAAATCACCAGGGTTTATATATCCTGTGCACAGACACACACATACTGACAGGACCTTGCTGATGTCAGTCATGTGATCAGTCAGCTGTGTGTATAGGTCCTGTGTGCTGTCCCAGTCATGTGTACAGAGCTTTACTGTGCATACAGGACCTGTGTGATGTCACAGTCATGTGACCAGTCAGTTAAAGGGGAAGGTACATGGTCAGGTAAAACACATCCTGGACCTTTTACAGTAATGCTAGCAAGCTGCTGCATTACACCGCCAAAAAAGTGAAATAAAACACCATCAAAAAGTTGAATGTAAATTAAAATGGTATCACAAAAGACACCATCTTGTCACACAAAAAACAAGCTGTAATACAGCTACATCAGCAGAGAAGAAAAAAATATATAGCTATCAGCACGGCAGCAAGGCTGACGGGTGGTCCGGGTGGATAAGCTGGCTGGTTCGGCAGAGAGCCAGACGGGTGCTCCCGGTAGGTTGGCTGGTGGGCACGGCAGGTTACAGGCAGGTGCTCCAGGTAGGCTGGCTGGTGGACAGAACTGTTAGACATGGCTGGCAGGCTGGACTGACAGACAGGCATGCAGGACTAACAGGCAGCGGGACCTGAGGGCTGGAGCAAGTGAAGCACACGGAACAACAACCTTGCACAGGCACCTCCATTTTGGAGGAGGTGCCTTATATAGGGGAAGTCCTCCGGCCATTGGCCGGGAACTCTATAGGATGGTGCGCGTGGCCCCTAAGCACAGTGCCCGGGAAGCTGCACGCCACAGCAGCAGGGGGGCGGGAGGACGCCGGACCTGGACCGCGGCGGTGAGGGGAACGGCGTCTCTTCCCGGCAGGAGGCAGAGACGCCGATGCTACAGTACCGCCCCTTTACGCCCCCATTCCCTAGGATTTGCTCCTTATGGGTGAGCGCGGAGAAGGGAGCAGTCCAGGAGGAGAAATGAGGAATGAAGAGGCGGTAATAATTTGCGAAGCCCAGGAATCGCTGAATCGCCTTCAACCCATCCGGTCGGGGCCACTTTAAGACGGCAGAGACCTTCTCGGGATCCATCCGCAGACCAGTCTCGGAGATAATATAGCCCAGGAACGGTAGAGAGGTCTGCTCAAAGAGGCATTTCTCGAATTTAGCGTATAGGCGATTCTGCCGGAGCCTAATCAGAACCTGACGAACATCCCTCCGGTGTAAGGGCAGATCCGGAGAGAATACCAAGATATCGTCCAGGTACACCACCACACAAGAAAACAGAATATCACGGAAGATGTCGTTAACCAGCTCCTGGAAGACGGCTGGAGCATTACAGAGACCAAAGGGCATCACGTGGTATTCGTAGTGACTGTCCCGAGTGTTGAATGCCGTCTTCCACTTGTCTCCCTGGATCCGGACCAAATTGTACGCCCCATGAAGATTGAGCTTGGTGAAGATCTTCGAGCCTTTAAGGCGGTCTTACAGCTCTGAGATGAGAGGCAGGGGGTACTTATTTTTGATGGTAATTTGGTTAAGACCCCTCGATACAGGGACGTAGGGAGCCGCCTTTCTTCTTGATGAAGAAGAATCCTGCTCCAGCCGGAGAGGTGGATTTCTGGATAAATCCCCTAGCAAGATTCTCCTCTATGTACTCAGACATGGCCCGGGTCTCAGCCGGCGACAAGGGGTAGATACGCCCTCGGGGAGGAGAAGCACCAGGAACCAGTTCAATGGGGCAATCATACGGCCTATGAGGTGGTAGGGTCTCGGCTTCCTTTTTGTCAAAGACATCCGCATAGGACCAGTAGGGTGCCGGCAGACCAGGTAGATTAGCTGGAGTAGACGGGGGTCGAGCTGGACGAACCGGAACCAGACAGGACTCATGGCATTCCTGACCCCAACGGAGCACTTCACCAGATCTCCAATTCAGGACGGGCTCATGTCTTTGTAACCAGGGTAGACCAAGCATGAGGGGATGAGAGAGACCGGACAGCACATGAAAAGAGATCTTCTCTGAGTGCAGCATTCCCACCTGAAGGGTTACAGGCTCTGTGACGAGCAAGATGGTCTTCGGAAGAAGCCTCCCATCCACGGAGGCAACCGCCAATGGTTCAGCCAGACGTACAGTAGAAATCTGATACTGCTCCACAACAGCCTGTTGAATGAGATTCCCAGCGGCTCCAGAATCCAGATGGGCAATCTCAAAGAAGCGGGTCTCACCACTGGAAATAGAAACACACAGAGTCAAGGACGGAGAGCATTTACTCTTGCCTAGGACGACCTCTCTGAGCGGTCCTAGACACTGGAGTTTCCCGGCCTCACCGGGCAGGAATGGATCAGATGCTCTTTACTGCCACTGTAGAAGCAACTCCCCTTGGCTCGGCGCGTCTCCTGGCAAGACTTGACCATCTTGGTTTAGTCAATTTGCATGGGCTCAGGTGAACATGCCCGGGGAATTGCTGGTTGCGAGGCTGGCTTTTGGAATACAGGAGCGAGAAGAGGAAATCTTCTCTCCCGGGTAGTCTCCTTAGCACGTTCCAGAAAACGGATGTCAATCCGGGTAGCTAATGACACCAGGTAGTCCAGGGTGGAAGGGATGTCACGACCGGCTAGCTCATCCTTGATCCGTCCGGAAAGGCCCTCCCAAAAGGTGGACACCAGGGCCTCGTTGTTCCAGGCAAGCTCAGATGCGAGGGTTCGGAAATGTATGGCATACTGGCCCACGGCGAGACTCCCTTGGCGGAGACGGAGAAGTGAGGAGGCAGTAGAAGATTTTTGTCCGGGCTTATCGAAGACATTCCGAAAGCCAGAAGATCAGACACCAGGGGATCACCTCTTTCCCACAGAGGGTTTAGCCATGCCAACGCCTCCCCGGTGAGGTAAGACATGATGAACGCCACCTTGGCCCGGTCGGAGGGGAACTGATGTGCCAGGAGTTCAAAGTGCAGCGTGCACTGATTTAAGAAGCCCCGACATAAGACGGGGTCACTACCAAAACGTGGAGGCGCAGAGAGCCAAGGTCCAGAGCCGGGTGCCATAGTGCCAGTAGGTTGAGGTGTTGCCGGAGCAGGTGCCGCTCGGCTAGAGACGGACACAGACGAGGTGGACAGTGTGTCCAGACGGGAGTTGACAGTCCGCAGATAGGACAGGGTAGTCTCCTGTTGGGATTTCTGATGTGAGACCTCCTGGTACAGGTCAGAGAGTGAAGGAGCCTGGGGGTCACCGGGTTCCATGGCCTGTGCAAACTGTTACGGGTCCGGGTGGTGGAACCTCAGTGCTTCGGTGCAAGGAGGGACCAGAGGGGCGTGACTAAGTGCCTACTCGGCCTGACCAAGGTCACACGGCGGCTTAGTCGACTCTGTGAACCAGGGAGGGACTGGGCAGGTGGACCAGTTGCCACTCTGGGACCGACCTTGTGTGAGAGCAGGTGACTCCCACGGGTCAGATGGCAGGAACTGACCGATACAGCGGAAGAGCACAGCAGGAAGGCTGACGGATGGTCCGGGTGGATAAGCAGGCTGGTTCGGCAGATAGCCAGGCGGGTGCTCCGGGTAGGCAAGCAGGCGGGCATGATAGGTAAAAGGCAGGTGCTCCAGGTAGGTAGACTGGCGGGCACGGCAGCTTACAGGCTGGTGCTCCAGGTAGGCTGGCTGGTGGGCACGGCAGTTTCAGGTAGGTGCTCCAGGTAATAATAATTTTGTATTTGTATAGCATAACCTTAGCAACTAGCCATAGTGGATTTTGAATGAGACCAAATATCTTTATTTCTGGAGTTTTCATAAGATTCCATATGGTCCCACTAGGGGGAGACATTAAAAAATTAATTGACACTACTAACAGATATGTGGTACTCCTATTTGGTTCTCATACATGCACTATGCTCTTTTTATTTATATGTATGAAGTAATCATATAGTTAGTGTTTATTAGATATTTGTCCATATGGATCTATATATTTATTTTAAATATTTTTAAAACTTTTTTACCTGTTACTTGTTCATTTGCAGTAGATTTCCCTTTTTTAATTCTGGTTTTGTTTTTAATTGTTGTCTTTTTAATATATGTTCAATAACATATATTTAACTATAGTTTGTTGTATGGGAGTTGTTCTTCTTCGGCTTATTATAACATTATGTGAAGCACCTGTGTGTTCCAGGTGCTCACCTCAAATCTAGATAAATTCCTTGAGCGGTCTAGCTTCAAAAATGGGGTCCCTTGTGGGGGGTTGCCACTAATTAGGCACATCAGGGGCTCTGGAAACCCGACATGGGGTATGCTCTCGATTCCAGCCATTTTTGCATACAAAAAGTCAAGTGGACTCCTTCCCTTCCGAGCCCTGCCATACACCCAAACAGTAGTTTCCCTACCACATATGGGATATCGGCTTACTCAGGAAAAATTGCACAACAAATTGTATGATGCACTTTCTCCTGTTACCCTTTTGAAAATGCTAATTTTGGGGGTAAAGTAACATTTTAATTTTTTCCCTTTGCTTTAATTCTTCACACACTGGTCAGAATTGAAAAAAGTGACCCGTAAAGAAGGTGAAACAGACTCTGGGATGAAATGGTTAATAAGACTTACAAGTGGAGCCGGTCCAGAAAGCAGAAGATCCAGCAAGTATCTGCCACATATTCCTGCAAATCCCCCGAATGTCATCACTAGTATCTACATTACTGTGCTGGAACTAGGAGAGGAATAATGGCGTTGTGTGAGGACTTCTCTGGGCTTCTGTCCTTCATCCTGCAGTCGTCTGAATGGATCTAATGTGGACGGGAACCAGCTAAGCTGCATTCTGTCCACAGCTGTTACCTCACTGTTCACACCACACAGAGACCCCAAAAGAGCCTCCGTGCTGAAGGGGTTAATGCCCCCTGTGCCCAGTAATGGGGGATCTCCACATACCTCCACCTGCAGAGCCACCACCACATATATGGCTGTTCTGTGCACAGGACCTGTGATGAGGTCACAGGAGGGGAGGAGTCAGGGGTCACATGATCAGGGGCCTCAGTGGATGCACAGTGTGAACTGTGCGGCTCCTGTACAGTGATATCCGGAGTGAAGACGCTACATGGAGACGTCTCCGCAGTCAGTGACATTTCCGGCATTATTTGCCCCTCACTATTGGCACAATTACCCCGCGCCGCCTTTTCTACAGTTTTATGTGAGGAATGTAACGTGGGATTTTCCTGCTTGGAGACAAATAGACGACACATGAGGTGATTATCACCAGTTACCGGATGTCTACTATATGGCGGCATATGATTGTGCTATCCACTTCATACTGTTACGGGTCCGGTGGGTGGAACCTCTGTGCCGAGGTGCAAGGAGGGACCCAGAGGGGCGTGACTAAGTATCAACCCGAACCGACCCTGGTCAGATGGCGGCTAACGACTCCGTGACCAGGGAGGATCCGGGCAGAGGGACCAGGTGCTACTCTGGGGACGACCTTGTAAGAGAGCAGGTGGCTCTCACGGGTCAGGTGGCTGGGACTGACCGGTATGACGGATGGACACGGCAAGCAGGCGGAAGTCTCTGGTAGCTGACAGGTGGTCACAGTTCGTGAGAGCAGGGCAAGTAGCAGTCTTTAGGTTTACCAGGAAGGTGGTCACAGCAAGTGACAGCAGGGTCTCCAGGCAGGCTGGCAGGAAACAGGCGGGTGCCCCCAGGTGAGCGGGCAGAAAGACAAGGCAGGTTACTGGCAGGTAACTGGTGGGCGCTCCCAGGTGAGCGAGTTGACAGTGTTGCTTACTGTACTTGTCATTTAGTGTAAAGGATTTATTTAAAAAAATCTTAGTGTTTTCATGCACCGTCTCTTTAAAAAAGCCGGCCGGCAATTCAGCAGCGGTACCCGACAATTTACAACAGAAATAATAGAGCATCACACATAGATTAGATAGATAGAAACATGTCAGTCACATATATAATAAGTACAGTGATAGTGTTGGTTACTGTACTTGTCATTTAGTGTTAAAATAAAGGATTTATTTAAAAAAAAATTGGCGTGGGGCTCCCCGTAATTTTAGTCTCTAGCGGAGGTTAAGCAGACAGCTAGGGCAGATGTTTGAAGCCTGGGAAAAGGGTAATACCCACGGAGCTTCCCAGGCTACTAATATCAGCCCCCAGCTGAATACCTAGCCTTTACTAGCTATTAAGATGGGGGACCCCCCCAAAAAAATGACGTGGGGTCCCCCCTATTTTAATAGCTAGCAAGGGCTAGGCAGACAGCTGGGGGCTGATATTAATAGCCCAGGAAGGGTGCCATGAATATTGGCCCCCTCCCAGGCTAGAAACACCAGCCGTCAGCCACCCCAGAAATGGCGCATCCATAGGATGCGCCAATTCTGGCACTTAGCCTCGCTCTTCCCACTGCCCTGTAGCGGTGGCAGTGGGGTAATAGGGTTGGAGTTGATGTCAGCTTATAATGCCAGCTGACATCAAGCCCAGGTTAGTAATGGAGAGGCGTCTATAAGACACCCCCATTACTAACCCCATAGTCAAAGTTAAAAAAAAAACACAAACACCCAGAATAAAGTCCTTTAATTGAAATAAAGACACAATTCTTTATTGTTCTAAATTAAACCATACTTACCATCACGCCCATTCCAGCTGAAGCCAACGATCTCCTGCAATAAAAGAAAAATAATAAAGCAACATCATCCTTACCTTTCGATGGCTCCCAGGACAGCTCCAGCTCTGCTACATGGAGATGACAGGCTGGATCGCAGCAGAAAGCTGCCATCCAGCATGTCATCCCGCAGACACTGAGAAGCACAGGCATGCTTGCGCTCCTCAGTGTCTGACTGTGACGGCATCCCGATGAGCCAACAATGAACTCAGCTCACCTCATGCACGTCACTGATAGCGTGGGAGAATTCTCCTGCGCATGCGGTGAGCGTGAGAGACTCGGCTCATCGGGATGCCGTCACAGCCTGATACTGAGGAGCGCAAGCATGCCTGCGCTTCTCAGTGTCTGCGGGATGACAGGCTGGATGGCAGCTTTCTCCTGCGGTCCAGCCTGTCATCTCGATGTAGCAGAGCTGGAGCTGTCCTGGGAACCATCGAAAGGTAAGAATGATGTTGCTTTATTATTTTTCTTTTATTGCAGGAGATCGTTGGCTTCAGCTGGAATGGGCGTGATGGTAAGTATGATTTAATTTAGAACAATAAAGAATTGTGTCTTTATTTCAATTAAAGGACTTTATTCTGGGTGTTTGTGTTTTTTTTTAAATACTTTACTAGAAATTCATGGCGGTCATGTCTAATATTGGCGTGACCCCATGAATTTCGGGCTTAGGGCCAGCTGATAATGCCAAGCTGGCCCTAACCCCTTTATTACCCAGTGAGCCACCGCACCAGGGCCCTGGATGAGTTGGGTACAGCGCCAGAAGATGGCGCTTCTATGAACGCGCCATTTTCCGGGGTGGCTGTGGACTGCAATTTGCAGCGGGTGGGGCCCAGAAAGCTTGGGCCTCCCTGCGCTGCAGATTCCAGTCCCCAGCTGCCTAGTTGTACCTGGCTGGACACAAAAATAGGGCGAAGCCCCACGTATTTTTTTTTTAATTTTTTCATGAAATTCATGAAATAATTAAGAAAAAAAGGGCTTCCCTATATTGTTGTGTCCGGCCAGGTACAAATAGGCAGCTGGTGGTTGGGGGCAGCCCGTTGCTGCCTGCTGTACCTGGCTGGACACAAATATAGTGCGAAGCCCCACGTCAATTTTTTTTTAATTATTTCATGAAATAATTAAAAAAAAAGGGCTTCCCTATATTGTTGTGTCCGGCCAGGTACAAATAGGCAGCTGGAGGTTGGGGTCAGCCCGTTCCTGTCTGCTGTACCTGGCTGGACACAAATATAGTGCGAAACCCCACATCAATTTTTTTTTAATTATTTCATGAATTTCCTGAAATAATTTAAAAAAAATTGCCTATTTGTACCTGGCTGGACACAAAAATAGGGCGAAGCCCCACGTATTTTTCTTTTTTAAACTTATTTCATGAAATTCATGAAATAATAAAAAAAAAAGGGCTTCCCTATATTGTGTCCGGCCAGGTACAAATAGGCAGCTGGGAGTTGGGGGCAGCCCGTTCCTGGATTCTGTACCTGGCTCGCATACAAAAATATGGCAAAGCCCACGTCAAAATTTTTGGGAAAAATTAATTAAAAAATAAATATTAATTTAGGGACTGCATCTTTATTAACCCCTCAAGTGTCATTTAGTGTTAAAATAAAGGATTTATTAAAAAAAAATTGACGTGGGATCCCCCATAATTTTAGTCTCTATCGGAGGTTAAGCAGACAGCTGGGGCAGATGTTTGAAGCCTGGGAAGGGGGTAATACCCATGGAGCTTCCCCGGCTACTAATATCAGCCCCCAGCTGAATACCTAGCCTTTACTAACTATTAAAATGGGAGACCCACCCAAAAAAATGACGTGGGGTCCCCCCTATTTTAATAGCTAGCAAAGGCTGGACAGACAGCTGGGGGCTGATACTAATAGCCCAGGAAGGGTGCCATGAATATTGGCCCCCTCCTAGCCTTTACTAACTATTAAAATGGGAGACCCACCCAAAAAAATGACGTGGGGTCCCCCCTATTTTAATAGCTAGCAAAGGCTGGACAGACAGCTGGGGGCTGATACTAATAGCCCAGGAAGGGTGCCATGAATATTGGCCCCCTCCCAGGCTAGAAACACCAGCCGTCAGCCACCCCAGAAATGGCGCATCCATAGGATGCGCCAATTCTGGCACTTAGCCTCGCTCTTCCACGCTGCCCTGGTGCGGTGGCAGGGGGTAATAGGGTTGGTTTTCATGTCAGCGCCAGCTGCCATGAAGCCCAGGTTAGTAATGATGGGCGTCTATAAGACACCCCCATTACTAACCTGAAACATTTAAGTGTGACAAAGATGCAAAAGAATAAGAAATCAGGAAGGGGGCAAACACTTTTTCACACCACTGTATGTGTGAAGTGTAAAGTAAATTCTACAAGGTTTTCTATATATTGAGAAAATATAAATCTGATAACTGTGACTTGCATTTGTATTTATCCCTCCGGAGTAAATAGTCTGTAGGACCACCTTTCGCTGCAATTACTGCTGCAAGTCTTTTCAGGTATGTCTCTACCAGCTTTGCATCTAGAAGTGACATTTTCTCCCATTCTTCTTTGTAAATGCTCTATCTCAGTGAGATTGGATGGAGACGTCTGTGAACAGCAATTTCAAGTCTTGCCACAGATCCTCAATGGGATTTCGGTCTGGCCTTTGGGCCATTCACACTCATGAATCTGCGGTGAGGGGTTCAGCATGAGGCTGCGGTATGTGCATTGCATTACACACATCTATTGCCTGGTACATTCTCATACTTACCACAATGCTCTTCAATTCTAGAAAATGTCAATCTGACATTTACAGAGTCACTTTTATCCCAAGTTTCAGAGCTACAACTAGAAGATGATTCCAAAAGTATAGTATCCAGAATATTAGTAATATACAGTGATCAGAAAAATAAGATTATCCCAAGATAATAGGACAAAACGCCAACATAAAGTGTCATGCAGTGCTCCATCATTAGTGGCAAATGCTGCCCATGTCAGTAATGTCATACAGAGCCCATAAGAATATATTCACCACCAATATTATAAACCCAGGTATGACAATAGTCATTATGGCACATTATACCGATACATGTGTAGGCTCCGCATGGTGCTGGAATTCAGAAGTTCAAAGTGCACATTTCTTATAGCTCCTATATTGTACATATGGCAACTATATGGCACAGTTGAATGGCATTACCCATATGGGCAGTTCATGGCACTAGTTATATTCACAGTATATGGTAACAGAATTGTATCCACCTGTATCTTATATTTAATGTGCTGTCTATAAAAGGATAGTTTTTTACATCAGTCAGATTAATTACATTATTAAAAGGCTATACGCAATTTCTTAATTGGGTAAAATTGCAAAGTGCTTGTAAAAATAGGGAACTTTGCAAATAACCCCTTTTTAAAAATTCTCTTCATTTCTCATGAGAGGAGGTATTTTGAATTCTAGAATTTGCTTGTTGCCTAGGTCAGCCACCATTCTGTCTGTCAGAGTTGACTGTTCTCCCAAACAAGGAGGACAGCGCTTACAACTTGTTTCCCATGGAGCTTGTGAGTGCTGCTGAGAAGCTGTCTAGATACCAGGATTCAGCCACCTTCAGGGTCCTTGAGCTCCTCCAATGCCTCATGCCACATCCAAGCACTGATTTTACAATACATACTGCTTATAGTATTATATATTATTATGCAAATCTGTTAGCCCAGATGAGGCTGGTGTACTTGTCAGCATATGCATAAGGATGGCTGTATAATCCTTTGTGAAACTTTTCCTTTATCACATTAAAATAAGGATAAAACGTTCCTCTTAACATCAGGATTGCACAGCCATCCTGATGTGAATTTTCAGAGTACGTACATCAGCCCCATCTGGTCCGAGATCTGATTAATAGTATTTTTACAGTTTGCTTTGTGAAACCTGGTCATATAACTGCTTGAACGTGTGAGTGCTGTTCTGTAAGAGGACGGACACCGAGACAGCTTGAGATACTGCGGAGGAGCCTTCCAGCAGGTGGTGTAAAGTTTGGAAAGTGGAAGCCCAGCGTAAATGTTTTTGCCAGTCATCTATCTGTGGTGAAGCTGTTCCCCTATTTAAGAGTATTTGTAGTTATGAAGCATGTTGGCGTCTCGGAGACTCTGTGACCAGTAAGCTTGTTGCCTCTTTTCAGTAACATTATCCTAAACTGTCACCAGTATGTGCCTGAATTACTTCTGCCGTCCTTTAGTGGTGACACCAGATACCAGTCTGCCACCAATGTCATTGTATCCTAAAGAAATGTCCTAAAGCATTCCCACCCCATAATCACACTGTGCCTTACAGGCATTTAGTGTTCATATGTAGCGCTGGCGTCCCTGCCCTCTGCTAGGCAGGGACGCTGCTCCCCTCACCGCTCTGCTCCGTGCCCGGCGTCCTCTCCCCGCTCTGCTGTCAGCGCGCGCTCCTTCCCGGCGTCCTCCTCCCGCTCTGCTCTCAGCGCGCGCTCCTTCCCGGCCCCTGTGCTTAGGGCGCGCGCGCGCGCGCTCCCCTCCTCTTAAAGGGGCCGCGCGCGCCGTCCTAAGGAGTCCCCGGCCAATGGCCGGAGGACTTCATCATATATAAGGCACCTCCTCCAAAATGGAGGTGCCCGAGCAATGTTGTTTGCACCTGTGTCTCACCTGTGCTTCAGCCCTCAGGTCCCGTTGCCAGTTACCTGCCAGTTACCTGCCAGTTTCCTGCCAGTTTCCTGCTAGTTACCTGCCTGATTCCTGCCTGAATACTTGTTACCTGTCTGCCAGCCTGAGGTCCGACGGTCTGCCTTACTACTCCTGTCAGTCTGTCTAAAGGACCAGCCTGCCCGCTCACCTGGGAGCGCATATCAGCTACCTGCCTGCTTGCCTGAGGTCCGACGGTCTGCCTTACTACTCCGGTCAGTCTGTCTATGGACCAGCTTGCCCGCTCACCTGGGAGCGCTTCTCCGTTATCTGCCTGCTTGCCAGCCCGGAGGCTCCGTTGTCACGTGCTGTGACCACCAGCTATCTCAGAGACTCTTGCCCGCTCACCTGGGAGCGCATCTCCGTTACCTGCCTGCTTGCCAGCCCGGAGGTCCCGTTGTCACGTGCGGTGACCACCAGCTATTCCAGAGACTCTTGCCCGCTCACCTGGGAGCGCTTCTCCGTTACCTACCTGCCTGCCAGCCCGGAGGTTCCGCCGTCACGTTCCGTGACCACCTGCTATTCCAGAGACTCTCGCTTGCTCACCTGGGAGCACACATCTACCATCTGCCTGCTAGCCTACCCGGAGGCTCTGCCATCACAGGTCGTACCTACCCCTTACCCAGAGACTGCCCTGATCACTTGCCGTAACTTCCTGTCCGTTCACCCAGAGACTGACACCCGCTCCCTTACAAGGGCCGCCCCCTTGTATAGTAGCTCAGAGGTTCCGCCTCCCGGACCCGTTACAGTTTGCTCGGGCCATGGAACCCGGTGGCACCCAAGCTCCCTCGCTCTCGGACCTCTGTCTTGAACTGTCCCGTCAGAGGTCCCAACAGGAGGCCATCCTGGGTCACCTGCGGAATGTTAATACTCGCCTGAACACTCTGTCTGATCCACCAACAACCTCCGCCAGTGCCATATCTTGCAATCCGGCAGCTCCGCTGCCCACTAATACTATGGTATCCTACCCCGGACCCCGGCTTTCTGCACCTCCTCGCTTCGGAGGCGACCCCGTCCAGGCTCGGGGCTTCATAAATCAGTGCACCCTGCACTTTGAACTTTTGTCCCATCAGTTTAATTCCGACCGGGCCAAAATTGCCTTTATCATGTCCCATCTCACCGGGGAGGCCCTGGCCTGGCTAAATCCTCTATGGGAGAGAGGAGACCCCCTGGTGTCCAACTTGCCTGCTTTTCTCTCGGCTTTCCGGAAAGTCTTCGACGAACCCGGACGGAAGACCTCATCCGCATCCTCTCTGCTACGCCTCCGTCAGGAGGGTCTCACCGTGGGCCAATATGCCATACGGTTCCGCACCCTTGCATCGGAGCTGGCCTGGGATAACGACGCTCTGGTATCCGTCTTCTGGGAGGGTCTGTCCGGTCGTATTAAAGATGAACTTGCTGGTCGGGACATTCCTACCTCTCTCGATGATCTAATAACCCTTGCCACCCGGATTGACCTACGGTTCCAGGAGCGTGCCAAAGAGGTCACCCGTGAGAGAAGGATTCCACGTTTAGCTCCTACTTTCCAGAAACCCGTCATTCCCTCCATCTCTCCCCAGGTACACTCTCCTGAGCCTATGCAGGTCGACCAGACCAAGATGGTCAAAACCCGTCAGGACTCACGCCGTGCCGAGGGGAGCTGCTTCTACTGTGGCAGTAAGGAGCACCGGATCCGTGCCTGCCCGGAGAGGTCGGGAAACGCCTGTGTCTAGGTTCGCTCAGAGAGGTCCACCTAGACAAGAATAAATCCTCTCCATCCCTGCTGTTGTCAGTTTCGATCATCTACGGGGAGAACCGTTATTTCGAACTAGCCCAACTTGACTCTGGAGCAGCCGGGAACCTTATTTCACAGTCCCTGGTTGAGAAATACCGCATCCCCACCAAACCTCTGGCTGTACCCTTGTCTGTCGCTGCCGTGGATGGGGGCCTCTTACCTCGCCCCATTCAACTCATCACCGAATCCATTACCCTGCAGGTGGGAATGCTGCATTCTGAAAGTATCTCCTTTCATGTTCTGCCTGGACTCTCTCACGCCCTCTTGCTAGGTCTGCCCTGGCTCCAGAGACATGCACCCGTGCTAGACTGGCAAACCGGAGAGGTCCTTCGCTGGGGACAAGACTGTCATAAAACCTGCCTGGTTCCCGTCCATCCCGTCCGTCCCTCTCCTACCCCAGCTAATCTACCTGGACTTCCGATTCCTTATTGGTCTTATGCAGATGTCTTTAATAAAAAGGAGGCAGAGACATTACCACCACATAGACCATACGACTGTCCCATCGATCTGCTACCCGGTACTACTCCTCCCCGTGGGCGTATCTATCCTTTATCCGCTGCTGAGACCCGGTCAATGTCCGAATATATTGAGGAGAATCTGGCCAGAGGATTCATCCGGAAATCTACCTCCCCGGCGGGAGCAGGCTTCTTTTTCGTCAAAAAGAAGGACGGCTCTCTCCGTCCCTGTATAGACTATAGAGGCCTAAACCTGATCACGGTGAAGAATAAGTACCCCCTTCCGCTCATTCCAGAATTATTTGATCGCCTGAGGGGGGCTAGGATCTTCACCAAACTGGACCTTCGTGGGGCGTACAACCTGGTTCGTATTCGTCAGGGGGATGAATGGAAGACGGCATTCAACACCCGGGACGGCCACTATGAATACCTGGTAATGCCCTTTGGTCTCTGTAACGCTCCTGCCGTCTTTCAAGAGTTGGTCAATGACATCTTCCGGGACCTTCTCTACTCCTGCGTAGTGGTGTACCTGGACGACATCTTGGTCTTCTCTCCGGATCTCCAGACTCACCGGAGGGACGTTCGTCAGGTCCTGCTCAGGCTAAGGCAGAACCATCTCTACGCTAAATTTGAGAAGTGCCTCTTTGAGCAGACCTCGCTTCCGTTTCTGGGCTACATTATCTCTCAGACCGGCCTACAAATGGATCCTGAGAAACTGTCTGCCATCGAGAAATGGCCCCGACCGGAGGGGTTGAAGGCCATTCAGCGATTCCTGGGCTTCGCCAACTACTACCGCCTCTTCATACCACACTTCTCTTCCCGGACGGCCCCAATTTCTGCGCTCACCCGTAAAGGTACTAATCCCAAAGAGTGGCCACCCGAAGCAGAGGAGGCCTTTCTTTCCCTTAAACAGGCCTTCTCTTCCGCCCCGGTGCTGCATCGCCCAGATGGCAACAAACAGTTCTTCCTGGAAGTTGACGCCTCCTCCTCTGGAGCCGGAGCGGTACTTACTCAAAAATCATCTTCCGGGACGATGGTAACTTGTGGCTTCTTCTCTAAACTCTTCTCCTCCTCTGAGCGCAACTATTCCATAGGAGACCGAGAGTTATTGGCCATCAAACTGGCATTGGAGGAGTGGCGTTACCTGCTCGAGGGGGCTCTTCACCCGGTAATAATTTACACTGACCACAAGAACTTGGCTTACCTCCAGCATGCCCAGAGACTTAACCCGCGCCAAGCCCGGTGGTCCTTGTTTTTTGCTCGTTTTGATTTTGTCCTTCATTTTCGCCCGGCTGACAAAAACGTCAAGGCGGACGCCTTGTCTCGGTCCTTTCTGGTGTCTGATCTCGAGGAGGATCCGAAACATATCATCGATCCCGCCAGAGTAATGCAGGTGGCTCCCGTGAGTCTAAATCGTCTTCCTCCTGGTAAGACGTTCGTACCAGTACCTGATCGGGAGAAGATCCTACACTGGAGTCATTCTTCTAAACTAGCTGGCCACGCCGGTCAGAAAAAGACCCTCCAGCTTATTACCCGGCACTACTGGTGGCCTAACCTGCACAAGGATGTAATAGACTTTGTTTCTGCCTGTGTGTCCTGCGCCCGCAACAAAGTTCCGAGACACCTGCCGGCCGGCCGCCTCCTACCTCTGCCAGTACCTGCTGCCCCCTGGCAGCATATAGCGATGGACTTCATTACTGATCTACCCGTCTCTGCCGGTTGTACGGTCATTTGGGTGGTCGCTGACCGCTTCTCCAAGTTGGCTCACTTCATTCCACTGCCTGGTCTTCCGTCTGCACCCGAGCTGGCTAAAGACTTTATCCGCCACATCTTCCGTCTTCATGGCCTGCCCCGTCACATCGTGTCGGATCGTGGGGTACAGTTCACTTCCCGTTTCTGGAGAGCCACTTGTAAATTGCTGGACGTCACCCTGGACTTCTCCTCCGCTTACCACCCACAGTCTAATGGTCAAGTGGAGCGGATCAATCAGAACCTGACCAGTTACCTTCGGCACTTCGTTAATGCCCACCATTCTGACTGGGTGGATCTCCTGCCATGGGCCGAATTCTCGTACAACAATCACGAGAGCGAGTCTTCCTCCAAATCCCCGTTTTTTGTAGTCTACGGTCAGCATCCTCGGATCCCGTTTCCCGTCTCCACCTCGGCGGACAATCCGGCTGCGGAATCTCTTGTTAACAAATTTTCCTCCATATGGGAGAGTACCCGGTCCGCACTCCTTCTGTCATCCGAGCGTATGAAAAGACACGCTGACAAAAAACGTCTGGACCCTCCTCAATTCCGCCCTGGGGATAAAGTCTGGCTCTCGTCCAAATATGTCCGGCTCAAGATCCCTTCCTATAAGTTAGGGCCTCGGTTCATCGGCCCACTGGAGGTCATCAGTCAGATCAACCCGGTGGCCTATAAATTGAAACTCCCGGCCAACTTACGGATCCCTAACTCCTTCCATGTGTCTCTCCTCAAACCTGTGGTGCTTAACTCTTTTTCCAAGTCTACAGGTACGCCTCCTGCTCCGGTTTCTGCTGAGGACGAGTTTGAGGTAGAGAACATTCTTGCCACCAAAAGGGTAAGAGGAAAGACCTTTTTTCTGGTAGATTGGAAGGGGTTTGGTCCTGAGGAGAGAACGTGGGAGCCCCGGGAGAACATCCATGCCCCTCTCATCCTAGCTAAATTTCTGTCTGGCCTAAAAAAGGGGGGGCCTAAAGGGGGGGGTACTGTAGCGCTGGCGTCCCTGCCCTCTGCTAGGCAGGGACGCTGCTCCCCTCACCGCTCTGCTCCGTGCCCGGCGTCCTCTCCCCGCTCTGCTGTCAGCGCGCGCTCCTTCCCGGCGTCCTCCTCCCGCTCTGCTCTCAGCGCGCGCTCCTTCCCGGCCCCTGTGCTTAGGGCGCGCGCGCGCGCGCTCCCCTCCTCTTAAAGGGGCCACGCGCGCCGTCCTAAGGAGTCCCCGGCCAATGGCCGGAGGACTTCATCATATATAAGGCACCTCCTCCAAAATGGAGGTGCCCGAGCAATGTTGTTTGCACCTGTGTCTCACCTGTGCTTCAGCCCTCAGGTCCCGTTGCCAGTTACCTGCCAGTTACCTGTCAGTTTCCTGCCAGTTTCCTGCTAGTTACCTGCCTGATTCCTGCCTGAATACTTGTTACCTGTCTGCCAGCCTGAGGTCCGACGGTCTGCCTTACTACTCCTGTCAGTCTGTCTAAAGGACCAGCCTGCCCGCTCACCTGGGAGCGCATATCAGCTACCTGCCTGCTTGCCTGAGGTCCGACGGTCTGCCTTACTACTCCGGTCAGTCTGTCTATGGACCAGCTTGCCCGCTCACCTGGGAGCGCTTCTCCGTTATCTGCCTGCTTGCCAGCCCGGAGGCTCCGTTGTCACGTGCTGTGACCACCAGCTATCTCAGAGACTCTTGCCCGCTCACCTGGGAGCGCATCTCCGTTACCTGCCTGCTTGCCAGCCCGGAGGTCCCGTTGTCACGTGCGGTGACCACCAGCTATTCCAGAGACTCTTGCCCGCTCACCTGGGAGCGCTTCTCCGTTACCTACCTGCCTGCCAGCCCGGAGGTTCCGCCGTCACGTTCCGTGACCACCTGCTATTCCAGAGACTCTTGCTTGCTCACCTGGGAGCACACATCTACCATCTGCCTGCTAGCCTACCCGGAGGCTCTGCCATCACAGGTCGTACCTACCCCTTACCCAGAGACTGCCCTGATCACTTGCCGTAACTCCCTGTCCGTTCACCCAGAGACTGCCACCGGCTCCCTTACAAGGGCCGCCCCCTTGTATAGTAGCTCAGAGGTTCCGCCTCCCGGACCCGTTACATCATAGAGAAGGTCGTCTACTCTGGAGCAATGGACATCATGAAGCTTCACTAGAAGAGCATCTATCCCTTCTGTAGTAAGCCCAATTATTCTATGCATTACAGCTATTTAGTTACACAGCAAATATGTAATTCTACATTGAAAGCTCAGGCCAGAAGTGGCATGCTGGGTCATTTAATAAGGGTCTGTGTTATTGAAGCAAATTGTTTCCATTAAAATTGTACTAAGTATTATTTTTAAGTCAAAGTAAAATGTATAATACAAAAGCGTCAACATGATCTTTATCAAACATTCACTGTGAAAAATAATAATGTGACATAAGAAAAAAATATGAAGAACTTCCAATATACATCTAAGACAAAATGTATAATCTAGAATATAGTGAATAAGCGAATACTATTGAGAAGCGAATATCAAGTATAAGCAAATAATCCTCATTAGGGTTTAGCAAAAAGTTACAAAAACATGCTAATATGCCGAGACACTAGCAATGACTAATCTAGAATTCAGCAGAAAGAACAATCTGTGTGCACCAAATATGGAATTAAATTACAAATAACTCCAGTCCATATATTGATAATACAATTTATCACAGGAAAATAGTTATATGTGAAAAAGTATGTAGTATAGTGTAAAAAATATAACCCACCAATATTATTACTATTGGCAAATAAAATCCTTGTGTCCGGTCTAGGAGGGCTGTATTTCCCTATTTACACTAATAAAAAGCGCGATCATTGCCTTGTCATTTCCTATAGTATTAACACCAGAATGAGTATCCACAGCGGCATCTCAAGTTCAGACTTACACTATTTTTGATGGACTAGAAGCCAAGGGCATGTTCACATGTTGCATTTTTGCCGTATTTTCAAAAGTTATTTCCGCACGTTCTTTGCATGAAAAAACGCAGTGTTTTAATGTACTAGCAAAGTCAATGAGATTTATGGAATCTCATGTACATTCTGCTTATTTTTTCCTTGCAGATTTGAAGAAGTTTCATATCTTCTGCATGTCAATTCTTGAAGCGTTTTTGCACATATTTTAGGCAGCATTTTACCCGCCAACACTCTAGTATTTCTTTTCCTCTACAAATAATAACCGTGTGCACATCCCCTAAATGCTGCAAAACAGCGTCAGAAGGAAAATGGTGGCAAAGAGCGTTCTGCAAAACAGCAAACTCACACATGTGGGTTTTCTAAGAAGCCATTATAGTAACTAGAAATTATTCTTTAGAAACCTATAGTTGTCATTACGTGTAAATATTACTATCGAGATTGCTGCAAAGTATATTCAAGTCTTAACCTGAAAATGTGAAAAAGATCTGGATATTTGAGTCTTTCTATAGGAAAAAAGGCAGCAGAAAAGCTAAAATAAACCTCTATCTGTGAGCTTGGCCTAATACTATGTGATATGATGAGAATAAAATAGAAAAACACCAATATCTGATAACTCATATATATGACTGCTTATGGTCAATTCCTATCACATGACCAGTGAGCACATTGGAATGTTGCCGGTTGGCAGTTGGAGAGTTGCGGTTGGCTTGCATGCGGATGAGGAGGAGCTGCCTTCAGCAAAGCGACATTATGGAGATTAAAGAGGAGGACTTTAGGATGAGAGGGAAGAAAAGGAGAAGAAATGTTTTGGACTCATCGGATGATGAGAAGCCGTCCATCAAGAAGAGCCATAGGAGAGGAGAGAAGAGAAATGGCTCAGAGTTGGAGATCGTCTCTCAGAAGATTGATCACCAAGGCCAGAAAGAAGAACAGGAATGTCATCAGGAGGTCCTAGCTAGAAGAAGTGGAGCCAAGAGGAGAAGACAAATCTTTGGCTCATCACATGAAAGCTCTTCAATCAAGAAAGAAGAAGAAGGGCAGAAGACCACCAAGGGCACAGGTAATACTATACATCAGCTTACCACAGGGAGCACCATGACATGTAGCTTCTCATGCCCACACTTACAGATCAGGGCAATGTTGTCACTTTACACAAGTTACACATCTTTTAAATCTGACAGGTGGAGGATGTGATACATGAGCAAGATCTGAAGCTGGAGGGTTGTAGAACTGTTCCCCAGTCCATTTATATATATGTATATATTCAGTACTTTGTTAAACCCCTACATGATCAGGCCATTTTTCCCCATTCTTGCCAAGGCACATTTTTTTCTTATTTTCATACATATGGTTTAAAAAACTGTAAAAAATTGTAATGTTTGGATATTTAAATATTTTTTTGTGAAACATCGAGTCTAAATTTTACAATATTTTAATATTATTTTATTTTTTTTCTGGTAATATCTGTAGTAAATAAAGGATTTCTGTGCTTGTGTTATTTTTATATATTAGTTACATGGTTTTTTGTTAGGGATGGGGCTTGTAAATGCAATTTGGATAGTCATTGTTTTTTTATTTATTTTTTCCTGTTTTTTTTGCTCTTTATTTCAATGATTTTACACAGGGGTTGTCTTAACTTTTGAAACATTTGATTTTTTTCTTGCTTGAATGGATAAAAAAAATTGCAATATGGTTTCATTAAAATAAAATTGAGTCGTTTGCCTCCTATAGTCTTTGTGTTGCGCTGTCTATTGCTGGCTGCAGAATTAGTTAATGAGGTTGACCATTTTATCTTTACTTTAACAGATGTGTTGGGGACATGATTTTGTGGCATTTACTATGATATACTGTAGGTATGTCAGATTCTCCTCCTGCTCTTGTTACTGCAGCTTTCCTTACAGACTGCCCAGCTCTCTAGTCTATAATATGGCTGCTGGTGGAGGAGCAGTGACCAGACCTGTCCGTCAGTCTACTTCACTATAAAAGCATCTTTCTCATGGGAGGTTCTCAATAGGACAAGGCTGATGGAGTGGTCTGGTTACATGCTCCTCCATCAGTGACCATTGTATGGACTGGAGAGCTGTGCAGTATGTGAGGAAAGCTGAACTAACAAGTGCAGGAGGAGAACCTGCCATACTTATATAATAGTAATTGTTAATAAACCTGTGTCCCAAACACATCTGCTGGTATATTGATCCTAGTTACAGGGGACATTCAACCTACTGCCTATATAGCAGGGTTGACTGGGTCTCCTAGGACCCAGAAGCTCTTGCTCTTTCTCTACACCTGGCCATCACATGATCTCTGGGTCTGGAGCAGGAAGCGCTATCTGCGCTTACCATACTGAATACACAGCACTTGTTCAGAGCTGTGTACACAGTAATTGAAAAGGCAGAGACGGTAATAAATCCTCTCTACCTTCTCTATAGGGAGTATCCAAAAAGAAAAGAGTCGGCCCCTATAAATGCTCTTCCATAACTATATAACCCAAAAAGAGAAAAATGGAAACAGGAGCAAATCCAATAAAAGTTACATTTTTATTGCAAAAATGTAAGTAAAATCAGACATAATCAAAAGAGATAAAAAATCCAAGGGAAAGAGGTGACAACAAAGTGCCACGGAACCACAGGAATAAACCAATGTAAGGCAAGAGACAATATATCTACTGTATATATATGTATATATATATATATATGTATATATACAGTGCTGGCCAAAAGTATTGGCACCCCTGCAATTCTGTCAGATAATACTCAGTTTCTTCCTGAAAATGATTGCAATCACAAATTCTTTGGTATTATTCTCTTCATTTAATTTGCTTGCAAGGAAAAAACACAAAAGAGAATGAAGCAAAAATCAAATCATTGATCATTTTACACAAAACTCCAAAAAAGGGCCGGACAAAAGTATTGGCACCCTCAGCCTAATACTTGGTTGCACAACCTTTAGCCAAAATAACTGCGAACAACCGCTTCTGGTAACCATCAATGAGTTTCTTACAATGCTCTGCTGGAATTGTAGACCATTCTTCTTTGGCAAACTGCTCCAGGTCCCTAATATTTGAAGGGTGCCTTCTCCAAACTGCCATTTTGAGATCTCTCCACAGGTGTTCTATGGGATTCAGGTCTGGACTCATTGCTGGCCACCATAGAAGTCTCCAGTGTTTTCTCTCAAACCATTTTATAGTGCTTTTGGAAGTGTGTTTTGGGTCATTGTCCTGCTGGAAGACCCATGACCTCTGAGGGAGACCCAGCTTTCTCACACTGGGCCCTACATTATGCTGCAAAATTTGTTGGTAGTCTTCAGACTTCATAATGCCATGCACACGGTCAAGCAGTCCAGTGCCAGAGGCAGCAAAGCGACCCCAAAACATCAGGGAACCTCCGACATGTTTGACTGTAGGGACCGTGTTCTTTTCTTTGAATGCCTCTTTTTTTTTCCTGTACACTCTATGTTGATGGTTTTTCCCAAAAAGCTCTACTTTTGTCTCATCTGACCAGAGAACATTCTTCCAAAACGTTTTAGGCTTTCTCAGGTAAGTTTTGGCAAACTCCAGCCTGGCTTTTTTATGTCTCGGGGTAAGAAGCGGGGTCTTCCTGGGTATCCTACCATACAGTCCTTTTTCATTCAGATGTCGACGGATAGTACGGGTTGACACTGTTGCACCCTCGGACTGCAGGGCAGCTTGAACTTGTTTGGATGTTAGTCGAGGTTCTTTATCCACCATCCGCACAATCTTGCGTTGAAATCTCTCGTCAATTTTTCTTTTCCGTCCACATCTAGGGAGGTTAGCCACAGTGCCATGGGTTTTAAACTTCTTGATGACACTATGCACGGAAGACACAGGAACATTCAGGTCTTTGGAGATGGACTTGTAGCCTTGAGATTGCTCATGCTTCCTCACAATTTGGTTTCTCAAGTCCTCAGACAGTTCTTTGGTCTTCTTTCTTTTCTCCATGCTCAATGTGGTACACACAAGGACACAGGACAGAGGTTGAGTCAACTTTAATCCATGTTAACTGGCTGCAAGTGTGATTTATTTATTGCCAACACCTGTTAGGTGCCACAGGTAAGTTACAGGTGCTGTTAATTACACGAATTAGAGAAGCATCACATGATTTTTCAAAGGGTGCCAATACTTTTGTCCACCCCCTTTTTTAGGTTTGGTGTGGAATTATATACAATTTGGCTTTAGGACAATTCTTTTTGTGTTTTTTTCATTGAAGACAAATTAAATGAAGAGAATAATACCAAAGAATTTGTGATTGCAATCATTTTCAGGAAGAAACTGAGTATTATCTGACAGAATTGCAGGGGTGCCAATACTTTTGGCCAGCACTGTATATATATATATATATATATATATATATATATATATATATATATATATATATATAGGGTGGGCCATTTATATGGATACACCTAAGTGATATCAACTTCCTGTTTGTGGCCCATTAGTATATGGGAGGGGGAAAACTTTTCCAGATGGGTGGTGACCATAGCGGCCATTTAGAAGTCGGCCATTTTGGGTCCAACTTTATTTTTTTCAATGGGAAGAGGGTAATGTGAAACATCAAACTTATTGAGAACTTCATAAGAAAAACAATAGTGTGCTTGGTTTTAACGTAACTTTATTCTTTCATGAGTTTTTTACAAGTTTATGATCACTTATAAAATGTGTTCAAAGTGCTGCCCATTGTGTTGGATTGTCAATGCAACCCTTTTCTCCCACTCTTGACACACTGACAGCAATGCCGCAGAAGAAATGCTAGCACAGGCTTCCAGTATCCATTGTTTCAGTTGCTGCACATCTCGTATCTTTATGGTATGGTGTGGTATATGGAGTACAAAGATAGTGGGGCCATTCTTCATCAGTGGAAACCTCAATGCCACTGGATATCTGAAACTGCTACATGTTGATGTGTTGCCCTCTTTATGCACTGAAGATGGCACGTTCCCTGAGTTTTTCCAACAAGATGGTGCACGATCACATTATGGGTGTCAGATCAGAGCATTCCTACATGAACTGTTTCCTGGAAAGTGGATTGGTCGTCGTGGGCTAGTTGAATGGCCACCAAGGTCTCCCGATCTGACCCCCTTAGACTTTTATCTTTGGGGTCATCTGAAGGCAATTGTCTATGCTGTGAAGATATGAGATGTGCAACATCTGAAACAACGGATACTGGAAGCCTGTGCTAGCATTTCTTCTGCGTTGTTGCTATCAGTGTGTCAAGAGTGGGAGAAGAGGGTTGCATTGACAATCCAACACAATGGGCAGCACTTTGAACACATTTTATAAGTGGTCATAAACTTGTAAAAAACTCATGAAAGAATAAAGTTACGTTAAAACCAAGCACACCATTGTTTTTCTTATGAAATTGTCAATAAGTTTGATGTGTCACATGACCCTCTTCCCATTGAAAAAAATAAAGTTAGATTCAAAATGGCCGACTTCAAAATGGCCACCATGGTCACCATCCATCTGGAAACGTTTTCCCCCTCCCATATACTAATGTGCCACAAACAGAAAGTTGATATCACCAACCATTCCCATTTAATTTAGGTGAATCAATATAAATGGCCCACCCTGTGTATACATTTATGTATATATATATATATATATATATATATATACAGTATATTTATTTTATATATATATATATATATATATATATATATATATATATATATATAGAAAGAAAGAATATCAAGAGGCAGCACTCCAAAAATATTATAGAAAAATGGACTTTAATGAGCCCAAAGGCAACGTTTCGGTTCACAGAATCTTTCTCAAGCAGAGTTCAAGTGCATATAGTGCAATATATATAGTTACAAACAGTGATTCCATAATTATAATTAATTTATACAAAACCATGATTACATAAAAAAAGTGCAGTAGTGCATATCACAAAATATTATTCAGTTACATACATAGTGATAAAATTTTAGACAGATATATTATTATCATCAATTACAGTATCCATAACTCTCATAAAGTGATAAGTGCTTTGATTAGTATTTATCAGTGCCAGGTGTACATTATAAATCATAATATATTTGAGGTTGCGACTCACACTGCAGCAATCATGCATGACCACGTTTCTTACTTCCTCCACGCTGTCCTCGGCGTCTCAAAATCCCATCTGCGCATGTCTCCCAGGAAATCCCCATTATCTCGTCACATGATCGGGGCAAACCTGGTCCGCCCGCTTCGTGACGTCACCGGGCATGCGCATTACACTTCTATTGCTACAATCGCCATCTTTTAAATTGGCAAGCCCCACCAAAAGCTTTTCTTCAAATGTAAACAACGTATGTGCTTTAATGATTTCTCTTATCCCCTATTTTCTCATTATTAGGGACAACATTCTGTTAGCAGTTTCCCAATATATTTGCATTGCAATGACAGTATTCAAATAGTGATTCCTGTGTCCATAAATGAACTGAGGGATAATATTTATTACATAACCCAAACACCCTTCCATGGAATTCCCTATTCCTAGGTTCATCCATGGAGTGAGATTAATAGGCCAGAGGAGGAACCTTCAACAGGTCTCCACCTCCTTCCCAATCTCAGGTGTTTAATTGGGAATACATTACAATCCAATTCCCTCCATAAGTAGGAATACCATTTCATAATGTAAAAATATATATCTATAACTTTATATATATATATATATATATATATATATATATATACATACAGTTAAGTGTCTATAAAGAAGGAATAATCAACAAGTGTTATTAAGGCATGATTCGTCCCAAGGGAGGCAGAGAAAAATCAATAAATACGTTCAATTGATTCATTAACATACTTACTGCATCCCATGCACAAAGGTTAATGATACACTAAATTAGGGATAAGACATAGAGCAACTGGAAAAGAATGTATCAGAGTCCAGATCACAAGTAAAGCATATAAAGTACGAGTGCACAGCAGGAACTAGTTATACAGTACAAGTTGCTAATATCCAAATAAGGAGAAGAATCATGCCTATGACACAGATGTCACAACATAAGTATATCTTCTAGTGAGAGTAATACACAGTGACACATATAGAAAGTTATGGTCCCACATAAAATGAGAGTACAGCCTAGTTACAACCTGTAGATGGCATGAAATCAGCCCTGACGCGCGTTTCAAGTCCTGCTTCTCCAGGGGGCGATTGTGTATGGGTGACAGGCAGGGGGTATATATATCCAAAGTATTTTGGCACGTGTAGCGGGGGTACAGCGACGCTTCCAGTGGCGGAAGCCAGCGCCGGAAGCCAGGGAGTCAGTGTCCAACGCAGCAGGTGCCCGCCTCCCGCTAACACGTCAGTAAGGAGGGCCCGAAGTGCCGCGTCATAGGGACACATATTCATGGCAACCAGGTGCTTCTTGCCGGCTGGCAGAATGTGCACAATCATCAGGATGCCAAGAGATGCAGACATACTTAGAGGGAGAGAAAGAAATTGCGGAGAACATTACCGGCCCATACCTGGTGTAAGTTAATCATGACTTTCTATGTATATATATATACTAGCTATTGAAGCCATTCTATGCCCAGGTGGCGAGCATTTTTATTGGTATATGGTCTCCCATGCTGGTATGTGTGGTATGTGCTGCCCCCCTCCTGGTATTTGTGCTGCCCCCATCCTGTCCGCACCATCCTATCCTGGCATGCATGGCACTCCTCATCCCTATCCTGGTATGCATGGCCCCTCATCCGAATCCCGGTATGCGTGGCACCCCTCATCCCCAATCCCGGCATGCGTGGCACCCCTCATTCCCAATCCCGGTATGCGTGGCAACCCTCATCCTCAATCCCGGTATGCGTGGCACCCCTCATCCCCAATCTCGGTATGCGTGACACCCCTCATCCCCAATCCCGGTATGCGTGGCACCCCTCATCCCCAATCCCGGTATGCGTGGCTCCCCTCATCCCCAATCCTGGTATGCGTGATACCCCTCACCCCACAATCCTGGTATATGCATGGTCCCCTCACCCCACAATCCTGATATGTGTGGCCCCCTCATCCATTTCACACTGTACACACATACAAAAAAAAATAAAGAGTTATACTCACCTTTGTTCTCTGTGCTCCAGCGCTGCTGCGTCCTCTTCTGCCGGAGGCCGGGGGAGGAGAGCAGCGCCGGGGCACTGCGCTGTCCGGCGCCATTTTGCTGAAGACACACTGTAAATGTGTCTTCAGTAAAATGGCAAAGGATAGCGCTATGTGCACGCGCCGATCCGACGCCTCACTCCTGCCCCCGGTCTCCGGCCAGAAGAGAGGTGCCGTGGCAATGCTCCTCCCGGTCAGGTAAGTATGCAAGTATGGCGCCGGAGAACGCGGTATGCGTTCAGTGTCTACGCATACCGCGATCTCCGGCGCCATACACCTCCTCTTACCTGTAACGGCTGGATGCATGATTCTGTCTGAAGCCAGACTGTGCGTCGCGCATGCGCAGTCTATCGAGGCTTCAGACAGAGGGATGCATCCCCGGTTATACTATATATATATATATATATATATATATATATATATATATATATACAGGGTGGTCCGAAAGTAGGTGGACAGAAAGTGTAATAAGGTTATGAAGGGGGAGATTTATCAAACATGGTGTAAAGTAAAACTGGCTCAGTTGCCCTTAGCAACCTATCAGATTCCACTTTTCATTCCTCACAGACTCTTTGAAAAAAAAAGTCTATTTTCAACAAGTTGGGGCCCCTCCACATTATTCAAGAGTAATCCGCGAGTATCCTGATGAAACATTTCCTAATAAATGGATTGGCCGAAGAGGCCCACTTGATTGGCCGGTACGTTCACCAGACTTGACCCCAATGGATTTTTTCTTTTGGGGAGTACTCAAGGACAAAATTTATAGTCGAAAACCAAAAAGTGTCAGTGACTTGAAAAATGACATAAGAGATGCACTTCAAGAAATTAATACCCAAAGAGACTTGTGCAAAAAAGTTTGTTGAAGTGCAAGAGGCGACTTCAAAGCTGTGCAAATTGTAATGGAAAACAGTTTGAGCCCCTGCGGTGATAACATTTAAGGGCTTTTGTGTTATTGTTCAGAATAAAATGTAATTGTCAATGTTATGCTTGTGTTAGTAAATATAATTTTATATATAAATCAAAATAAATGTTATTATTTTCTGTCCACCTACTTTTGGACCACTATATATATATATATATATATATATATATATATATAAATACACAAAGATACAAAGATGTAGATAAAAGAGGGAAAATAATATATGAAAACACACAATCAGGAATAGACATCATATTGTGAGAATTATGTACAACATATGTGTATAAAGTATAATGTCCACCAAGTAATACCCAAAGTATCATTATTAAATATAAAGGAGTATATATAGAGAGAGTCATGAGACAATATAATATAATATGTACTCAATATGGTACAGAGAATATGGGAATACCATGAGTATCAACAGAACAAAGTTATAAATTGTGCATAAATGTGCAAAACTAATGGTGGTAAAAAAGAGGGGAGGGAAGGGAAAGGGAAAAGGAAGAAAAAATGAAGATGTGACAAGTGAATGAAAACATGGAAACAATAATAAACAGAGAGTGCACGAATTGTGTGAATATTTTTTATTATTATTTCGTGACCAAGCCCATGTGGTGCAGATGTCGGATGCATCCAATGGCAACCAGAATCACAGCAACGTGAAAAACCACATATGTTACGTGAAAGTGTTACACTAGTGAGTAGTGATGAGCGAGCACGTTCGTTACTCGAGATTTATGAGCATGCTCGGGTGTTTTCCGAGCATCTTCAGTGTACTTGAATATCATGTTTGAGTCACTGTGTGTGCATGATTTGCGACTGTTTGACAGCTTTAACACATGTGAGGAATGCCTGTTTGTTAGGCTTTCCTCACATGTATTAAAGCTGTCAGTCGCAAATCATGCACACACAATAACTCAAACATAACACCTCAGCACGCTGAAGATACTGGGCGAGCACCCGAGCATGCTCGCTGAAAGGGTTAACAAACCACGCTCGCCCATCACTACAAGTGAGACCAATCACAGGTAAAATAAATATAATAAATAACAATAGTATGAAGAGATAGTTAATGTCACAATACAAATGTATGTGTGCCCTTCACATACGAGTGAGCATAGACATGTGTTATATAGTAACATAGCTACTGACATCAGTATAATGGAAAATGTACAATAAAAAAATCAGAAAATTATAAGCCACAATGGGCAAGAGGAATCGAAAAAATAAAATAAAAAATATACAAGTGATAGGAATACTGACGTGTCAGTGTGACACAGGAAGTGCATCTTAAAGTGCCCTTTTTTGTGCATCCAAAATCACAGATTTAAAGCAACAATAAACAAAGAGTAAAAGCCGATGAATAACAATAGTGAGTAAAATGTTTTATAAAAAATGCTTATAGCGGATGGAATCAATTAGTGGCACACCGCACAGGAAATAGACAGGTCCGAAAAAGAGAGAGCAGCAGGGCGGGATGCTGCTGAAAGGTGAGTACATATCCATAAAAAGGGAGACGCGTGGAGCGCTGGCCCGCAAGGACGATCAGGCACCCGGTCCCCGAGGGGGGCAGAAAAAGGGAGGGAGGGAAGGGAGAAGAAGATCCTCCAAGTGAGTGGTGGTCCAGCATCTGTCTCACAGTAGAGTGTACAAAAATACTGGATACCCTGCATGTAAATAAAAAAGTGAGAAGTTATAAACAGCATAAAACATAAGTAAAACCTAAACACAATAGCACATTACAAGAAAGGGACAAAACTGAGGACCTCGTTGAGGCCTTTGGGGCATATGCAATCAATTTTCATAATCCACCAACGGTCTTTCTCCAATCCCCCCCCCCCAGTCAATTAATATCCGGTCAATACCCCGAATTTGGAGGAGGCTAGCATCACACCCATGTTTTAACTTGAAATGCCTTGGGATAGGCTTCAATACAGTATCGGCAAGAGATTCTGATGCATTCTTAATATCTTGCACGTGCTCCCTCACACGCACTCTCAGTTGGCGAAAAGTAAGACCCACATAGATGAGGCCACATGGACACAAGGCGTGGTTGATTACGCCTTCTGTATTGCAAGATGTATGCTGTGTGATTTGAAACTCCTTATGACCATCACTTGATGGGAAGGATGTACACCGCACCAGATTTACACAGGCCGCACAGTTCTTGCATGGATAGAAGCCCCATCTGGGGCCTTTTGAGCTGAAGGCTTTCTCTGGTCCCGGATCTTTATGGTAACTATGTACCAGCAAGTCCCTCAGGTTCATCGCCCTTCTATAGGTGGTGGAAGGGACTGGTGTAGTACATTTGGAAAGGACTAGGTCTTGCTTCAAAATGAGCCAATATTTCCCCAATGCATTTCTAACATCTATCACAGTAATTGAAAAGCCAGAGATGGTAATAAATCCTCTCTACCTTCTCTATAGGGAGTCCGACTGTGACTGCCGGTAGGCTCGGGGCTGAGGTAACTGCACAATCTGGTGCAGGTGTTATACAATGTAGTGTTGTTTTAGAACAGACCTGCACAACAAACAGCTCATGTACCGCATGCAGCCCACCAAAGTTTTGCTGCAGCCCATGGAGCCGTCCAGGATATGGAGCTCCCATCTTCTTATATTCAAATGTTTCAGACGCAAACATATTTGAACACTGTCATCGGGACTAGGGTAAAACAGCGCTCGTCAGTCCCAGCCTCGACATGCTGCTGCTCGGCACGCTGCTGACGTCATCACACTATTGTCGGCACCCAAACACCTCAGAGGAGAAGAGATGGCACAGCCAATAGTAAGTCAAGGAGCCAAAGATTAAATTAATTATATCATTGTGGATGAGGAAGGAAGGGGCTAATGTTACAGTGAGGGCACATAATGAGGTTGACAATTGTCAAAGGGGGCACAATTGTGGTGGGGGTTCCTTCATTCAATCGGGCAATGTACAGGGGAATATTTTGGAGAGGGACAGTATGTGGGCATACAGTGGGTACAGAAAGTATTCAGACCCCTTTAAATTTTTCACTCTTTGTTTCATTGCAGCCATTTGGTAAATTCTAAAAATTTCATTTTTTTTCTCATTAACGTACACTCTGCATCCCATCTTGACTGAAAAAAAACAGAAATGTAGAAATTTTTGCAAATTTATTAAAAAAAACCCCTGAAATATCACATGGTCATAAGAATTCAGACCCTTGGCTCAGTATTGAGTAGAAGCACCCTTTCTATTTCAAGTGTTTATTTCTGTTAATGTTGATGACTATGGCTTACAGCCAATGAAAACACAAAAGTCATTGTCTCAGTAAATTAGAATAATTAACAAAAAACACCTCCAAAGGCTTCCTAAGCATTTAAAAAGTCCCTTAGTCTGTTTCAGTAGGCTCCACAATCATGGGGAAGACTTCTGACTTGACAGATGTCCAGAAGGCAGTCATTGACACACCCCACAAGGTCCCAGAGTTCCAATTTTCATTTGGAAATCAAGGTCCCAGAGTCTGGAGGAAGAGTGGAGAGGCCACAATCCAAGCTGCTTGAGGTCTAGTGTGAAGTTTCCACAATCAGTGATGGTTTGGGGAGTCATGTCATCTGCTGGTGTAGGTCCATTGTGTTTTTTCCAGGCCAAAGTCAGCGCAGCTGTCTACCAGGACATTTTACAGCACTTCATGCTTCCCTCTGCTAACAAGCTTTTTGGAGATGGAAATTTCATTCTCCAGCAGGACTTGGCACCTGTCCACACTGCCAAAAGTACCAATACCTGGTTTAAAACCAACAGTATCACTGTGCTTGATTGGCCAGTAAACTCGCCTGACCTTAACCCCATAGAGAATCTATGGGGTATTGTCAAGAGGAAGATGAGAGACACCAGACCCAACAATGCAGACGAGCTGAAGGCTGCTATCAAAGCAACCTGGGCTTTCATAACACCTCAGCAGTGCCACAGGCTGATCGCCTCCATGCCACATTGCCGCATTGATGCAGTAATTGATGCACGAGGAGCCCGACCAAGTATTGAGTGCATTTACTGAACATACATTTCAGTAGGCCAACATTTCAGATTTTAAAAACATTTTTCAAGCTGTTGTTATAAAGTATTCTAATTTACTGAGATAATGACGCTTGTGTTTTCATTGGCTGTTAGCCATAATCATCTACATTAACAGAAATAAACACTTGAAATAGATCACTCTGCTTGTAATGACTCTATATAATATGTGAGTTTCACTTTTTGTATTGAATAACTGAAATAAATAAACTTTTTGATAATATTCTAATTTAGTGAGATGCATGTGTATGTAGCCTCTATTTCTTTAGTGTGGTAAGTACCATTTTGAGGGTATGTACCATTATTATTCATTGTAGCAAAATGGGAAACAGAAAATCCACTACTGTTGTTGCAGATTCATGGTTTTGCATAGCATTTGCTCTCCTGCACTGATTATGGGGGCAGAAACCTCAGGGTGAAGATCTTTTATCTTGCACCATTTATACTCAAAAAACACATTTCCAACAAATGCATATAAAATTCCCCTCCTTGCTATTTTTTTTTCTTAAAGATTACAAATAGTTTATTAAATAGTAATATGTTGCAATAATCTCATTTATTTTAATGCAGTTATAGTACTTCACATATAACATTTATTTATATTCTCTCATATACAATAAATATCCATATGCTTCAATCATCTGTTTAAGAAAAACAAAATGGAACAAATATTAACCCTTCCATATTATTCCATCATCCCTCCTCCCTTGAATCAAAACAAACCCCACCTGCACCCCCAAACTGAAGGGGAGGATACAAGGAAAACCCTTCACCCCATAACTAGCATTGCTCTACACCTGTCCATTCTTCCCAGATATGCTCATAAACAGTTGTCTGATTTTTATTATCGTAGACCACTTTCTCTTTTTTCGCTTATCAATTAATTTAATTCAGGTTGTTCTTTTACCTTCCATTTCCTCATAACTGCAAACAGAGTTTGAGACAAAATACGTATTAATAAGATCTTATTACTACTTCTTTTAAGACTCAAATATCTACATCTAATAAAGAATTTTTAGGGTCATTTTATAAATGCACTTAAACATTATTTAATACACTATTGAATTACCATACAATATCTTACTATTTGTTTTCTTAAATTCTGTGTCAGTGGCTAATCTAAGGGTTTTTGAGATGTAAATAGAGAGATATTCTCCCTTACAATTGATTATGGAAGATTCATTTATTTAAGGCAGGTTAGTTGGAGGGTGGGTGGATGTCTGGTTGAGGAGTTCTCTAAGAACTCGTTCACACTGCTGTATGACATAGTAGAGTGCTCTCTGATGTTTTATCAGACAGCACTCAGCCCAATATTATACTATGGGGCAGTGCAGATCTGAAATGTTTTTGCTCATGACGATTCGGCATGGGAAAACAATTGCAGCACGCTGAGAGTGGCTCAGCAAATCGGATCACATGCACCCATACAAGTCTATGGGTGCGTGTAAAACCTTGGCCCAGACTTGGATTTCATCCCAGTGCAGTTTGATTTATGCAGACACAGACGATGGAAAAGTTGGAGAAACGAAGTTCTCCATCTTCTCCGCACCTGTAATATGATTGTCTCAAACAAGAGAAACGGATCCCAGTAAACTGACACTCGGCTCAAACTCTGGTCAGAGCTTGAGCCTAGTGTCATTAGCATAAATGATCCAATTCTCTCACATGAGAGAATCAACACTTGTGTGACCCGGCCTAACGTGTAGTTGGGGAGCTAAGAGTGGGAGATGGTTTGAAGGGGTGAAGTGGAAGGTGGAGTGGGGGAGGTATCAGAAGAGGAGGGATATTTTAACTTAATTATTATTTTAATATGGTGAAAGTTATCTAATTTAATGTTAGAAGGGTTTAAGATAAGTTGAAATGGTATTTCTTTGCTTGGATGAGAAGAGATCTGATGTCTCTGATATGTCTTCAAAAGACACATTCAGATAGTGATTCAAGAAAGTAGCTAAAAGTGGGTTGTCAAGTACATGTATATCATGCTGTACATAATATCTACTCACGAGGGTCTTTATCCTTGTTCAAAGGGGTGTAAATATAAGTATGTATTACACAGGGTAGAAGTAAGATATATATATATATAAATATATATATATATATATATATAAACTGTTGAAATGTAAAATTAACAACATAAGGTTAGAAATTGCAAACACCTGTATTCCTCTCCCATATAAATCTGAGCTTCACTATGAAGAAAGTGAAAACTTGCAATATCCGATTTTGATTGTAGGAGATTTTAATACTGTAATTGACTTTACCTGTAATAGAAAATCATGTAGACGTGCGTCAAAGTCTAGTGATACAACATCTTTTCCAATCCTCTGGAAGAATTTTTTGGGGAAGAGGCTTATTAATCCCAAGGATTATCAGGATTCATGTTACTCTAAGACTTAGCAATCCTGATTCCCTATTGATATGGTTTTTGGCAATGGAGAAATTTTGTATAAACTCCTTTAAGAGGGTTGATACTCACTCAGCAGCTTTTACGGGGATCTCCCTGGGCAACCCAGGCTTGCACCGACTTTGGAAGGGAGTGGATGAACCTGTCCATGATGACCTTTTCCACCATCTGTACTGGGGAGGAAGATTGAGGTTACAACCACTTTGAACCAAGTGTAGGAGGTCGAACATTTGGGACCTGGGAGGTTTGTCACTGCAATAGGCCCAGTGGTGCACCCGTTGCACCCTAACAGTCAGAGTCACTCCCAAGCGCGCCAAAATTTCTGTTTTTAATTTGGCGCACTCCTTTGCGTCCTGCAGGGCCAAACAAGTCATAATGGGCTTTCTGAGGCTGGCCCATTAAATATGGCACCAGCACCTCCGCCCACTGCTCTGGAGGCAATCTCTCCCGCTCCGCCACCCTCCCAAAGAACGTTAGGACCTCGACGTCATCACCCGGAGTAATCTTTTGCAATGCTCTTCTTACCGTCTTCCTGACGTGTGAATCATTACCTGGAGTTGAGGGAGGGACGGCCTCTCTGCTGCGAACTTTCCCCGCTAGAAGTTCCATCTGCCGTTGTTGCTGCTGAATCTGCTGCATCAGAAGTTTATTAGTCTCTTGCTGCATCTGTTGCTGCTCCCGGTGCTGCTGTTGCAGGCTCTGCTGGCTCTGCAAGTGCTGCCGGTGCTGCTGTTGTTGGCTTTGCAGCAGGTGTTTGAGTGGCTCTTTCATGGTGCCGGACATCTCTGGCTGGCTGGCGGCCTTTACCCAGGACATCCATCGATCTCTGTGGCAGGTACACGTTTTCCTGGAATCTTGCCCACATTCTCCACTAATTGTAACTGGGTTGGTACTCACTCAGCCACTTTTAAGATAGTCACAGGAGTCAGTTTCTTTAAAAATGTCCAAGGTGGGTTTATTCGGACTTCATAAACTGCACTCTCCAGGTAAATTAAACATTTTCTCGGTAATTATTTTGATTCTAGGCTACATATATACCGGGACACGAGGATATGTACTTTAAATGCCCCTGATGAAGCCACCGTGTGTGGCGACACGCACTGGGCACTGAGGTCCCATTTGCACCTTCCCATTTACAGGCTGATTTGATTGAGTATTTGCTTTCTATGATCATATTGTTTAATTGGCTCTACTATTATTTTTTGCTGGGGCAGCACGGGTGGCCACAATTGAGTGTATGTGATGGAGTGGTTATGGAGTAGTCATCTCCAGTGTGAGGTGAAAGGGTCTATTGGCAATCGCCAGTTTACAATTATACTGTTCTATAGACCTATTACCCTGTATACAGGGACACCATATTGATTTTCACACAGATACCTGTTGTTGCACTTTATATACATATTGTTTTTTGTGTATTCTCTATTTATATAGAATACTTTGGGCTTGTGCAATATTGACCATCATAGATATTCTATACAGCCTGTTAGAGTTCATCTATTTGACTGCACTTTATTGTATTTTCTGTCATTATAATATGGGAAGGTCTCTAAAGTAGTGGGTTCCTCAAGCAGTGGATTCCTCCACTATTTTTAATGGTGTTTTAAAATAATTTTTTTTGTGCGTATTCTTATATATGTGTCAGGAGATACTGTAATAAATTGATGTAATTTATATTCAAATATTCCGTAATTATTTCTTCAGGTGATCACCGCTTAGGTGCATGTCTTCTTTTCTTTTTGAAATTCGTATGATGTTGTATGACATGTGGCAGGTAGATCCCAGTTATTAGATGGTGCCCTCCTAAAGTAGTAGGTGCATGGGGTTATGTCCCAGCTTTTTGTCCTTTTTATGGGCACAAGACATGGATTTCCTAATCCAAGCTGCTCTTTGCCCTACTTATTGACCATATATAAGGCTATGTGCCCACAATGCAGAAATGCTCAGGATTTTTTCCTGAGCGTTTCTGCATCTCCCTGGCAGAAAAAAACGCATGCGGATTGTACATGTGGATTGTACATGCGGATTGTACATGCGGATTGTACATGCGGATTGTACATGCGTTTTCCTGCCAGGGACATGCGGAAATGGAGCTTTATTCACTGACATTTCCGCATGCGGATTGACAAGCGCTTTCCAAGCGATTAGCATCACTTGGAAAGTGCTTGTGACAACTAGGTCACACTATATAAATTCATTCAAATTGCATGGATTTATATAGTGTGACCCGAGAGAGTGGTAAAAATAAAAAAATAAATGTATACTTACCCTCCGATGGCCCCCGGTGTCCTGCTTTACACTCCGTTCTCCCTTGCCGGCAACAGTGAATTGAAAGACCTGCTGACGTCAGCATCGCGTGACCCGTCACATGACTCTGACGTCAGCGCAGGTCCTTCAATTCATTGCAAAGTGCCGGGAAGCAAGTAGGAGCGCAGCGCGGGCCGACAGAAGGTAAGTAGACAGTTATTTTTTATTTTATTCTTTTTTTACAGATTTTTTAATGGTACCTGGGTGTGGAGGAGACTCTCCTCTCATCTACACCCGGGTACCATCTGCACATTGGAACGCGTGGATTACGCATCTACATATACAGTGATGCGTAATCCATGTGATCTAAAGCAAGTCAATGGCGGCGAAGACGCAGCACTTCTGCAAAATAATTGGTAGCGCTGCGGTTTTTTCCGCAGCGGAAATTTTCGCAGCATGTGCACAGCACATGCGGATTATCATTGGGGAACATTGCTGCCCTTCTACCATGCGTTTTTAATGCGTTTCAGCAGCTATAAAAACGCTGCGGAAACGCATTAAAAACGCATTGTGGGCACACAGCCTAAGGTTGTAAAGGAATAAGGGGTTCTCAGTTTTGGACTCAGGAGGAAATATTAGCGATGTACACAGGTGATTTGTTATTATTTTAATAAATGTAAAGGAAGATCTAAGGACAGATATTACATTGGTGAATGGATTTGGTATTTTTTCTGGATTGAAGATTAATTGGAATAAGTCAGATATCATTATTGGACAAGAATTTCCAAATTACAGATGGTGATATACTTATTATCCAAGAGGGCAACAGTTTGAAATATTTGGCATTAAATATATCACATAAGATGGTGGACTATATAGAAGTGAATGTCATACCGGTGTTGAGTCGTTTTAGCAGAATGGCAAAAATATGGAGGAACAAGGAAGAATCAATCTGATTAAAATGTATTTGTTTTTTTATGTATATTTAATAAATTCCCCTCTTTGCAACTTAGTGACTGAGTATAGGAAAAAATGTATATTAAAGCAACCTTATACCCTGAGACTGAAAAGTTACTACACTTTGTAAATATACAGTCATCCTTCCTGACGCCCTTCTTTTGCCTCCCGCTACCTCCATTGCTTAGATCTGTGTTCTGTTCCTACTACCTCCAAGATGGCCACCAGTTTGGTAAGTCTAAACCACATCTTCCCTGTCTTTTCTGTGCTGTGGGATGGGAAAGGAAAGGCAGGAGAGGTGAGGTTTAGATTTACCAGTGTACTCCATGCTGCTATGACCGTCATCTTGGAAGCAGGAGGAAAGGAACGCCTATCCCAGCAGAGGAGGCATCGGGGAGCTAATGGAGGGCTTCAGGTAGAGTGCCTATACATGCGAAACGTATACCCACTTCTCAGTCCCAGGGGAAGGGGCCCTTTAACACTGTTGCAGGACAATATTAGCGTTGAGCTGTAATTGTTTTCTAAGGCAGTACACTTAATATAGGACAATCACTGTGCTACCAGTATTATTCCGCACATAAATGATACTGATTCTCCATTTTGTAATAACATAATTAACCCTTTGTGCTAAACTGAATAGTAAATTATAGTCTGTTTTTCAATTAACAGCATAAAGCAATATGTTTACAAAGATGAATACTCCAATGCTAACCAAAACTGAATTCTCTGCTAAGGTTACAAAATAACCAACACTTTATACATGGACAGTAAATTCTTTTTCTAATTTCTCGTCTTATTTCTGTTTGCCATTTTAGGAGACAGTGGTGTGCGGCCATCTCTCCCCGGCAGCACAATCTCTGACAACATCAAGAGACTAGATTTTCATCAAGTGCTTGGCCGGGGGAGTTTTGGAAAGGTAAGAACCTATAACATTACGAGCCCAGATTGTATATTGTTTGCTATACAATATAAGATCATGAATGAAGTAGAGAATAACACTGTTAATAACCATCTTAGATCCCCAAATTCAGGTGTTTCTGACAAAGGCAGATGCAGGGCGGTTTCCAAATGTGTTGCTACCTATATATGTGTAATAGTGTTTTCTGATAGTCTACAGTGGGTTAAAGTATTTTTCTGGTGCCTCTAACTTCTGCACTAGGAAGTTGCAGGTGCTGCTGTTTTCCCCACATGCCTGCACCTTGGAATCTTGGATGGCCAGCAGATAACAACATCTATTTTTCAATACAGGTGCACGATCCTGTTGGCTGTGCAAGTGTGGGCCAGACACCTGTATAGACAACATCATGCAGAAGTGACAGCTGCCGTAGAAACTCTACATGCAAATATGTGACCAGAGCACTTTCATCCACCTTTATCCATGCTAGCTGTGTCACCCACATAGAATGTGGAAGAATGTGCTCTGGTCAGATGAGACCAATAATTTAAATTTTTTGCTAAATGAAAAACACTAAGTGTGGAGGAAAACTAACACTGCAGATCACCCTGAAAACACCATCCCCACCGTCAAACATGGTGGTGGAATCATCATGCTGTGGGGATGCTTTTCTTTAACAGGGACGCTCGTCAGAGTTGATTAGAAGATGGATGGAGCTAAATACAAGACAATCTTGTAGGAAAAACCTGTTAGAGGCTGGAAAAACTTGAAACAGAGATGAAGGTTCACCTTCCCGCAGGACAACGACTCTAAACATACTTCCAGAGCTACAATAAGATGGTTTAAATAAAAACATACTCGTGTGTTTATATAGCCCAGTTAAAGTCCAGACATAAATCTCATTGAGAATTTGTGGCAAGGCTTAAAAATTGTTGTTCACAAACGCTCTCTATCCAATCTCACAGCTAGTTTGCAAAGAAGAGTGGGCAAAAATTTCAACCTATAGTGCAAAGCTGGTAGAAAAATACCTTGCAGCAGTAATTGCAGCAAAAGGTGGTCCTACAAAGTGTTGACTCAGAGGGGCTGAATACAAATGCACGTCACAATTTTCAGATTTACATTTTTAAAATATTCAGAAAAACATGTATCATTTCCTTTACACTTCACAAATACTTGTACTCTGTGTTGGTATATCACATAAAATTCCAATAAAATACATTTAAGTTTTTGCATGTAACTTGAAAAAATGTGGAAAAGTTCACAGGATGTGAATACTTTTTCAAGGCACTACATTGTACATCTGCATGTACGTAGCTACATAAGTATGAGTAAATATATGTGTGTGTACTGAGAATGACATTTATTAAAGATATTGTCCACAGTTAAAAAGTAATAATTCAAAAAATTCCGTGTCAGCAGTGGTGACGTCTCATACATTCTCCTGATTGCTAACCAATGACTCGTCTCAATGGTTTTGTCCAATAAATAGAGACATCCTCAATGAGACCAGTGATTGTCTGCAGCAAGGTAAACAAGTGCAGGTTTGGACTACTGTGCCAGGCTCTGGAATAGCAAAGGATTTATCAGGGTAGTATCGTTTTATTTTTTTAATCATACTACTCCCTGAAGTTAGGACAAAAATCGAATTGAGGACAAGCCTCCTAATACTATTACAGACAACTCTCTGATTTTTTAGGACATTCCTGGGAAAAGGAGAGAGCTCCTTGATTACCAGAGAAGCCAGCAAATATCCCAAAGCATACTCTTCACAATATATTCACCTCTCGTGTTTTCTGCAATTCTTATAAGGCTGGGTGCCCACGTAGCGTTTTTCAAGCGTTTATGATGCGGAATTTCCGCAGCGGAAACGCTTGTGAAACACTAGGTAATCCGCACCCCATGGTCCCCAAGGGGATTCCGCATGTTCTATGCACATGCTGCGGATTTTTCCGCAGCGTTTATGCTGCGTACAAAGATCCGCAGCATGTCATTTAATTTTGCGGAAGCGCAGCGGAAGCCCCGCTATTGACTTGCATTGAGACGCATAGAATGCGCGTCTGTACATTTCTACAAGTGAATTCTATGCGTCTCTATGTACGGATGGTACCCAGTTCAGGAGGAGAGAAGACTCTCATCCAGACCTGGGTACCATTGTTCCTGTAAAAAAAAGAATAAAATAATAAATAAAGTTAATACTCACCTTTCCGAAGGCTTCTCTGCATGCCGGCATCGCTGAAGGACCTTCGGTGACGTCACAGTCATGTGACCGCAGGCCCTTCACCGCTCTGTCTCACGATATGCCGGCAGCCGGGAACTAGACAGGAAGGAGCGCTGCAGCCACGCCGGGGCATCGGGGGTGAGTATAGCTTTATTTTATTTTATTTTTACGTTTCACACTGTATAAATCCATGCTGTTTGCATGGATTTATACAGTGTGACCTAGTTGTCAAGCACTTTCCAAGTGATGCTATCGCCTGGAAAGCGCTTGTCAATCTGCATGCGGAAACGCATGTGAATCCGCATGTGGATCCGCATGTATTCTGCAGGAAAAAAGCATGCACAATCTGCATGTACAATCTGCATGCGTTTTTTCTGCCAGGGAGATGCAGAAATGCTGCAGAAATTTTCTGCTTCATTTCTGCATCGTGGGCACATAGCCTAACTCCTGGCATCACTGCAACATAAAACCTGACACCAGAGGTGCTGTGGAGTGAAAAGGAGTTTAGGATCAGGACAAAGTGTCTGCAAATGTAGTCTCAGGTCTGTGCTGCAGATTAAGGTGCATTCACACTGCGCAGTTATCGGAAACCAGTAGAAACAGGCTGACGTTCGCCCGACAAACAAGCAAAGTGGTCTTTCATAGGGTAAAATGATCTTTTGTTTTGCTTAAATCTTTATCGATCTTGAAATAACCTATACAAAAAACTATGAGCAATAGCCAAGGTAGCATAAAAGGTATATATTTTATTAGTACAATTTAGACACATGATAAAATCTGATGAAAAAAGAGAAAATCAGATAAGGCTAAAAACACAGGCAAACCCCATGGTGCATAACAAAAGAATATGCAGCAATATTAAGTAATGTATACATAATAGGCTATTAGAAAAAGGTATGTTGGGTGGAAATAATTCCTACACACATATAAAGTGTAATAGACGCCAAATGTGATAAAGTATATATGCTGCACAAAATAACCCTAGTATAGATAGGCATACATTTGCAGCATGGTCTTTGATGCCAGCATCTATGTACAGCTGAGCTCTGCACCCCAACACAGTCTGTTTATATTGATTCTCATCTCAGCTTTTCATGGCTGACACAGGAATAATGCCGACCAGCTCTGGAGTTGTAGTTATTCCTGTCTCAATCATGCATGGCTAAGACTGAAGTAATCCTTTAACCTCCTAGCTTTAATGGGTAATTCTAGTGGGGTTATTTCCTAGTGCCCATGTTTATAGCTATTAGATCTCCTGTATGTAAGCTAGTAAGAAACTGTAGAAATATAAAATAATTATTAAAGAAATAGCAATGGTGTCACTTTCCTGCTCCCCTCCACACTTATTTCAATGAGTTGTTCAGCCTTAGGGTACAAGTCTGCAGTAACTATGTGACTACAGACTTGTGAGTCCTCACAGTGTGCAGTGTGTGTGCTGTTGAGGTTCTCCAGTGCTGGTGCCAGGAATGGGCAGGAGCATAACTGCAGGTATGCAATTTGCATACATGTGGTCATGTGCCGACGAGACATGTGCAGCTGTCCATGTCGCCCTGGCACTTTACAGAAAAATTGTGTGCCAGTTCAAATGTGCTGTTGCGTGTAGGGTGCGTTACACTCACTTGTAGGCCACAGGCCCCAGCTGTCTCCAGGTCTTCAACTTAAGGAGCTGCCGCACATAGATTAGGGAACACTCAGTTCGTTTCAACACACAGAAGTTTACTCGACAGTTCAATTGCATCAGATTGTAATACACAGTATCGGGCACAACATTCTCCATTTCTTATTTCCATAGTACAGAACATTTTCAGCATTTATTTACGTTCTAACTGGACTATCCCTACGTTCACTGATCCTGTCAGCCCCAGGATTTCCCAGTTGAGTTCCACAATACACCCGAGATCTGTTACATTTCCCATACACAATTGCACGTCCATCTTCCTCTGTATGTAAAGGGGTGAGGTGCTTGCCATAGCACCTGAATCGAGCCCTGATCTCCGGACATTGCAGGAATGTCTGCAGTGAATTTTTGTAAGGCCTCATATCACCCAGAACAATATGTACTCACTCTTGATATCAGCCCCAACTGCCCTTGAATTTGATCTTATATCACTCACGAACGCTCTACAAACAGGAAGCAGTCTCCTTTAACTGGCACTTTTCCCTCCCACTATGAGCTAGTCCTAAACATGAACACTTTCTTACACTATTCTCATCCTACCTATGTCAACTCCTAAGTCCTAAACTATGTCTTATCTTGCGCAATCCTATGCTGTACACTATACATTATACATATGACCATATCACACTCTATATTACAATTCACATAATATGACATACTGTAACTATGTAATTACACCATATATACTGAAAACTGCAGGACATCGTTTACACTACAATACAACACGATTGGTGTCTTCAGGGGTATGAATGCGACGGTCCAGTCAACACCCCCTTACACAGGCTCGCTCAATACAAGGGAATTGAGTGAGGCCGGATAAATGACCATCTGCTCCCATCACTGGAGAATCCTCATGAGTCTACACTCACATAAAGTGTCTGCAGACTTGTACCCCAAGGCCAGACAACACCTTTAATGAAGATCATCAACTAATGACCATTTTTTTCTAGGTGGTGCTGGCGGAAGATAGATATACCCGCCAGCAATTTGCTGTAAAAGTCATCACAAAGAGGAACCTGCTAGCTGAAGGAGAGGAGCGCGCGTTGGTGGAGCGGCGTGTGTTACAACTTGCATCTGGCAGCCCCTTCCTTCTTCATGGCACATTCGCCTTTCAGACCAAGGTAAAATTGTGACCTGTTCATTAATATTGGATAAAGAATAAAGTGCACTCATCTATATGCACAGGATATGTCCACGTTTATATCTGGTGTTTGTTAACATTTCAGCATTGGAAACATTTTCATGTCCTGCTCCTTGTATGTGTAGCTGTCACCTACTGTGGGAACACTGGACAAACCCTGGGAACCAGGCAATGTGCCTAGAAATATGATGCTGACGGTTAACTTTTGGGGTTTCTCTATTGAAGTCTATGGAAAGTCTTGGAGTGGTTCAACTGGCTCCCAATATCTGAAGTCATTTGTCCACCCCTATGGATGTCATTCTTAATGAGTACTTCATAATGGTGAGAAATGCAGAAGGCAACATTACAGTGAAAAGTAATGCTGTACATTTAGCACATCACATTCTACATATGTAGATATATCTTCTATATGTATATACTTAGAATAACTAATAAACACATAGTAAAAGAAGAAAGTATCATTACTGCTATTATTATGCAACTATATCTCCACGAGTAAGTGGAACAGAGATTAATCACAGAAGAAATCGCAGAAGAAATCACTGATTATTGAGTGTTAGTAAATGTATGACTGCTACAATGACTTTATCATACGACTGATTTCTACGTCTTGTCTGACAGGAGCTTGTGCTTCTTGGGATGGAGTATGTCACCTGTGGCGAATTCCACCATCTCCTGATGAGGAAGGGGTGTCTTGACATCCCCAGTGCACGGTACAGTATTCACAGTCTAAGCCATACAGCTATGTATTTTCTAAATGAGACTGACTAGATTGATTCGATTGTTAGCCCTAACGTTCACGTAAATTCATATCTCCCATTCACAGGGATGTTATTAGGGAAACACTTAGAAAAATACAGCTCTAATTTTTATTTCCAAAAATAGCACCGCACCTGTCCACAGGTTGTGTGAGGCATCGCAGCTCATCCTCATTCACATTAGTCATGTGGCGTTATTTTTTAAAGAAAGACACCATGTTTTTCTGATCCTGGATAATCCTTTAACACCATATGAATATACATTGTAATAGTAGCAATTGTGTATCCCTATAGGCAAGAAGGAACTTAAAGAGGTTATCCACTACTTTAACATTGATGTCCTATACTTAGGATGAGCAGGTCCAGGTGCCTTATAATCAATACGATATGTGCGACTGCCCTTCTAGACCATTATAATAATATAAATACTTGTATATAATAACCAGAAATATAAAATCCTGATAAGTCCTGCCTGTCTAGTCTTTTGGGCAATATATATTTCTGAGTTTCTGATTCACTAAAAACTATTTTCTCCTCTTTTCTTTCGGCCAGATTCTACGCCGCAGAACTTGTGTGTGGAATTCAACACCTGCATTCTAAGGGCATCATCCACCGGTAACTAGAAATACATCTAATCCTCCACCACCAGTGATGCCTATAACTATACACAGCAATACTGAGAATTATACAGCGGACACTGATAAGAATCCATTTGTCTTCTTCACAGAGATCTCAAGCCTTCTAACATCTTGGTGGCTGCGACGGGCCATATAAAGATTGCCGACTTCGGTCTGGCACTTGAGAACATCTATGGAGACCGGACAGCCACCGAATACGCTGGGACACCAGGCTTCATGGCTCCTGAGATGCTGGCTGCGGAGGAGTACAATGCTGGGGTAGACTGGTATGCATTTGGCATCATTTTGAACATCATGATTACCAGCAGGTCCAAATACCATCGAGGACTATTCAACGCTTCCAGCAAGGAGGCGAAGAACATCATTAAAAAGGTCAGTACATGATATAAGTTGTATTACTTTTATATTATTGTGTGATTTATTGTGATGTTAGCGGTAATTTACTATTATATTCAGCTCCATTGGTGGGAGTGGAATCTCATGTTAGGTCAAGTGTTTACGTGTTCAATATAACACGTAAACACTTGTAGGGGTGACGTGATGGTATATATTACCTGTCATGTATTATTGAAGATGTCAGAAAAAAAACACTAATATTAGGCTTTTTTTTTTCATAAATATATATAATATTTATTTATTTTAGTTAAATTTTATTTATGAAGCTGTTATATAAATATAAACATTTTTTTTTCTTCTTTTGTAGCTCCTCCGGGAAGATCCTGCCAGGCGCCTCGGAGTCCATGGTAACATCAGAGCCCATAGGTTTTTCCAGCGTATTGACTGGGACTCGGTGGAAGCCCTTAGAATGTGTCCCCCACATGTTCCTGTGCCAGTAAGTATTAGAGGAGATGTTTTATACAGACTCATTTATGAATAGTTTCACATAGCTTTAATCACTTTTTCCAAATTCGTCAGATTACTAATAACAGTGAAGGTCGCTGATTTGTCAGTGGTGAGATTGTAAGCCCCCATACATGTTAAATGATCAGCAGATAGTGACAAAATCTGCCGATCATTGGTTGACATATGTAGAGAGCCTCTAGCTTTCCTGAACTTTACTATATACTGTTCTTATGTAATCACCTTCTTGTGTTTTCTTTTTCTCTTATAGCCAAGTAACATCCAGCGCGGCTCCAGACCATTCAATCTTCAAATTCTGGAAGCAGCAGAGGCTAACAACTCAGCCCTCTCAGTAGACCACCAGGCCTTGTTCACGGGGTTTTCATTTACCAACATCAGCTGGAAAACCCCAAACCATCCACCGGCTCTTTAATATCATCAGAGCAAGCTGTCTTCCTAAACCCCAAGAAGAACATCAAAATAAGAAGATCCGGAAGGGCAAGCAGGACCTGGACAAGCAAGAAATAAGCGTGTCAGGACTCAAGCCAGGATCAGGACCCCAGAAGAACACAGAAGATATTCCTGTTCAAAAGGATGGCCATAAAGATGGATGAGGCAAGGGAGGTAAGTGCCCAGTAGGGACTTTTATGTGTGGCATTATGGTGTGCCTGGGAATACCATGCACACTACATGCCCCTGACAATAAGAGCCTTATGATACTATATGTATAGTGTTACGCTATGTATATAGTACATAAGAGAAAAAATATTCTAGTTATATTTACCGGTGACTACCGGTGACTATAATTACAATTTTCCCCTTCCTCCATAACAACTCATTGAGCTGTCCTGGGCGACGGGGAAATAAGGTGTGAGATGGCTGGCTATTAAGGGGTGGAAGGAGGCCAGTTTTTTTTTTTTTATAAATCATAGCATTTAAAGCTATATTGCTTTGCTATGTAAAATAATTATATTTACCGGTGACTACCGGTGACTATAGTTACACTTTTCCCCCTCCTCCATAACAACTCATTGAGCTGTCCTGGGCGACGGGGAAATAAGGTGTGAGATGGCTGGCTATTAAGGGGTGGAAGGAGGCCAGTTTTTTTTTTTTGGTTTGTTTTTTTAAATCATAGCATTGAAAGCTATATTGCTTTGCTATGTAAAATAATTATATTTACCGGTGACTACCGGTGACTATAGTTACACTTTTCCCCCTCCTCCATAACAACTCATTGAGCTGTCCAGGGCGACGGGGAAATAAGGTGTGAGATGGCTGGCTATTAAGGGGTGGAAGGAGGCCAGTTTTTTTTTTTTTTTTTTTTAATCATTGCATTTAAAGCTATATTGCTTTGCTATGTAAAATAATTATATTTACCGGTGACTACCGGTGACTATAATTACACTTTTCCCCTTCCTCCATAACAACTCACTGAGCTGTCCTGGGCGACGGGGAAATAAGGTGTGAGATGGCTGGCTATTAAGGGGTGGAAGGAGGCCAGTTTTTTTTTTTTTTTTTTTTTTTAAATCATAGCATTTAAAGCTATATTGCTTTGCTGTGTGAAATAATTATATTTACCGGTGGCTACCGGTGACTATAGTTACACTTTTCCCCCTCCTCTATAACAACTCATTGAGCTGTCCTGGGCGACGGGGAAATAAGGTGTGTGATGGCTGGCTATTAAGGGGTGGAAGGAGGCCAGTTTTTTTTTTTTTTAAATCATAGCATTTAAAGCTATATTGCATTGCTATGTAAAAAAAATTATATTTACCGGTGACTACTGGTGACTATAGTTACACTTTTCCCCCTCCTCTATATCAACTCATTGAGCTGTCCTGGGCGACGGAGAAATAAGGTGTGTGATGGCTGGCTATTAAGGGGTGGAAGAAGGCCAGATTTTTTTTTTTAAATCATAGCATTTAAAGCTGTATTGCTTTGCTATGTAAAATAATTACATTTACCTGTGACTATAGTTACACTTTTCCCCCTCCTCCATAACAACTCATTGAGCTGTACTGGGCGACGGGGGAAATAAGGTGTGTGATGGCTGGCTATTAAGGGGTGGAGGAGGCCAGGTTTTTTTTTTTGTTAAATCATAGCATTATATCTAGCAACACTGCTAGATATAATCATAACAAAAGCATAAGGACATAAACATATGACGGTGTCCGGAGAGCCTGACGAGGCCGCAGTTGGTGAAATGCATGTCGAGGCTCACACACACCATCTGGATGCTCCTGTGCTTCTCGTGAGACATGGTACTGGTGCACATACTTTATGACTGATTATCTTCGGGCTCTCCTGATACCATCATATGTTTATGTCTTTATGCTCTTGTTATGATTATATCTACCAGGGTTAATTGGCTTCATTATTTTCACCTGCACCCCATATTGGGGATTAGCATCTACTGCGGCCATCTCGTCTTTTGACCAACTTCTGATTATTATATAGATATTGCAGGGGTATTATACATCAAAGTTTAAAGTTTTGCCTTCCTGCTCTCTACTATGTATTTATTTAACTGACTGCAATGCACGCCACTTATAAGACACTAGTGCTGTAGAACATCAGGGTTGCTTCACCTATATTTTGCGTACTGTTAAAACGTATTATAAACATCGAGCCTTTTTTCCGGGTTCTTATTAAAACTACGGCCACTCACAATTGATCAGCTAAACTCTCTGATATTTATACCTTATATAATTGTCAGTTAGCTGTGAGGTTTTAGTATTTAATTTATTTAATTATACCGGATTATATGCTTGCATATTCTACTTGTTAGTATACTTCTTTTGCAGGTATATTCATATTTTTTCCTGTTTTTTATAGACTATTCATCATATTTCTTAGTCTCGCAGTTTGCAGTAATTACTAGCCCGCCCTAATTGTGTTTGCCCCTAGAACTCTAGAGCATTTTTCATCTCACAGGAGCTCCTCATTATCTGGTTCTATCCTTATATTCAGGGATTGTTTCCATCCTCCCTGTTTTTTAATTGCACTTCTCCCCCTTACCTTGTATTGTTGTATTATTGGTATTATATTTATAATTGATGTACAATAAAATGGTTTATATATTTAACAAACCTTTGTTTTCGTTTGGGTCTCCGTCTCCTCCATATTTATTAACATTATATATATTGAGCGGTATTTGACTAGGATTCCCTTCTTTTTGGTTTTGATATCTTCTTAGGGGTACAACACACTTCTCTTTAGTGATATCTCTTATGTAGGTTTACATGTGTAGATACAGGTCTGGTGACGAATTCTGTGTTGCTCTGTAAGTGTGCTGCAGTAATACAGTGGGTACGGAAAGTATTCAGACCCCTTTACATTTTTCACTCTTTGTTTCATTGCAGCCATTTGGTAAATTCTAAATATTTCATATTTTACTCATTAAAGTACACTCTGCACACCATCTTGACTGAAAAAAACAGAAATGTAGACATTTTTGCAAGTTTATTAAAAAAGAAAAACTGAAATATCACATGGTCATAAGTATTCAGAATCTTTGCTCAGTACTGAGTAGAAGCACCCTTTTGAATTAGTACAGCCATGAGTCTTCTTCGGAATGGTGCAACAAGTTTTTCACTCCTGGATTTGGGGATCCTCTGCCATTCTTCCTTGCAGATCCTCTCAAGTTCCGTCAGGTTGGATGCTGAACGTTGGTGGACAGCCATTTTCAGGTCTTTCCAGAGACGCTCAATTGGGTTTAGGTTAGGGCTCTGACTGGGCTAGTCAAGAATGGTCACAGAGTGGTTCTCAAACCCCTCCTTTGTTATTTTAGCTGTGTGCTTAGGGTCATTGTCTTGTTGGAAGGTGAACCTTTGGCCAAGTCTGAGGTCAAGAGCACTCTGGAAGAGGTTTTCATCCAGGATATCTCTGTACTTGGCCACATTCATGTTTCCTTCAATTGCAACCAGTCATCCTGTCCCTGCAGCTGAAAAACACCCCCATAGCAATGCTGCCACCACCATGTTTCACTGTTGGGATTGTATTGGGCAGGTAATGAGCAGTGCCTGGTTTTCTCCACAAATACTGCTTAGAATTATCACCAAAAAGTTCTATCTTCATCTCATCAAACCAGAGAATCTTATTTCTCATAGTCTGGGAGTCCTTGACTGGTGGAGGACTGCAGTGATAGTTGACTTTATGGAACTTTCTCCCATCTCCCTACTGCATCTCTGGAGCTCAGCCACAGTGATCTTGGGGTTCTTCTTTACCTCTCTCACCAAGTCTCTTCTCCCATGATTGCTCAGTTTGGCTGGATGGCCAGGTCTAGGAAGACTTCTGGTGGTCCCAAACTTCTTCCATTTAAGGATTATGGAGGCCACTGTGCCCTTAGGAACATTGAGTAATACAGAAATTCTTTTGTAACCTTGGCCAGATCTGTGCCTTGCCACAATTTTGTCTCTGAGCTCCTTGGGCAGTTCCTTTGATTCTCATTTGGTCTGACAAGCACTGTGAGCTGTTAGGTCTTATATAGACAGGGGTGTGCCTTTACAAATCAAGTCTTATCAGTTAATTAAACACAGCTGGACTCCAATGAAGGAGTAGAACCATCTCAAGGAGGATTACAAGGAAATGGACAGCATGTGACTTTAATATGAGTGTCTGAGCAAAGGGTCTGAATACTTATGACCATGTGATATTTAAATTTTTCTTTTTAATAAATTTGCAAAAATTTCTATATTTCTGTTTTTTTTCAGTCAAGATGGGGTGCAGAGTGTACTCTAATGAGTAAAATATGAACTATTTAGAATTTACCAAATGGCTGCAATGAAACAAAGAGTGAAAATTTTAAAGGGGTCTGAATACTTTCCGTACCCACTGTATACCAGGAATAAACCAGAAGGGAACAGTAAGCACTGCTTATTACATGTACCTAGCTTTTCTTTTAACCTACTCCTACTCCTTCAACATGCTTACATATGCTCACAGTTTTGGCTCCGCTAATCCTCAGTCTCCTTCGCTATCCCCAAACCTCAGCACCCTCTAACCAAATAATTATCTCTCCTTCCCTCTTATCTCCACACCTGTCCTCATCTGCCATACTGCTCTTCAACCTCAGATCTATCCTACTAAAACATGAAAAAACAGTCACTCTCCTTCTCCCACCTGCTCTACCTCTCTCTGCTTCTCCTCACTGCAGGCGACATATCTTCCAATCCTGTTCCCCCCACATCCAGGGCCGGTTTTAGCCAAAGTGGGGCCCTGGGCAAAAGTTTAAAGTGGGGCACCAAACGCTCATATATTGTACCATCACACAGAAACATTTCAGTTGCATTTACATGCACAGAGTTCAGGCCGTTAAGCGAGTGCAATTGTCAAGTCGTTCTGTGCTTGATATTGGCGTCTTTAGACAGGCTTACTAACAATGATGAGCGCATGATGAACAGTGATGAACAATTACTAGTGATGTGCTGCTGAGAATAATGATTTTTGTTCTGCCATAAACAATCCAATCACCCGATGAATGAGCAGCATTTTGCTCATTCATTGGGCAATTGCCAATCTTTACACTTATTAACTTTTGTTTGTGCTGCCGGGATTTATAACTGTGGATGCTACATACACATAGTTCAGTTTTTCTATTATATCAAATACTTATTTCAAGCAATAATATACAAATTAATTATGTAAAAATGTAAAAATCATACAGTCTGATTTTCTAGATTACTTTTTATATTCTGTCTCTCACAGTTGAAGTGTACCCGCGATAAAAATTACAGACCTCTTCATTCTTTGTAGGTGGGAAAACTTGCAAAATCAGCAATGTATCAAATACTTATTTTCCCCACTGTATATATGAGCACATAGATATAGACTTGTGTTTATATATATATATATATTTATTAAGCACATATATATACAGTACAGACCAAAAGTTTGGAAACACCTTCTCATTTAAAGATTTTTCTGTATTTTCATGACTATGAAAATTGTCCATTCACACTGAAGGCATCAAAACTATGAATTAACACATGTGGAATTATATACTTAACAAAAAGTGTGAAACAACTGAAAATATGTCTTATATTCCAGGTTCTTCAAAGTAGCCACCTTTTGCTTTGATGACTGCTTTACACACTCTTGGCATTCTCTTGATGAGCTTCAAGAGGTTATCACTGGAAATGGTCTTCCAACAATGGTTTTCACTTCACAGGTGTGCCCTGTCAGGTTTAATAAGTGGGATTTCTTGCCTTATGATTGTGGTTGGGACCATCAGTTGTGTTGTGCAGAAGTCTGGTGGATACACAGCTGATAATCCTACTGAATAGACTGTTAGAATTTGTATTATGGCAAGAAAAAAGCAGCTAAGTAAAGAAAAACGAGTTGCCATCATTACTTTAAGAAATGAAGGTCAGTCAGTGCGAAAAATTGGGAAAACTTTGAAAGTGTCCCCAAGTGCAGTTGCAAAAACCATCAAGTGCTACAAAGAAACTGGCTCACATGAGGACCGCCCCAGGAAAGGAAGACCAAGAGTCACCTCTGCTTCTGAGGATAAGTTTATCCGAGTCACCAGCCTCAGAAATCGCAGGTTAACAGCAGCTCAGATTAGAGACCAGGTCAGTGCCACACACAGTTCTAGCAGCAGACACATCGTTTCCGCAACTATTAAGAGGAGACTTTGTGCAGCAGGCCTTCATGGTAAAATAGCTGCTAGGAAACCACTGCTAAGGACAGGCAACAAGCAGAATAGACTTGTTTGGGCTAAAGAACAGACGAAATGGACATTAGACTAGTGGAAATCTGTGCTTTGCTCTGATGAGTCCAAATTTAAGATCTTTGGTTCCAACCACCGTGTCTTTGTGCGACGCAGAAAAGGTGAACGGATGGACTCTACATGCCTGGTTTCCACCGTGAAGCATGGAGGAGGAGGTGTGATGGTGTGGGGGTGCTTTGCTGATGACACTGTTGGGGATTTATTCAAAATTGAAGGCATACTGAACCAGTATGGCTACCACAGCATCTTGCAGCGGCATGCTTTTTCATCCGGTTTGCGTTTAGTTGGACCATCACTTATTTTTCAACAGGACAATGACCCCAAACACACCTCCAGGCTGTGTAAGGGCTATTTGACCAAGATGGAGAGTGATGGGGTGCTACGCCAGATAACCTAGCCTCCACAGTCACTAGACCTGAACCCAATCGAGATTGTTTGGGGTGAGCTGGACCGCAGAGTGAAGGCAAAAGGGCCAACAAGTGCTAAGCATCTCTGGGAACTCCTTCAAGATTGTTGGAAGACCATTTCCGGTGACTACCTCTTGAAGCTCATCAAGAGAATGCCAAGAGTGTGCAAAGCAGTCATCAAAGCAAAAGGTGGCTGCTTTGAAGAACCTAGAATATAAGACATATTTTCAGTTGTTTCACACTTTTTTGTTAAGTATATAATTCCATATGTGTTAATTCATAGTTTTGATGCCTTCAGTGTGAATGTACAATTTTCATAGTCATGAAAATACAGAAAAATCTTTAAATGAGAAGGTGTGTCCAAACTTTTGGTCTGTACTGTATATATGCACAATACTTACCAGTCTGTCTCTTCCTCTTCACTTCTTCTAAACTCCTGCACAGTACAGGACCTGTGATGATATCATGGTTACGACTGTGGTGTCATCAAAGATCCTTAAGCAGTCCCAACAACTGTATTGATAACGCAGAGCTATTATGTCGTTTTTGCGGTAGATGTTTGGTGTCAGTGGTGTAACTTGGGCTGCTCTGTTGCCAGGATGTGACTGTCAACATCATGCTAATTGAGAGACGGCTCCCCGCAATGAGGCAGCGAGGAGCTGGCTGTCAGCATGACATCAGCAGTTACACCCTGGCTACAGAGCGGAAGAGAAGCTGTTGCGACAATGTGACGTGAGCGGAAGTCTCAGAATGATCGTCAGGAATGGTCTGTGACCACTCTGTGCTAGGAGAGATCTGCGCTGGGTAGAATAGGCAGGTAGTTAGTAACCACCTGCCTGTCAGCACTTATGCCCATAGTAAAAAATTAATATAATTCTAGATAAACCCTTTGAGAGGGGGTTCCCTAGTAGTTGACAACCCCTTTAAATCCATTACCTGAGGTTGAATATGACACAACAAAATACTAAACTTTTCTTTGTGCACCTTTGAGAAATGCTGCCAATGGCTGGTCTCCTTTCTGCACAGTGGTTCTGCGCTCCTCCCCTCACCCTCTAGAGCAACTATTGGTTGCTCAAGTCAAGTCAGCTGGGTATTGTAAAGAGAGCCTGTCACCAGAAAAAAACGCTATTAATCTGCAGATATAGGCTTAATCTGCAGGTTAATAGCGTTACTAACCTGCCCGGTGCCCACACATATCAGAACGCTATGGGGAGAAAATGTCCTTTATTCACTCCAGCAACGTTCAGTTTCAGTCATGGGGGCACAGGATCAGTCACCGATCTGAGTTTACAGTTCCGTGCCCCTGGCCTTGACTGACAGCCGGCCCCAATGCAGAGCGACTGTCAGTCAGGGCCGGGGGCGCAGTTACAGCCACTGCTCTGTATTTTCAGACCGGTGACTGAAACCGCGCCGGCACCGCCCCGTGACTGAAACTGGAACACTGCTGGAAGGAATGAAGTTCATTTTCTCCTCGCAGCGTTCAGCTAAGTGCAGGCACCAGGCAGGTTAGTAACGCTATTACCCTGATGATTGACCCCATATCTGCAGGTTAATAGTGCTTTTTCTGGTGACAGGTTCCCTTTAAAGCTCCCGCCCAGGACTTATCAAATCTTCTTATTGTGTAATAAGCACAGTAAACAGGACCTCTTCAACAAATTTGAACTGCTCCAGATGCTCCCCCTGTCATCACACACTTGATGTGATTCTGCAGGCTGACAACCAGGGTCGGACTGGGGTGGCTAGGGCCCACCAGGGGAACTGACTCTAGGGGCCCACACTACAGCCCACCATAAACGGTTTTATTACTTGTTATGCTTTTCTATAATGTTCTATAATTACATGATTGGCCGCGCTGTGGAGCACCAAGTTGCAGGACTATATTCGAACAGTCATTCCGTACTGCCAGAGTCCCTTTAATGGTAACTTGTCACCTTGAAAAACGCTATTTATCTGCAGATAAAAGGGTAATCTGCAGGTAAATAGGGTGTAAAGCCTGGTTAGACGGCTTATTGGAAAAGCATTGGCTACACAGAGAAAATTACATTTTATTCTCCCTGCCGCCACTCGCTTCCTGTTATTGGGTCGGTGCAAGGAGGGAGACATTACAGTCACCACGAACTACAAAGTGAGGGTGCTGCAATAACGTCCGGCACCTTGATTGTGACATCTTCTATGGAGCCCAACCTCAGGCTGAGCTTCATTGAATGACTAACATGGCAGCAACACCTGGCAACTAGTGCTGAGTGAGTGTGGTCGGATAAGGTGTGATCCCAGCATGTTCAAGTGTTATCTGAGTATCTTGTAGTGCTCTGCTAATATGCTCGAGTCCCCGGGGTAGCATGTTTTGCGGCAGTAGACAGACGCAACACATGCAGGAATTGCCTGTTTGTTAGGTAATCCCTGCATGTGTTGCTTCTGTCTACCGCCGCAAAACATGCTACCCCGGGGACTCGAGCATATTAGCAGAGCACTACAAGATACTCAGATAACACCTGAGCATGCTGGGATCACACCTTATCCAACCACACTCACTCAGCACTAGTTGCCAGGTGTTGCTGCCATGTTAGTCATTCAATAACGCTCAGCCTGAGGTTGGGCTCCATGGAAGTGTCACAATTAAGGTGCCTGACGTTATTGCAGCACTTTGTAGCTCGCGGTGACTGTAATGTCTCTTATCCGACCACGCGCACTCAGCACTACTGGCAACCCATCAGCAACCTGCAACTGCGTCACAGGGGGCTGAAGGGAACAGGTGACTGCATGCACGGGCCATTGTGCTATCTAAATGCCGCTGTCAGTGATTGACAAGGGCACTTAAATACTCAAAACAGCAGCAATCAAGGCGAGCTCTGATCACTGCTGTTACAGGCAGACGCCGGCTATGTAACACAGCCGACATCTGCCCAGTATGGAGCAGGCTCAGCTCCTGAACCCGTGTCCATACAAGCACATCCCTATGGTGACAGTTTTGTCAGGGTTAGCATATTTCACTTGTCTGTTCCTAAATGTGGAAAGACAAATGGAATTCCCTAACACATGTGAGTGAGTCCTAACAGATTTAGTAAAGGTGCCTCAAGCATATGAATGTTATTACACACCACAATGCACAGTTACATACACGCATATTACAAAAATACATATTATTCCAGATACGCAGACGCGCACAAACACGCAGACGCGCACAAACACATCAGTACACGAATACATCATCTGAACCACCATCAATTGTAATGTCAGGTCAGACCCATATATCTTTGTATCGCATAAACCTACAACTCCCAGTATGTAATTAACAATAGAGATACTGGGAGTTATCAGTCATCATCAGACTGCAGACCATACAGGAACCACATTACTGATGAGACACAGGCAGGATCACAAATGAACATTTACATGCAGGTATCTTACCTGAGACGGCTTCTCTGATTAGAGTCGTTCTCTTTCTGTTCTTCCTCTTGTCCAGACTCCATGATGAGTTCCACAGCTCGTCTCTGCAGACTTCCATCTTCTCCGGTCTTCTGCAGCACATCCCCACATGATGCCCTTAAAGATAGCAGTGTCATTATGATGCTCCTGAATAAAAATATCTACACTGAGCCCCTAAATAAACCTAACTCTTACAATGCTCCCTGCACAAAATATGACATACACTCTACCACTGTTAGGGTACATGCTCTCCACACTGTCCTCTCCTTACCATACTGGGCCCCCTCTTCACACTGTCCTCTCACACTGTGTCCCCCCTATACTACCCAGTCTCTATACTGTGCCCCTTCATCACACTCCACCTCCTCAGCATACTGTTACCTCCTTTCTGTGCCCTCACACTGTTTCCCCCATACTGCCGCATCTCTATACCTTCCCCCTCACTACCTAGTCTCTGTGCTGTGTCACATCACACTTTTCTCTCTCCATACTGTCTCCTCACACTATTCCCCCACTCTCCATACTGTTTCCTTATACATCCCCCTTCCCCATTCTGTTCCTGCACTCATTCCCACCCCTCCTCTAGTTCACCATACCGTTTCTTCACACATCTCCCCATTTTGTCTCCTAAAATTTCTCTCCCCAAATATAATAAATCATCGGAAGACCACACAGACATGCAGAAGCGCGCTTACACACACGAAAACAAGCGCACACAGACACATACTAAGGGCTCTTTCACACGTCAGTACATGCGGTGACAGTTTCCTCATGTACCACAGACACTGGTACACGTAGACCCATTCAAATGAATGTGCACACGTCAGTGTGTTTCCAATTTCCACAGACCATGTGGTGTCCATGGGCAAAACACGCTGACATGTCTGTTTTTTACCTGCTGCACAGGCCGCAAAACGTCCCGCACACTGATGACAGTTAGTGCTCTTCCCAAGCACTGGGTGCTGAGCGCTGCCCTCATCATAGATCCCTGCTGGCGCTGCGATCAGCAGCAGCAGGGTCAATGATGAGAGTAGTAGTCTACTCCAGCAGTGTCCAACTGTAAAAATAGGAATAAAATAAAAAAAATCCTTATACTCACCTCTCCTAAGAGTCACCCGCTGTAATCCGTGCGAGCACTCACGCCGAGGAGAATGACTCCTGCAGCGAGTGGACCCCGGAGCTGCGCTCAACAAGCGGTGCCCTGTCAATCACTGAGTGCAGCTCCGAGGCCCGCTCGCTGCAGAAGTCATTCTCTTCGGCGTGAGCGCTCGCACAGATTACAGAGGGTGACACTTAGGAGAGGTGAGTACAAGGATTTTTTAATTTTATTCCTATTTTTACAGTTGGACACGGCGGGAGTTGACTACTACTCTCATCATTGACCCTGCTGCTGCTGATCGCAGTGCCGGCAGGGATCCATGATGAGGGCAAGCGCTCAGCACCCGGCTCTTGGGAACAGCGTTAACTGTACACTGATTCCCAAGCACTGGTATGTGTCACACGGATGACACACAGGTGGACACATATCTCCAGTCCCGTAAATATCAGGACATGTGAAAGAGCCCTAATATACACACGCAGATACACATACCCACAGAAATGGGGACACGTACACACGCAGGCAAGCACACACAGAAATGCACACGCAATCATGCACAGACACACTCAGACAATCACACACAAAAATGCAGACAAGCAGGGAAGCACGCACAAACGTGTGAAGACACATATACACGTAGGCATGCAGGCACTCAAATACATACACATGCTGGCATATACACACACACACACGCAGGCATATACACACACACATGCAGGCATATACACACACACACATGCAGGCATACATACACACACACACAAGCAGGCATATACACACACACACACATATATGCAGGCATATACACACACACACATGCAGGCATACACAAACACACATACATGCAGGCATATACACACACACACACATGCAGGCATATACACACACACACATGCAGGCATACATACACACACACAAGCAGGCATATACACACACACACACATGCAGGTATACACACACACACATGCAGGCATATACACACACATGCAGGTATATATACACACACACATGCAGGCATATACACACACACTGTACACACATGCAGGCATACACACACACACATGAAGGCAGGCATATACACACACTGTACACACACAGGCATATACACACACAAATGCAGGCATATACACACACACAGGAATATACACACACGCAGGCATATACACATACAGTCATGGCCAAAAGTATTGAGAATGAGACAAATAGTAATTTTTCCAAAGTTTACTGCTTCATTTTTTGTAATGGCAATTTGCATATACTCCTGAATGTCAAAGATTGATCAGCTTAACAGCAATTACTGTACTTGCAAAGTCAATATTTGCCCAGAAAATGAACTTTAACCCCCAAAACACATTTTAACATCATTGCAGTCCTGCCTTAAAAGGAGCAGCTAACATCGTTTTAGTGATTGATCCATTAACTCAGGTGTGGGTGTTGATGAGGACAGGGCTGGCGATCAATCAGTCATGATTAAGTAAGAATGACATCACTGGACACTTTAAAAGGAGGCTGGTTCTTGGTATCATTGTTTCTCTTCAGTTAACCATGGTTATCTCTAAAGAAACATGTGCAGCCATCATTGCAATGCCCAAAAATGGCCTAACAGGGAAGAGTATCGCAGCTACAAAGATTGCACCTCAGTCAACAATCTATCGCATCATCAAGAACTTCAAGGAGAAGCATGTCAAAAAGGCTCCAGGGCACCCAAGAAAGACCAGCAAGCACCAGGACCGTATCTTAAAACTGTTTCAGCTGCGGGATCGGACTACCAGCAGTGCCGAGCTTGCTCAGGAATGGCAGCAGGCTGATGTGAGTGCTTCTGCACGCACTGTGAGGCGGAGACTCTTTGAGCAAGGGCTGGTTTCAAGGAGGGCAGCAAAGAAGCCACTTCTCTCCAGAAAAAACATCAGGGACCGACTGATATTCTGCAAAAGGTACAGGGAGTGGACTGCTGAGGACTGGGGCAAAGTCATTTTCTCTGATGAATCCCCTTTTCGATTGTTTGGGACATCTGGAAAACAGCTTATTCGGAGAAGAAGAGGTGAGCGCTACCACCAGTCTTGTCTCATGCCAACTGTAAAGCATCCTGAAACCATTCATGTGTGGGGTTGCTTCTCAGCCAAGGGAATCGGCTCACTCACAGTCTTGCCTAAAAACACAGCCATGAATAAAGAATGGTACCAGAATGTCCTCCAAGAGCAACTTCTCCCAACCGTCCAAGAGCAGTTTGGCGCCCAAAAATGCCTTTTCCAGCATGATGGAGCACCTTGCCATAAAGCAAAGGTGATAACAAAATGGCTTATGGAACAAAACATAGAGATTTTGGGTCCATGGCCTGGAAACTCCCCAGATCTTAATCCCATTGAGAACTTGTGGTCAATCATCAAGAGACGGGTGGACAAACAAAAACCAACAAATTCTGGCAAAATGCAAGCATTGATTATGCAAGAATGGACTGCTATCAGTCAGGATTTGGTCCAAAAGTTGATTGAGAGCATGCCAGGGAGAATTACAGAGGTCTTGAAGAAGAAGGGGCAACACTGCAAATATTGACTTGCTGCATTAACTCATTCTAACTGTCAATATAACCTATTTGTACTCATAATATGATTGCAATTATATTTCTGTATGTGATATAAACATCAGACAAACACTAATAAAAACCAGAGGCCAGCAGATCATGTGAAAATATAATTTTGGTGTCATTCTCTACAGAAGCGCTCCTAAGGCGGGAGACTGCAGTGCAGGGCGCGCTGTGACGTCACTTTCAGCAGACGTGCGGCCCTGTCTGCTAAATGTGACGCTGCAGTACAGCCCCTGCTCTGCTCTTCGGCTCTCCTGCTCCCAGGCCACTCCCGCTACTGTTCTGGGCATCGCGGCGGCGGTGAGAGTGTGTGCGCGCGCCCTTAAAGGGCCCGCGACCACTTTTTTTTTCCTTTTTTTTTTTTAAAATTCTCCTCTGCCTTCTCTGCAGGGGGCCGGGGCCCACCGGGAAATTTCCTGGCACCCCGCCAGGCCTGTCCGAGCCTGCTGACAACCCCCCACTCTCCTATCTCCCAGCCTCCCTCATCCCCGATCCATCAGCTACTAGTTACCAAAGTGTTTTCTGCTTGGTGAGCTCAGCTGACATCAGTCTGACAGTTTCCACTAAGATATATTGCAGAAAAGGCAGCCCACCGCACAGCCTGGAATGCCGGCTGCACTTTTCAGTAAGATATCTTGCTGTTGTCCATAATAGCATGGAACATTAAAAGATAAGCTTCAAGTCACGGACCATGAGCTGGGAGTCAGAGGGAACAGACAGAGGCTGCAGTGCTGGGACGAGGCACAGGTTTTGCCTCACACACTTGTACGTGTCAGCGCCTCACCTGATTCCTTCAGCATCCTGTCACATGCGCAGAAAAAACTAGCTCAGTCTCAGACCAAAGTCACTGGCAGGGGCTGGAGGGGATGGAGCGCTGCCTGGCCGTTTCTATTGAGAGTGCAGGAACGACGTAGCTCCTGTCTCATTGATAATTGGAAAGGAGCCCCCAACACAGCCCCCAGTGTGACCGCAACCATTATGCCCCCACCGGGGGCCCCTGAGGGAGTGGGGGCCCCAGGCATTTGCTTTGTTTGCCTCCCCATAATGTCAGCCTGCCCACATCTGATACTTCCCATTTATTCCCCCTCTTATCGCTCTCATCCTAATATGAATTACCGCAATCTCTCCTATGTAAAACCTGTGTCCTTGACGACCACCCCTCTGCTCCCTCTCTCTGGAGCACTCTGAAATGCCCACTCTGTCTGTAATAAGCTCCATGTGATTCATGACCTCCTTACCTCTCACAATTTCTCCTTCCTGGGCCTCACCGAAACATGGCTGACACCCTCCAACACTGCCTCCCTTGCTCCGCTGTGTTATGATGGCCTCCACTTTGCCCACACTCTTCTCCTTGGCAACATACATGGCGGAGGAGTGGGTCTTCTTCTTTCTACCAACTGCACCTTTAATCCAATCCCACCTCTAACCTCCCTTATCTTCTCTTTTGAAGTCCACTCTGTCCGCATCTATTCTACCTCCAAGTGGCCGTCATATACCGACCTCTGGGCCCGGCCACTACCTATATTGACTAATTCTCCACCTGGCTTCTTCACTTTCTTTCCGCTGACATTCCCACTATCATAATGGGTGACTTCAGCATCCCTACTGACACCCTCCAGTCAGCAGCCTCCAAACTCCTGTGTCTTACTTTATCTTTTGAACTTACTCAATGTTCCTCCTCAGCCACCCACACAGACGGAAATACATTAGACCTTATCTTCACCCGTCTCTGCTCCCTATCTAACTTCGCAACCTCCCCTCTCCCCCTACCTCATCACCATCTACTCACTTTCTGTTAGCAGAGGATTAATCCGCGTGACATCCAGAGTTTAGAACACAGAATGTAGGTTTATTCATATCCAGCATAGGCACAGCATGGAGTCTGGTGTTACTGCAGCATGAGGAAATCAAATCAGATATATAACAACACAGGAAGAGAAGGAGGGGGCATCCTGTCTGTGGGAGTTTTTTTTTTTTTTAACTAAACTTTGTTAACAACCTCACAATATGCACAACATATGAAACAGCACAGTAGTTGTTGCAATACACATACAGATTAATATGTATTATTCCAACACCCCCACTCAACAACTACTTATCCTCTTAGTCCCATTGTGGTTCTCAATTCTTTTAACCTAGCTCGTGGCAATGGCTTTGTCATAATGTCAGCTACCATCTTATCAGTTTCACAATAGACAAAGTGAATTATCCCACGATCTATCAAATCACGTAGATGATGATGTCTGACGTCAATGTGCTTGGTTCTAGCACTGATTTTTTCACTGCATGCAAGTTTAATGCATCCTTGGTTGTCCTCATAAATCACCGTCGGCTGAGTTGTCGGTTTGCCAAGATCGTCCATCAATTGTCTTAGCCAAACAACCTCCTGGCTTGCATAGGCTGCGGACACATACTCCGCTTCTGTAGATGACAAGGCAACAGACACTTGTTTCCTACTAGACCAGGAGATTGAACTTTCTCCAACTTTAAACAAGTATCCACTTGTGGATTTATGATCACGCGAATCACCAGCCCTATCCACATCTACATAGCCGGTAAGTTCTAGATCTGCTGCAGATAGTTTTAAATTTACATCTTGCGTTTCTTTCAAATATCGGAGAAGTCTCTTAACAGCATTCCAGTCTCTTTGGCGCGGTTTTTCCACATATCTGCAAAGGATTCCAACTGTTGTTGTGATATCCGGTCGAGTCATAGTTGATATGTATAGAAGTGTCCCCACTGCCTGACGATATTTCTCATTGTTAGGCAACAGGTCATCTTCTCCTTCCAGCTTCAGGTAGGATGGTTCCATTGGGGTTGATATACCTTTGACCTCTGACATTTTAAACTGATTCAGAATCAAATTAATTTTTGCACTTTGGTTTAGAAGAAAACTTCCATCTTCCTCTCTCTGGATTTGGATTCCTAGATAATATGTCACACTTCCAAGGTCTTTTGATTCAAAGTGCTGATTCAGAATTTCAGTCATTTTTCCAATTCCTGCGTCGTCTTGATGAACAACAATCACGTCGTCCACATATAAGAGAATATACATCCACTTTCCATCTGTATATTTTGTCTTCCAACATGACTTTATTCATCTTGGTGTTCCATGCTCTTGCTGATTGCTTAAGACCATAGAGAGATTTTTGTAGTTTGCAAACAAGATTCTCTTGACCTCTTTTTACATAACCTTCAGGTTGAGTCATGTATAAGTCCTCCTCAATGTCACCATTTAAAAAGGCAGTTTTTATATCCAAATGTCTGACATACATCTTTTGTACAGCAACTACAGCTAACAAAGCTCTGAACGTGGTCTGTTTAGTGACTGGAGCAAATGTAGCATCGTAATCTTCGCCATACTTTTGAGAATATCCTTTTGCGACCAACCTTGCTTTGAATCTGTGGACTTTACCTTCTGAGTCATATTTGGTTTTGAAGACCCACTTGCACTTGATTGCCTTTTTGCCCTGTGGTAGCTTGGTGAGTTTCCAAGTTTGGAGTTGATGAAGCGATTTGATTTCCTCATTAGCGGCATCGATCCACTTTGTTCTTTCATGGACAGGTAGTGCTTGCATTTCATCCCATGACTGCGGCTCTGACTCAGGTAGTGTCTTGACAATGTAGGATAGACGTTTAGCTGGTATACCTTTGCTTGATCTTGACGATCTCCTGATTTCAGATTCACCTGATTTTTCTGTTGTTCCTTCATTAGTTGAAGAATCCAGCCAGACCTCTACATCCTCCTTGTTGCTGTCTTGTAATTGTGACTTCAGCTGGACTACTGGCGTGATGTCACAAAACTTGGGTGATACAAAGTTCTCATCAATCACTACATCTCTACTTATTGTGATCTAGTTTGTTTCTGGGTGTAGAATCAAAATGCAGCAGCAGGGGTTTTAGAAATAACTACACAAAAAAATAAATGTAAACACAAGCAGGTGTAGTGCTATAGAAATGTAAAACTTAACATTTATTATCACTAGATAAAATATGTGCAAAATACAAGGACCTAAAAACACAGATGTACTGTCTGTGATATTAGATAGCCAAAATACTTCCATGTATTGTTGCGTCCAAAGATATAGATATATGTCATATAAGCATATTGTATCTCTGACGCAACCAAGAAAGTGTGGCAAAAAGAAAATGATGGAGCCTACGGGACACTATAACAACTTATTGTGTCTCAATATGTGAGAACGCAGAAACATTAACCCTATCAATGGTAAGTATTTAACCTTGCTATATATAGAAATGGAACATCCTCACCAATTTTGATATCCGTTCCTGCTCTCAGACTTCAAGATAGCTCCATATGATGGGGGCAGACCAAGTCTCATAGGGTCACCAGCCCATCACAATATACCGCTCCCGACGCGTTTCTTTGCCTTAGCTAGTCATCAGGGGAAAAAAAGAGAAGACATGCGGTATGCACGCTGCCCACAATCGCGCAGCTCATTCACCAGACAGCGCCATTTGACACTCTGATAAGTCCTCTTTTAAATCCTAGTCGCGCTATACTCGCGATCGTGTCACTTCCGGTTCCGGTCAGCTGACATCCGGTATGTGGAACGCAGGTGCCGGGCGTGACACGCAAGCGTCACATCCGGTGTGCGCATCACAGACAAGGAAAAACCGCACACTACGGAGCGACGATTAAGGGGCACACAAGGTAACCAACTGACATCTTGTGTTGGATGGTGACATGAAGCCCTCCCATCCATAAGTACCCCAGGCCAGGGCAAATGTCCAAGTTATACAGTAGCTGACACCCATCCAGGCACATACCGTATGTACCGCGGTATATACTAACCGCGTATATTCTGCCCCAATGGTTCATGAGCTGGAAATACCTCATAGGTCAAAACCGCACAGTGGTGCCACGGCCCAGGTCGAGAGCGCACTTAAAGCCCAAACAAAAAATTATTATGAAAATAAAAATGGAAATAAAGGTGAAATTATGAAAAAAAAAAAAAAAAAAAGGGGAATATGAAGAAATATGAAGAAATATGAAGAAAATATCTTTGGACGCAACAATACATGGAAGTATTTTGGCTATCTAATATCACAGACAGTACATCTGTGTTTTTAGGTCCTTGTATTTTGCACATATTTTATCTGGGTGTAGAATCCTATAACCTTTCTGGGTTTCGCTGTAGCCTACCAGGATACCTTCCTTAGCGTGAGATTCCCACTTAGTTCGCTTTTCTTTGGGAACATGTACAAATGCTTTACTTCCGAATATTCTTATGTGATGTAGTTTTGGCTTTCTGCTATTCCATTGCTCAAATGGAGTTTTGTCTGTAGCTTTACCTGGTAGTCTGTTCTGAAGATAGCAAGCTGTCATGATTGCTTCACCCCAATATACTGTGGGCAGATTTGCATCAAATAACATGCTTCTTCCACTTTCACATAGTGTTCGGTTCCTTCTTTCCGCGACACCATTTTGCTCTGGGTTGTACGGTACAGTGGTCTGAAATAGGATTCCATTTTTCTTTAAAATGCTCTGTGTCTCATTACTTGTATATTCAGTCCCATTATCTGCACGTAGAATCTTTGACATTCTTCCAAATTTATTATATACTTCAGCTGGTATATTTCAAGTTTCTCTGGAACTTCCTTCTTGCTGTGAAGCAGGTGGACAACTGTATATCTTGAATGATCATCAATAAATGTGAGAAAATATCTCTTCTTCCCTGGGGTCAGAGTGCTCATTGGACCACAGACATCTGTGTGTATTAAATCTAGTGGCTGTGCTGTTGTTGTACTAATTCTCTTAGGAAAAGCTTTCCTAGACATTTTCCCTTTGATGCAGCTAGTACACTTCATTGTCTTGTTACATAGATCAATTGTAATATCCTCAGCTAGTTGCTTTTGGACTAACTTTCTTATTGCTTCTGGGTCTCTGTGTGCCAGACGCATATGCCACACATGAATACAGTTTTTATGCTCTTCTTGTTGCGCTGTATACACACACTCTTTGCATTTCAGCTGATAAAGTTCATCTGTGATGTTTCCCTCTACTAGTGTGTGACCTTCCTTTGAGATGATGCAGCTATCATGCTTAAATGTAACTTCATTTCCTTGTTTTGTGAGTTTCTTCACAGATAGTAGATTACTTTCAAGACTAGGCACATACAGCACATCCTTTACTGGGATCTTCCTGCTTTGTGTTGGTGAGATTTGACAATCAATATAACCATCTCCTATGCCTTCTGAAGTCATGTACTGACCATTAGCCATAATCAATTTCTCTGATTTACTTTGGTTAAGCTTAGAAAAGAAGTCTCTGTTATTAGTCATGTGACTAGCTGCTCCAGAGTCTATACACCATGCATGCTTTGATGTATTTGCACTGACAGTAAATGCAGTTTCAGTATTCACAGAATCATTTTCTCCAGATACAGCACTTTTAACCCTTTGATGACTGCTTTGCTTTTTCAGCTGATTCATTCTAGCTTTCCAGACTCTGCAGTCAGCTTTCAAATGTCCTGATTTCTTGCAAACAAAACATTCACGTGTTTCTTTTATGTGCTTCCTGTTATCAGTTAGGTTTTGTGTCTGTAAAGCAGATTCTGTGTTGCATGTCCTACTGTTTACACCTTCTGCCTTTCGCTTATATTCATTTATGAGCTTCCCCCTGACATAATCCAGTGTAAGCTCATCATCTGGACGCGCATCTAGTGCGGTTACAAGCGTATCATACCTCTCTGAAAGGCCACTAAGCAGTAATGCGGCCACATGAAAGTCCTTTAGATCTTCCCCAATGACTCTCAGGCGTTCTACAACTTCCAGAACACTTCTTATGTAATCCTGCATATCCTGGCCTTTCTGTAGCTTAGACTGGTACAGCTTTCTCATGAGATAGAGCTTATTGCTTAAATTTATCCTCTCATGTACCTTTTGCAACTGCTCCCACATTTCCTTTGCAGTATTACATTTACACACATGCACAATCTGGTCATCATCTATACTGAGTGATATGGTACTTTGTGCTTTCTGATCCATCTCTGTCCACTCCTGTGGCACTGGGTCAGGTTTAGGCTCCTGTGTGTATTTCCACGTACCTTCTCTTATTAGCAGCATTTTCACTTTGAATTTCCAGGATTGATAATTCTGGTTAGTGAGACTTGGCACTGTAAATTTCATGGAGCTGCTGCTGGTGGCCATCTTTGCTTCTTCTCAGTTTGCTGTCTTTCTTTCTTTTCTTTCCTCTGTGTTCTGGGGATCTGTGACTCTGGGACTCTGGTACATCTGGGCCCATAACCTGTTAGCAGAGGATTAATCCGCGTGACATCCAGAGTTTAGAACACAGAATGTAGGTTTATTTATATCCAGCACAGGCACAGCATGATGTTACTGCAGCATGAGGAAATCAAATCAGATATATAACAACAACACAGGAAGAGAAGGAGGGGGCATCCTGTCTGTGGGAGTTTTTTTTTTTTTTTTTTTTAACTAAACTTTGTTAACAACCTCACAATATGCACAACATATGAAACAGCACAGTAGTTGTTGCAATACACATACAGATTAATATGTATTATTCCAACACTTTCTCATCTCTGTCCTCCTCACCTGTCACCCATGTCAGCAAATAGCACACCCCTGAAGAAACCTTGCATGTCTCCACACTCACACACTCTCTAATTCTATTCTACCACTGACATCCATATCTTCACTCCACGACACAGACAGTGTCACTGCCTTCTACAATGCCACTCTAGCATAGCACCAGCTATTGACTCGGTTACCCCTCTCATGCATGACAGAGTGTGACGAATCAATAGACAAAACTGGCACAATAGCATCACTAAAAAGCTTTGGCAAGTGTCCAGGGTCGTGCAGGGCTGCTGCTAGGAATTTCGGTGCCCCATACTGGCAAAATTTTGGGGCCCCCTTGAAACTCCACCCAGGCTTCACCCCAGCTCCGCCTCCACTCCTCAAACCTTCCACAGTCCCACCGACCACTCTTGGAAAAACTCTACTTTCTGCCACACTGTGACCACACCACATATTACCACCACATAGTGACTGAATAATACCACATACAAGAGACAAATACTGTCACACCATGACCAGATCAAGTCTATGAGAGCATCGTTCAGGCTTTCAGACTTGCATTGAGAGATTGTGACATAGCTTCTGACTTCCAGTCAGTCAGAAGCTGCGTTCACAAGATGGCGCCGCAAGACCGAAGCAGTGCTGAAAATTGATGAAGACGCCAGAAGATGAGTATGACTTATGTTTAAAGGGAATCTGTCAGCACAGGATGACTGTTCAAATAAAGTCCCACCACTCGGTACTTCACGGCAGAGCCAACCCTTTAAATTCACCTGCCCACCTGTTTGTTCTCCCTCTATCTCCACACCCCCCCTTCTGGCTGGGAGTCTGCATTTCACATCCTTGAAGCCAAGTGATTGCCATTCCTGGCTCTGACACCAGCGAATCCTCACAGTGCTTACGATGTGTGGATTCACAAGTCTTCAGTCAGTGACACAGAGGGACTGCTGGCTTGTGGATTTAGACTGGACAACCCCTTTAAGGCTCCTTCAGCCATCAGTGAATATCGGTCTGTGCTCGGACCGCAATGCATGGACTTGCCGCGGGTCTCCTGACCTCAACTCAGCAGCCTCACAGCATGTATGAGCATGCGGGTCAGCATGATTGGTGCCCAGTCCAAGCACTGCAGACTGAGAGCAGAACGATTTCTCACTTCCAGTATTTACACTGTCATAATAATAAAGATGTTTCCCAATCATATACAGTGCATTGTGAAAGTATTTGGCCCCCTTGAACTTTTCTACCTTTTGCCACATTTCTGGCTTCAAACATAAAGATATAAAATTCAATTTTTTTGGAAAGAATCAACAACAAGTGGGACACAATCGTGAAGTGGAACGAAATTTATTGGATATTTTAAACTTTTTTAACAAATTAAAAACTGAAAAGTGGGGCGTGCAATATTATTCGGCCCCTTTACTTTCAGTGCAGCAAACTCAGTCCAGAAGTTCAGTGAGGATCTCTGAATGATCCAATGTTGTCCTAAATGACTGGTAATGATAAATAGAATCCACCTGTGTGTAATCAAGTCTCCGTATAAATGCACCTGCTCTGTGATAGTCTCAGGGTTCTGTTTCAAGTGCAGAGAGCATCATGAAGACCAAGGATCACACCAGGCAGGTCCGAGATACTGTTGTGGTGAAGTTTAAAGCCGGATTTGGTTACAAAAAGATTTCCCAAGTTTTTAACATCTCGAGGAGCACTGTACAAGCGATCATATTGAAATGGAAGGATTATCAGACCACTGCAAATCTATCAAGACCCAGCCGTCCCTCTAAACTTTCATCTCGAACAAGGAGAAGACTGATCAGAGATGCAGCCAAAAGGCCCATGATCACTCTGGTTGAACTGCAGAGATCTACAGCTGAGGTGGGAGAGTCTGTCCATAGGACAACAATCAGTCATACACTGCACAAATCTGGCCTTTATGGAAGAGTGGCAAGAAGAAAGCCATTTTTCAAAGATATCCATAAAAAGTCTCATTTGAAGTTTGCCACAAGCCACCTGGGAGACACACCAAACATGTGGAATAAGGTGCTCTGGTCAGATGAAACCATTATCAAACTTTTTGGCCACAATGCAAAACGATATCTTTGGCGTAAAAGCAACACAGCTCATCACCCTCAAAACACTATCCCCACTGTCAAACATGGTGGTGGCAGCATCATGGTTTGGGCCTGCTTTTCTTCAGCAGGGACAGGGAAGATGGTTAATATTGATGGGAAGATGGACGGAGCCAAATACAGGACCATTCTGGAAGAAAACCTGTTGGAGTCTGCAAAAGACCTGAGACTGGGACGGAGATTTATCTTCCAACAAGACAATGATCCCAAACATAAAGCAAAATCTACAATAAAATGGTTCAAAAATAAACGTATCCAGGTGTTAGAATGGCAAAGTCAAAGTCCAGACCTGAATCCAATCGAGAATCTGTGGAAAGAGCTGAAAACTGCTGTTCACAAACGCCCTCCATCCAACCTCAATGAGCTCGAACTGTTTTGCAAGGAAGAATGGGCAAGAATTTCAGCCTCTCGATGTGCAAAGCTGATAGTGACATACCCCAAGCGACTTTCAGCTGTAATCGCAGCAAAAGATGGCGATTATTAACTCAAGAGGGCCGAATAATATTGCACGCCCCACTTTTCAGTTTTTAATTTGTTAAAAAAGTTTAACATTTCCAATAAATTTCGTTCCACTTCACGATTGTGTCCCACTTGTTGTTGATTCTTTCCAAAAAATTTGAATTTTATATCTTTATGTTTGAAGCCAGAAATGTGGCAAAAGGTAGAAAAGTTCAAGGGGGCCAAATACTTTCACAATGCACTGTATATGATTGGGAAACATCTTTATTATTATGACAGTGTAAATACTGGAAGTGAGAAATCGTTCTGCTCTCAGTCTGCAGTGCTTGGACTGGGCACCAATCATGCTGACCCGCATCCTCATACATGCTGTGAGGCTGCTGAGTTGAGGTCAGGAGACCCGCGGCAAGTCCATGCATTGCGGTCCGAGCACAGACCGATATTCACTGATGGCTGAAGGAGCCTTAAAGGGGTTGTCCAGTCTAAATCCACAAGCCAGCAGTCCCACAGTTTTTAATTTGTTAAAAAAGTTTAACATTTCCAATAAATTTCGTTCCACTTCACGATTGTGTCCCACTTGTTTTTGATTCTTCCCCCAAAAATAGAATTTTATATCTTTATGTTTGAAGCCAGAAATGTGGCAAAAGTTAGAAAAGTTCAAGGGGACCAAATACTTTCACAATGCACTGTATACATTTATATCAATCATTCCCTCCCCTCCCCCCTTTCAGGAGCAGAGGGAATGATTGTATCATATAATCATGTACTGAGATGGTGGACAAATTAATACATGAACTTAAAGGGGTTTTCCCACGAACAAAAGTTAATTTTAATCAATAGATCTTTGAATAATGTAATGGCTGTGTCTGACCGTGTACAGAACACGGTCTGATCATACCATGACGCGCCCTCTGGGCCGTGGGGTACCCGGTGCCGGGCCGGTAAATGCTGGGGGATGTCACAGTAGCGGTGACCCGGTCCGTGACCCAGGGGTTATTGATAGGGGATTTATGGTGATTGTATAAAGTTTGTGACGCCACCTGTGGTATGCGGCTAGGGGAGCCGCCGCTGCGGAGCAGGTCCTCTGGAGCTGATGTTACTGCAGCAGGGATAGTGTGGCTCTCCACAGGTAGAACTTAGCTCCAGGGCAGTGTAGATGTTATGGGTCATGCTGGACGTTGTAGTGCAGGGGTTGATGGCGCAGCAATAATCCACAACTCAATGGCGGTTTCCTCTTATCTTTACTGGTGGTGATTAGACAAGCCGGGACTAGGGTGCTGGCTAGAAGTGGAAGTCCGGGCATCCTGGAAGCAAGTAAAGAATCCTCCTTGCCAGGTGAAATTGGAGGCCTTCCCTTTACACTAAACTCTTTGGCCCTGCTGCTTGTAGCTGTGCGCGGCCCTCGTCCCTGAGTGCAACGTTTCTGTGCTCACCCGTATGGCAGGCAGCTCGGGCCTTGCTGGTGCATCGCTCTCACGTGGCGGTGCTGAACCCTGCGGTGCTGCTGAGCCTTTGGGCGTCTGATGGGGCCAGGAGACCTGCAGTCTCCTGCCCTCCGGTTTCTACTGCTGGGCCTTCGGTGCCCCACAGCCTCGGACTCCGGTGTCCGGTTCTTCTGTGCTGGTTCTTCTGGGGTGAGCTGCCGCGCAGCTCCAGTCCCCAGCTCCTCTCTCCTCGATGTCCTGACTTCAACTCCTCACACACTAAGTCTCACTAACCACGCCCCCAGATCCCAGTTGCCAAGGGGAGGGACTCCCCTTGCTGGTCTGGAGCCAGGAAAGTGTTGCATGCTTAGTAAAACCTGATTAGGGGACTCCTGCTTGCTTCCAGGCATGGCATCAACTCTTGTGAGGGAGGCAATGCCACTGTGGCAACCTGACCCCTGGGGTGCCACAACCACATCTCATGCTAAGGGGAGGAAACAAAAGAGTATACAGACATTTCAGCATGGGATCCCAACTGTTTCTTTCTTTGAAGTAAAACATTGTTTAAAAACAGGCAGTGAAATGTTTTACCTCACAGAAAGAATCAGCTGTGATCCCCTGCTGTAATGTCTGTATATTCTTTTTCTTCCTCCCCTGCCCAGGAGATGTGGTATGATCAGACCATGTTCCTGCACGGTCAGACACAGCCATTACACAGTACACAGCAGGGGCACATGTATAAGATTATCTCAGCACAGGAACATTTTATTTAAACACATCCAATTGTGGAAGTTATTATTATTCCAAGGTCTATTGATCACCCTATTTGTCAACTACTCTTGTTCCTCCTACCTGTCCACAGAGGTTGGCATCATCTTGATATGCAATTGGCATATCCTTGTCGACTAGCCCTGGTCGTCCTCGCCACCGCCTCCTCAGCCTCTCGCTGCCGGTCGCAGCCTTCCCTCAGCACCAGCCTCACCCTGCCGGACGCAGCCTCCCCTCAGAAACAGGCCCCCCTCAGCACCAGCAACAGCCTCAACTCAGAACCACCAGCAGCCTCCCCTCAATACCAGCAGCAGCCTCCCCCCAGCAGCAGCCTCCCCTCACCACCACCAGCAGACTCCCCTCACCACCACTTGCAGCCTCCTCTCACCACCGCCAGCCGCCTCCCCTCATCACCACCAGCCTCCCCTCATCACAACCACCAGCAGCCTCCCCTCATCACCAGCCTCCCCTCATCACCAGCAGCAGCCTCCCCATCAGCCTCCCCTCAGCACCAGCAGTAGCCTCTCCTCGGCACCAGCCACCACTCAGCACCAACCTCCTCTCATCACCAGCAGCAGCCTCCCCTCATCACCAGCAGCAACCTCCCCTCATCACCAGCAGCCTCGCCTCACCACCACCAGTAGTCTCCCCTCACCAACATCAGCAGCCTTCCCTCACCACCTCAGCAGCCTCTCCTCAGCACCAGCAGCTGCCTCCCCTCAGCAGCTGCAGCAGCAGCCTCCCCTCATCACCAGCAGCAACCTCCCCTCTCCACCACCAGCCTTCCCTCACCTCCAGCCTCCTCTCACCACCAGCAACAGCCTCCCCTCAGCACCAGCAGCAGCCTCCCCTCAGCACCAGCATCAGCCTCACCACAAGCCTCCCCTCAGCACCAGCAGCCTCTCCTCTGCACCAGCAGCAGCCTCTCCTCGGTACCAGCAGCAGCCTCCCCTCGACACCAGCACCAGCCTCCCCTCGGCACCAGCACCAGCCTCTCCTCGGCACAAGCAGCAGCCTCCCCTCGGAACCAGCACCAGCCTCCCATCGGCACCAGCACCAGCCTCCTCCCAGCAGCAGTTTCCCCTTGGCACCAGTAGCAGCCTCCCCTCAGCACCAGCAGCAACCTCCACACAAGCCTCCCCTCAGCACCAGCAGCCTCTACTCAGCACCAGCACCAGCCTCCCCTCAGCACAAGCCTCCCCTCAGCACCAGCAGCCTCTCCTTAGCACCAGCAGCAGCCTACCCTTGGCACCAGCACCAGCCTCCCCTCAGCACAAGCCTCCCCTCAGCACCAGCAGCCTCTCCTCAGCACCAGCAGCAGCCTCCCCTTGGCAACAGCACCAGCCTCCCCTCAGCACCAGCAGCAGCTTCTCCTCAGCACCAGCAGCAGCCTCCCCTCAGAACCAGCAGCAGCCTCCCCTCACCACCAGCAGCAGCAGCCTCCCCTTGGCAATAGCACCAGCCTCCCCTCAGCACCAGCCTCCCCTCAGCACCAGCAGCAGCTTCTCCTCAGCACCAGCAGCAGCCTCCCCTCAGAACCAGCAGCAGCCTCCCCTCACCACCAGAAGCAGCAGCCTCCCCTCATCACCATTAGCAGGCCCCCCCACCGTCATCAGCAGGCCCCCCCACCACAATCAGCAGGCCCCCGCATCACCAGCAGCAGGCCGCCCATCACTAGCAGCAGGTCCTGCCATCACCAGGCCCCCCACAACCATCAGCAGGCCCCGCATAACCATCAGCAGGCCCCCTCATCACCATCAGCAGGCCCCTCTGAGCACCACCAGGCCCCACTCACCACCAAACTCAGCAGCAGCTTCCTCCTCCTGCTACTCACACACTAGCCACCACCTCCGAGACATGCTGCTCTGCTCAGGAATGAAGATGAGCATGCAGTGTGTCAGGAGATTGGAGTCAGGACCATGATGCACCTGGCCGCTGCTTAAAGGTAAAGCACCCATTTCCGTCTGCCGGGTGCATCGGGCATTTAACTGTTACCCCTGAGGCCCGGTAAGAAGAAGCAAAGAGAGGGGCCCCGGGCTGCCAGCGTGCCTGCCCCCCCTTCTTGCTTCTTTTCACCGGGCCCCATACAGTAGTAAGGGTAGTAATGCCCTGATGGCGGCCCTGGGGTCATGGAGCGGCATTGGAAGAAAACACATTCGCAAGATGACTTCTCGGCATTCAAACAAGCAACACTCGCTTTCAAATCAGCCCTTACCTCTGCTAAACAGGCTTACTTCACAACCCTCGTATCTTCCTTATCCAGGGTCACACTGGGGTGTCTGGGGCCCACAGGGGAAATTGACCCTAGGGGCCCACCCTACAGCTATATGCACATACTTGTTAGCCGTTATCCCTGTTATTGTTAGAACCTTGCTGTTAGGTTTTTTTTTCCTTTGCTGGTCACATGACCTTGTTGGCCTATTTAATCCTGCTCCGCCCTTCTGGCTTTGCTGGACTTCATTGTATATCTACTTTCTAGCTAGCCTGTGCTCTGTATCTAACTCTGTTAGTTTGCTTGGTCTACGGACCTCTATGTTCTATCTATTTTGTTTGTTCGTCTGTCTGCTACTATTTCTGTTAGGAGGTGTCCCATATTCCTCCCAGTCCTTAGTACTTGTAGGGATTCCCTCCCCACATCTATAGGTCTCCGTACAGACTAGATTAGGACTTTAGCAGGTCTGATCGCAGGATCAGGTTCCCTGTTACATCGTAGGGATTCAGCTGAGTCCTATAGTAGGGACAGATCTCCTCTCTTTCCTTAGCTTTGGTAGCAGAACATAACAGTAAGTCCAGCCTGCAAATTCTCTAAGGAAAGAGTTTTTTTTTTTGTTCCATCATGGTGTCGGTTCAGGATTTGGCTAAACACCTGCAGGGACTCTCTCTGGAAGTGGCCGAGCTCCGTCAGCACGTGAGTAACTGTCCTGGAGCATATTTCTTGGAGCCTAAGGTATGTTTGCCGGATTTATTTTTTGGTGAACATCGAGAATTTTTTTCATTTAAAAATGCTTGCTTATTGTATTTTCGTTTGAGACCCAAGTCCTCTGGGGATGAATCCCAGCGCGTAGGGTTCATAATGTCACTTTTGCGCAAAGAGCCTCAGGAGTGGGCCTTTTCTTTGCAACCTAGTGATACATGCTTCAGATCAGTGGATAGTTTTTTTTCTGCTTTAGGACTATTATATGATGATCCTGACCGTGTGGCATCAGCTGAGACTGAGTTGAGACGTTTAAAACAAGGATCAGGTAATGTGGAAAAATATTGTACTCATTTTCGTCGTTGGTCCACTCAAACAGGGTGGAACGATTCTGCTCTGAAAAGTCTATTTCTTGCTGGGCTCAGTGAAAGGGTTAAAGACCTGCTAATTGCTTATCCTACACCTGAGGATTTGCAACAGGCTATGCAATTAGCTATACGGGTGGATAGAAGACTGCGTGCTAGGGTTAATGAGAGCAAATCCTCTGCTATGTCAGTTTCTGGTTATGATAATGTGTGTACTAACAGTGGTGAACCGATGGAGATTGGATCGGTGGCACCTCGCTCTCAAGAAAAAGACCGTCGTTTTTCGGAAGGCTTGTGTTTCTATTGCGGAAAATCTGGTCATTTGATTAAAGGCTGTGAGCTTCATATGAAGAAAGAAAAAAAAATGGTCAGTCACGCCCGTATTGCCTGTTTAAATTCCAAGGGTATATTTTTAGCTGCTTCCACGATTGCTCAGGAAAAATTAATGGAATTTCGGGTGTTTGTTGATTGCGGGTCTACACTGAATGTAATTGATGGGGGATTCGTGGAAAAACTCAATTTAAAACCTGAACCTTTATCATCCCCCATTGCTGTGGTTTCTGTGGATGGCTCCCCTTTGAAGAATATTACTCTCAAGGTCAGTGAATTTCCTCTCACTATTAATGGTGTTCACCATGAGAAATTGGATTTGGTAGTGTTGAATAACTTGCCTTCTCCAGTAATATTGGGTTTGCCCTGGTTAAAATTTCACAATCCTGTACTGGATTGGTCTACCAGTGAAATTAAATCCTGGAGCCATAAATGTTATGACAAGTGTTGTAACGGGCGTATTGCAGCTTTGGATAGGGGAGAATTGCCTGTTCATATTCAGGATTTTTGGAGACTTTTTTCTGAGAAAGAATCGCAGGTTTTGCCTCCCCATAGAGACTATGATTGTTCTATTGAATTTGTCCCTGGAGCGACTCTTCCTAAAAGTCGTTTATTTAACCTTACTATTCCTGAGAGGAAGGCTTTGGAGGAATACATACAGACAAGTTTGGCCGCCGGTCACATTAGGCCCTCTAAGTCTCCTGTGGCGGTTGGATTTTTTTTTGTAAAAAAAAAGGACGGCGGTTTACGTCCTTGTCTGGATTTTCGTGAGATTAACAAAATTACGGTACGCAATCCTTACCCACTGCCATTGATTCCTGATCTGTTTAACCAGTTATTGGGGGCCAAGTGGTTCTCTAAAATTGACCTTAAGGGGGCATACAATCTGTTGCGCATGAAGGAGGGTGATGAATGGAAGACTGCTTTTAACACTCCTGTGGGTCATTTTGAGAATCTGGTTATGCCTTTTGGTCTTACTAATGCTCCTGCATTTTTTCAGAATCTGATTAATGACATCCTTAGACCTTTGATCGGTAAAAATGTGGTTGTGTATTTGGATGACATTTTGATTTATTCGCCAGATCTGGAGTCTCATTGGCGGAGCGTGCGTGAGGTATTACAGTTATTAATGGACAATTCGCTTTTTGCTAAGCTGGAGAAATGTGAGTTCGCTGTACAGAGAATTAGTTTTTTGGGCTACATTATCTCCAGCAAAGGTTTTGAGATGGATCCGGTTAAGGTTCAGGCTGTGCAGGAATGGCCTAGGCCTATTGGTTTGAAATCGATACAGAGGTTTTTGGGTTTCGCCAATTACTATAGAAAATTCATAAAAAATTTTTCTAGTATTGTCAAACCTCTGACTGATCTCACCAGGAAAGGTGCTGATGCGGTTCAGTGGTCTTCTGAGGCCATTGAAGCTTTTGTGTATCTCAAGGAGAGGTTCACCTCTGCTCCCATCCTTATGCAGCCTGATGTTACTAGGCCGTTTTTGGTTGAGGTTGATGCTTCCTCTGTGGGGGTTGGCGCAGTATTGTCTCAGGATAACGGGGATGGATTACATCCCTGTGCCTTTTTTTCAAAAAAATTTTCGGAGACTGAATTGAATTACGATATTGGTAATCGGGAATTATTGGCTATTAAACTCGCATTTGAACACTGGCGCCACTTCTTGGAAGGTGCGGAATTTCCCGTTCAGGTTCTTACGGATCATAAAAATCTGATATATCTTGATGCTGCCAAGCGCCTGAATGCCCGTCAGGCTAGGTGGGCACTGTTTTTCTCGCGGTTTAATTTCTCCGTTACTTACATCCCTGGTACTAAGAATGTTAAGGCGGATGCCTTGTCTCGCAGTTTTTCTCCCATAGTCGGTGCTGAGAAAGAGGAAAACATTTTACAAGAAGGTGTTGTGATAGCTGCTTTAGACTCCGTTTTGGAAGATGAGATTCTTAAAGCTCAGGAGAATGCCCCATCTAACACTCCTCATGGGAGGTTGTTTGTGCCTGGGACCTTTAGGAGAGATTTGTTTGTTGAGTGTCACGAATCTCGGTTGGCAGGTCATCCCGGAATCTCTGAGACCAAGAGACTGGTGGGTCGCAGTTTTTGGTGGCCTGGATGGCAGAAGGAAGTCATTAAGTGGGTGCGCCAATGTACTATATGTGCTAGATCTAAGTCCTCACATACTCCTGCTGCGGGGTTGCTTTGTCCTTTGGAGGTCCCCAGTGCTCCTTGGACACATTTGGCTATGGACTTTATAACTGACCTTCCCCCCTCTGAGGGTTTTACTGTCATCTGGGTGGTCGTGGACCGTTTTAGCAAGATGTGTCACTTGGTTCCCTTCGTCAAACTGCCCTGCGCTAAAACTCTCGCTAAGGCCTTTGTCAAGGAAATTGTCAGACTTCATGGCGTTCCTACTGACATTGTTTCTGATAGGGGTCCTCAGTTCGTGGCTCGTTTTTGGCGTGCCTTTTGTGACAGGTTGGGAATTCATTTGTCGTTTTCGTCCGGATATCATCCTGAATCTAATGGCCAGACAGAAAGGAAAAACCAGGATGTTGAGCAGTTCTTGCGTTGTTTTGTGGCAGACAATCAAGAGGGGTGGTCTGAGTTTCTGCCACTTGCCGAATTTGCTCTGAACAATCATACATCTTCTTCTGCTGGTTGTTCGCCTTTTTTTTGTTGTTCTGGGAGACATCCGTCGTTTGGGTCGTTCTCCAAGTTGGGATCTGCCGTGCCTGAGGAGGAGAATTTTTCCGGTGATTTGGAAAGAGTTTGGACGGATGTGCGTGGTAATCTTCAGGAGGCCAACAGAAAATCTAAAGACTACTTTGATAGGAAACGACAGGAGGTTTTGTTCGCTGTTGGTGACATGGTTTGGTTGTCCTCTAGGAATCTGCGGTTGAGGATTCCTTCTAAGAAATTGGGTCCCAAGTTTGTAGGGCCCTTTAAGGTGCTTCAGGTTGTCAACCAATCTGCTGTTAGGTTGGAGGTTCCTACCTCCTGGAGAATTAATCCGGTCTTTCATGTCTCTCTGTTAAAAAAAGCTGTTGTGTCGGATGGTGACGCCTCTGCCTCTGTTCCTCCGGTGGTGGAGGACGGGGAATATGAAATTTCTCGCATCCTTGACTCTAGACGGTATAGAGGTAGTTTGCAGTATCTTGTGGCCTGGAAAGGTTTCGGACCCGAGGATAACTCTTGGGTGAGGTCAGATGATGTTTCCGCGTCCAGACTTATCAGAGCGTTTCACAGGAGATTTCCTGATAAGCCTGGTCCTAGGGGATCCGGAGGATCCTCTTAGAAGGGGGGGTACTGTTAGAACCTTGCTGTTAGGTTTTTTTTCCTTTGCTGGTCACATGACCTTGTTGGCCTATTTAATCCTGCTCCGCCCTTCTGGCTTTGCTGGACTTCATTGTATATCTACTTTCTAGCTAGCCTGTGCTCTGTATCTAACTCTGTTAGTTTGCTTGGTCTACGGACCTCTATGTTCTATCTATTTTGTTTGTTCGTCTGTCTGCTACTATTTCTGTTAGGAGGTGTCCCATATTCCTCCCAGTCCTTAATACTTGTAGGGATTCCCTCCCCACATCTATAGGTCTCCGTACAGACTAGATTAGGACTTTAGCAGGTCTGATCGCAGGATCAGGTTCCCTGTTACATCGTAGGGATTCAGCTGAGTCCTATAGTAGGGACAGATCTCCTCTCTTTCCTTAGCTTTGGTAGCAGAACATAACAGTTATAGTGGAGCGTCGACTGTAAATCACAGGCGGCTCCTGCACATCTACTGTGCGCCACCATAACTGGGATGTACAATTACTGTAGTCTTGACAAAGAACGCATCTTTAGCGTTCGAAACGCGTTGCCCTGGCTACACTATGTGACTATGGAATCTGTTTTTAAAGAGCTTTTGTCACAATAAAGAAACCTATTTTTTGAACTATTCATGAAGCTGGTAATCCTTTCTCCTTATGCATTGCAAACCGCACTGATTGAAAGAATGGGGAACTTTTATCCCTGACAGGACACTTTTATCCCCATTTTAAAATGGAGCGGCATGTGGTATGTCTGACCGTAGCTCCATTCATCCTCTTTGGGGGCTTCCAGAAAAAGCCAAGTGCAGCCCCTTAGGGAATAAATGGATCAGTGGTCGAGTCGTACTTGCCGCTCCATACTAATGGGGATAAAGGTTGCACATTCTCCAGGTCACAGCATTCAATAACTTATTTATCCTTTGGCCACGTTCACACGATCAGCATTTGGTCAGTATTTTACATCAGTATTTGTGAGGAACAATCAGAGGAAAAGTAAAGTAGAAAGATGTCACCACTTCTGCATTTTTCACCCACTCCTGGTTTTGTCTTACAAATACTGATGTAAAATACTGACCATATGCTGAACATGTGAACATGGCCTTAGGAGAGGTGATTACTTGTTTTCACCGTAGAACCCCTGTAAGTGCATATTTGCTACTGTGCAATAGCCACAGGACAGGGAGGCGTTAAACATCCAAGTATTTAATCTCCATTGGAAATCAAGAATCTTCCCCTTATTGATATCAAAGGGAACAAGTGACCTCCATACACAACACAATCCACTATACCAAGACCAATACCACCACATACAAGAGATAAATACCGCCACACCATGACCAGACCACATATTGACCAAATACCACATACAGGCAATTAATACAGTCACACCATGACCAGACCACATATTACCTCCACATAGTGACTGAATAATACTGTCACACCATGACCAGAGCATGTATTACTACCACATAGTGACCGAATAATACCACATACTGTACAAGGAACAAATACCTCCACACCATGACCAGATCATATATTACCACCTCAGTGACCGAATAATACAATACTGATCATTAATAAAAAACACAATACTAATAACATTAATATTACCACTGGTGACATAATACACAGGAGCTCTGTATATAGTGTCGGTGTACAGGTAATACAGTGATCACCAGAGACATTACAGCATATACAGAGTACCTATATATGCTGTAATACAGAAATATACAGGTAATACAGTGACCACCTCCATACAGAATTATGGGCCCCATGTAATGCTGCTCCATAGAGTATACTGGCCCAATGTAATGCTGCTCCATACAGTATATTTTCCCCATATGATGCTGCTCTATACAGTATATTGGCCCCATGTAATGCTGCTCCATACTGTATATTGGTGCCATATGATGCTGCTCCATACAGTGTATTGGCCCCATATGATGCTGCTCCATACAGCATATTGGCCACATGTCATGCTGCTCCATACAGTATATTGGCGCCATATCATGCTGCTCCATACAGTATATTGGCCCCATATGATGCTGCTCCATACAGTATATTGGCCCCATGTAATGCTGCTCCATACAGTATATTGGCCCCATGTAATGCTGCTCCACACAGTATATTGGCCCCATATGATGCTGCTCCATACAGTGTATTGGCCCCATATGATGCTGTTCCATACAGTATATTGGCCCCCTGTCATGCTGCTCCATACAGTATATTGTCTCCATATGATGCTGGTCCATACAGTATATTGGCTCCATGTAATGCTGCTCCATACAGTATTTTGTCTCCATATGATGCTGGTCCATACAGTATATTGGCTCCATGTAATGCTGCTCCATACAGTATATTGGCCCCATATGATGCTGCTCCATACAGTATATTGACCCCATATAATGCTGCTCCATACAGTATATTGGCCCCATGTAATGCTGCTCCATACAGTATATTGGCCCCATGTAATGCTGCTCCATACAGTATATTGGCCCCATATAATGCTGCTCCATACAGTATATTGACCCCATATAATGCTGCTCCATACAGTATATTGACCCCATATAATGCTGCTCCATACAGTATATTGGCCCCATGTAATGCTGCTCCATACAGTGTATTGACCCCCATGATGCTGCTCCATACAGTATATTGGCCCCATATGATGCTGCTCCATACAGTATATTGACCCCATATAATGCTGCTCCATACAGTATATTGACCCCATATAATGCTGCTCCATACAGTATATTGACCCCATATAATGCTGCTCCATACAGTATATTGGCCCCATATAATGCTGCTCCATACAGTATATTGGCCCCATGTAATGCTGCTCCATACAGTATATTGGCCCCATGTAATGCTGCTCCATACAGTATATTGGCCCCATATAATGCTGCTCCATACAGTATATTGACCCCATATAATGCTGCTCCATACAGTATATTGGCCCCATATAATGCTGCTCCATACAGTATATTGACCCCATATAATGCTGCTCCATACAGTATATTGACCCCATATAATGCTGCTCCATACAGTATATTGGCCCCATATAATGCTGCTCCATACAGTATATTGGCCCCATATAATGCTGCTCCATACAGTATATTGGCCCCATGTAATGCTGCTCCATACAGTGTATTGACCCCCATGATGCTGCTCCATACATTGTATCGGCCCCCATGATGCTGCTCCATACAGTTTGTGGGCCCCCACGATGCTGCTCCATACTGTATGTGGGCCCCCATGTTGCTGTTCCATACAGTATATTGGCCCCATGTAATGCTGCTCCACACAGTATATTGGCCCCATATGATGCTGCTCCATACAGTGTATTGGCCCCATATGATGCTGCTCCATACAGTATATTGGCCCCATGTCATGCTGCTCCATACAGTATATTGGCCCCATATGATGCTGTTCCATACAGTATATTGGCTCCATGTAATGCTGCTCCATACAGTATTTTGTCTCCATATGATGCTGGTCCATACAGTATATTGGCTCCATGTAATGCTGCTCCATACAGTATTTTGTCTCCATATGATGCTGGTCCATACAGTATATTGGCTCCATGTAATGCTGCTCCATACAGTATATTGGCCCCATATGATGCTGCTCCATACAGTATATTGACCCCATATAATGCTGCTCCATACAGTATATTGGCCCCATGTAATGCTGCTCCATACAGTATATTGGCCCCATGTAATGCTGCTCCATACAGTATATTGGCCCCATATAATGCTGCTCCATACAGTATATTGACCCCATATAATGCTGCTCCATACAGTATATTGACCCCATATAATGCTGCTCCATACAGTATATTGGCCCCATGTAATGCTGCTCCATACAGTATATTGGCCCCATATGATGCTGCTCCATACAGTATATTGACCCCATATAATGCTGCTCCATACAGTATATTGACCCCATATAATGCTGCTCCATACAGTATATTGACCCCATATAATGCTGCTCCATACAGTATATTGGCCCCATATAATGCTGCTCCATACAGTATATTGGCCCCATGTAATGCTGCTCCATACAGTATATTGGCCCCATGTAATGCTGCTCCATACAGTATATTGGCCCCATATAATGCTGCTCCATACAGTATATTGACCCCATATAATGCTGCTCCATACAGTATATTGGCCCCATATAATGCTGCTCCATACAGTATATTGACCCCATATAATGCTGCTCCATACAGTATATTGTCTCCATATGATGCTGCTCCATACAGTATATTGACCCCATATAATGCTGCTCCATACAGTATATTGGCCCCATATAATGCTGCTCCATACAGTATATTGGCCCCATATAATGCTGCTCCATACAGTATATTGGCCCCATGTAATGCTGCTCCATACAGTGTATTGACCCCCATGATGCTGCTCCATACATTGTATCGGCCCCCATGATGCTGCTCCATACAGTTTGTGGGCCCCCACGATGCTGCTCCATACTGTATGTGGGCCCCCATGATGCTGTTCCATACAGTATACTGGCCCCCATGATGCTGCTCCATACAGTATATGAAGAACAAATAAAGTAGCACACTGTAACACTGAGTATATAGATATGAAATATGAAATATGAATAACATAACTGCTGTAGAAAATAGAAATAAATGAAAAAATTTTGGAAAATTTTTTTTAGCGCATGTAAATATGAAGTATGAAAAATGAATAGCATTACTGCTGTAAGTAAATGAGAAATCTTAGCACATAAATTGGCCAATTCATGTGTACCCGACAGCCGCGGTAAGGCGTTTCTCGATGTCAGGACCTACCAATGTGAATACCTCTCTAAGAGACCTCTGTCTGATTATGTGTACCTCTTAGAGAGGTATTCACATTGGTAGGTCCTGACATCGAGAAACGCCTTACCGCGGCTATCAGGGACACATGAATTGGCCAATTTATGTGCTAAGATTTCTCATTTACTTACAGCAGTAATGCTATTCATTTTTCATACTTCATATTTACATGCGCTAAAAAAAATTTTCCAAAATTTTTTTCATTTATTTCTATTTTCTACAGCAGTTATGTTATTCATATTTCATATTTCATATCTATATACTCAGTGTTATTTGTTCATTATATATGGAGGTAGCTGCTCTTAGTAAGCACCTGTTCACACCTATTTTTTGTAGTGGAAGTGCCGTCATTTTCTTTGTTGTCCATACAGTATATGGGCCTCCATGATGCTGCTCCATACAGTATATGGGCCCCCATGATGCTGCTCTATACAATATATTGGACCCCATGATGCTGCTCCATACAGTATTTGGCCCCCATGATGCTGCTCCATACAATATATGGGCCCCCATGATGCTGCTCCTTACATTATATGGGCCCCCATGATGCTGGTACATACAGTATATGGGCCCCCATGATGCTGCTCCATACAGTATATGGGCCTCCATGATGCTGCTCCATACAGTATATGGGCCTCCATGATGCTGCTCCATACAGTATATGGGCCCACATGATGCTGCTCCATACAGTATATGGGCCCCCATGATGCTGCATACATAAAAAAAATCAAATACCTCTCCCGTTCCCTGCAGGTTTGGTGTACTCAGCACGTCGTCTTCTGACTCTGCAGTGCTCAGAGCAGAGTGCGGTAGTGATGTCACCTCGCCCTCTGCCCTGAGACGTCAGAATCAGAAGACGCTAACATCACTGGAGCTGCAGGGAACGAGGAGGATAGGTAAGTATTTGAAGAGGAGAGGTGGGGGCGGGGGCTCTCCCTCCTGAAGGGGGCGCTCCCCCTCTCCGTAGGGGGCTCTCCCTCCCCCGACTCATAGGCCCAGTAGCGTGCCGGTGTCCCTCAACCCCGGGGCCCCAACACTTACTTGGGTGCGCCTAGTGGCGGTGACGCCGGCCATGGTCATCACGGCGGGTCAGGTCTGCATGCGCGTTCTCCTGCCACCCGCACTTTTAAAAGGCCCATGTCCTTACAAAAAAAGTTTTTTTTCCTCTCCTTCTGTGGGGCCCACCTGGCATTTCACCGGCATTCCGCCAGGCCAGTCCGACCCTGTCCTTATTTTTCAAGTCCAAATGGTTATTTAATACTTTTAACTCCTTCCTCTGCCCACCACTGCCCCCTCCAACCCCCTCATCTCTGCCGAGGACAAGACAAATGGGCAAGGCACGTGGCAAGGGACGGGGAACTGGACGTGATGGTGATGGTGCATGCAGAGGCCGAGGACAAGGCCGTGGGCAAGCTGAAATTGTGCCACAACAAACACCCACATCTTCTCGCCCGACCTTACTGTCCCAACTGCTAGGGGACCGCAGCACACCACTATTGAACCCAGAGCAGTGTCAAAAGGTTGTTGGTTGGATAGCGGATAATGCTTCCAGTCAATTAGCCGCCACCACCACCCTGTCTTCCACACGGTCAAGTCTCAGTAGCCGTGAGTCTGGACCGCATATTCCTCACCCTGATCCTCCTTCCTCCCACCATGCCAAGCGCCCAGAGACAACTGATCCCACACATGGACACTCTGAAGAGCTGTTCACTTTTACATTCATAGATTCGGGCCTCTCACCCGGTCCACTTGAAGCGGGGCAAGATGCATACCAGGATGGGGGTTCAGAGGGTGCCATGCATACCAGGATGGGGGCTCAAGGGGTGCCATGCATACCAGGATGGGGGCTCAAGGGTTGCCATGCATACCAGGATGGGGGCTCAAGGGGTGTCATGCATACCAGGATGGTGTATAAAGGGGTGCCATGCATACCAGGATGGGGGATAAAGGGGTGCCATGCATACCAGGATGGGATGGGGGCCACTTATACCAGGAAGGAGAGGCCATACATACCAGGATAGAGGATATTAACAGAATTGAGGGACATTACCCCAATGCCAGTGTCAGCAGCAGACCCCCTCCCCCATAACAGGGCATCAGGACCACATTTTTTGCTTACATTTTTTCTTCCTATTTTCCTCCTTTAAAACCTAGGTGCGTCTTATGGTCTGGTGCGTCTTATAGTCCGAAAAATATGGTAGTTAAAAATGCCATTGCATCTTACTGGAAAAAAACGGATGTACCTATCTTTTCAGTTATTAAAGAAAAAATGGCTCTACATAAATTATATGAATACTGATTTGCAAACTCTAATAATAACCTTAACAAATATTTCAAAAAATGAACAAAGTGGCCTGAAATATATTCCTGATTGTTACTTAAATTATTAATACATATACTTATTAGATTTAATAGGATATCTATTATATTACGACTAAGTTGTTCTATAACCAAATTTTGATTTTCATCTTAATTTACTTGTTGTAATACTATATATTCTACTGTTTATTCAATTTTGAGTTCTCCTTCCCCTTATCCATTTTCCCACACTTATCCATTACTCTCCCGTCCCCCATATATTCCTCTATTCCCTAACCATATCCCTACCCCTTGAACTGTTATAAAATATTAATAAAAATGATTGAAAACAAACATAGTGTCACAGGGACAACTGTAAATCAATGTACAAGGTAAAAAATCCTACGATGTGCCACGTCATATCCTTCACAACCCTGAAGGTTTAAATTATGTGATATCTAGCCTCCGTCAACCATTGGTACAGTGATCACTTAAAAGGTCCAGCGTCCCTCTCCTCTGACACGGCCCTGAGGAAGTGTGGACAAAATGCGCGTCGGGGAAGAGGGATGCAGGACAAACCCTGTCTCACACTCCACTGTGTAAGTGGCACAATGCTATTAGCAATACATTTTACCAGGGGCGTACATAGGATTCATGGGGCCCCATAGCAGAAGTTCAAATTGGGCCCCCCCCCCAAAAAAAATGTAAATAATTGTCGGTGTCACAGAAGAGCAGATCACACAACCTTCCAGCCTTTACATAGTAATTTTCCTCCTGCTGACGTCCTAGACTCCTCTTTCATTGTCCCATGAAGTGTGATACCAACAAAAGTGTCCCCCAAACACAGTATGATACCCCCATGGTGAATTCCTCCACATGCGCAGTATAATGACCCTACTGTACCTCACCTCAACTACCAGGGCAAAGTTTGCTGACCCCAACACAGTATGATCCCCCAATTGTGAGCTCTAGAACTAGAGAGGATGGTAGGTAAAAAGGGAGGGTGTTATATATAATAAAAGATGAAACTATATAACTAAGGACGGCGCTATACATAATAAGCGAGTACACTATATACTAAGGGCGTATGCTATACATAATAAGTGATTACACAGGGACTGTGCTATACATAATACGGCTATATTCCTGCATTTGTGTGCAGTGTCAGTGTGCTACCCTGTTTTACAGACGCATTGAGCATGTCCTATTGTAATCCTCAAAATCGGATCAGAACAGGACATTCTCTGATCCTCACAGATCTCATTCTCAGATCCGTGATCCGTGATCTATAAAACTCTACAAGTCCGTGGACCATCCGATAAAAAAATCTGACATTTTACACAAATGTGAGAATGCAGCCTAAGGGATTTTACATGTAACATTATCACTCCAAGTCATACAGCGCAGATACAGAATAATATTTACATCCAGGCACTTACCGCTGACGTCTCGCCTGATCAGAGTCGGTTTCTGCTGCTTCTTCTCCATCTGGTCAGACCTTCATGTCGACATCTCCCAGTCACGATTCGTCTTGTCATGATGATCTCCAGCCTAGATAATAACAAGGTCACATATATTGTATATATACATGTGTCTCTCCTGCACTGCGCCCCTGAATACAGGTCTGTTATCCCCCATTAATATACTAGGGGTAGCCACTTAGTAATCAAAATATAAAGTGATAAGCAGCACTGTGCCCCCCATTAACTATAATCTCCACCTGCCAATAATATAAATTATTCAGTCTCTGTGACTCTCCCCAATTAACTGTAAGGCTATGTGCACACGGAAAATATACAAGCGCCCCCATCATTGCTCTGTCCCAGCCCCTCCATCATTGCTCTCTCCCAACACCCCCAACATTGCTCTGTCCCAGCACCCCAGTCATTGCTCTCTACCAGCACCCCCGTCATTGTTCTCTCCCTGCACCCCGTCATTGCTCTCTCCGAGCACCCCTATCATTGTTCTCTCCCAGCAACCCCCGTCATTACTCTCCCAGCACCTCCATCATTGCTCTGTCCCAGCACCCCAGTCATTGCTCTCCCAGCACCCTTGTAATTGCTCTCTCCCAGCACCCCCGTCATTGCTCTCTCCCTGCACCCCCGTCATTGCTCTCTCCCTGCACCCCATCATTGTTGTCTCCCAGCATCCCCGTCATTGCGCTCTCCGAGCACCCCCATTATTGCTCTGTCCCAGCACCACTATCATTGCTCTCTCCCAGCACCCCCATCATTGCTCTCTCCCAGCACCCCCGTCATTGCTCTCTCCCAGCACCCCCGTCATTGTTCTCTCCCTGCACCCCGTCATTGCTCTCTCCGAGCACCCCTATCATTGTTCTCTCCCAGCAACCCCCGTCATTACTCTCCCAGCACCTCCATCATTGCTCTCTCCCAGCAACCCATCATTGCTCTCCCCATCCCCGTCATTGGTCTACTAATCCCCATCATTGCTCTCCCCGCCCCATCAGTCCCATCACTGCTCTTCCCAGCCCCACCATTGCTCTCCCCAGACCCATCAGCGCTCTCCCCAGCCCCATCAGCCCCACCATTGCTCTCCCCAGCCCCACCATTGCTCTCCCCAGCCCCATCAGCCCTACCATTGCTCTCACCAGCCCCATCAGCCCCACTTTTGCTCTCTCCAGCCCAGTCATAACCATTATTGCTCTCCCCAGCGTTTCAGTAAAAATAAAAAAAAAAACACTTACCCCTCTGCCCGTTCCCCCGCAAGCTGCATCATCACTGCTCTTCCCAGCCCCACCATTGTTATCCCCAGCCGCACCAGCCCCACCATTGCTCTACCCAGCCCCATCAGCCCCCTTATTGTGCTCTCCAGCTCCATCAGCCCCATTATTGATCTCACCAGCGTTTCAGTAAAAAAAACAAAAAAAAAAACACTTACCTCTCTGCCCCCGCAGGCCGCTGCAATTTCCTCCCTCACACAGGCCCGCCCTGCATGATGATGTCATCAAGGAGCGCGTGCCTGTGTAAGGGAGGAAGCGGCGGGCAGGAAGCAGAGGATGGATCTCTGCAGCTCCGCTGCCATTCTGTCCTGTCAGCAGCGGGGATGCAGGGATCGCTCCCTGCCCGCCACGAGCAGGGAGACGCTGCACCGGCGGGCCCCCCGGCACAGCTGCACCAGCAGCGATATGTCCGCCCCTGGACTGCTATGGGGCCCCCCAGCTCACGGGCCCCATAGCAGTCGTGTGGTCTGCCTCCATTAGTGGTACACCACTGCATTTTACCTATTTTTGATTGCATCTAGCAGGGCTTTTGTACATCAGAGGCAGTCCATGTTTTCCAGGCGTGCGGTATTGCATGTATAGCCATACATGTTGTGAGTTTCTAACAAGCATATAAACTGCTTTTCTCCTCTACGCTTTTGCTTCTGTGAACACTAAGTTATATACATGCTCTGTAGTAGCCCTGTCATTTCCAGACATTGGTGTATTATAATTCTGAGCATTATAATTCTCCATACACATGCACTTTAAGGGTTTATTATGTATTTATCTCTTGATTGGTGACTTTGAAGCAGGGTTTATTTTGTTTTTGTTTAACCACTGGACCACCCCAATTAATGAACAATTTCCTTCTTTGACATGCACATGCACTTTGGATAGTTTCAATCCTTGGAATCGTTGGATTATGTAATGGTATAGGTTACTCTGCAGTGACTATCTCTGCTAGGTTGTTCTATGCTATTTTGTGGGGTGCACCAGGAGATAATATTCATGCATACTGGGTTGGCATTTCTTACCATCCCTCAAACAAGAGGCATCTGTTTTTATTTTATGTATGTGTTTGGTAATGTCTATGATATTGTTCAGTAAAATCATTTGTTTTTTATACACACTAACTTGAAGTGCTCACTTTTGTCTACTTGGTCTCCTTGATGTAAGGATTTTTACCTAGTGGTACAGATTGATTTACACATATTCATTATATATCTGCAAACTTTCTCATAAAATTCAAACCTGATAAATGCTTCTTGCACGAGTATTCAAACTCTACAGACTAGTATATGGCAGAGGCACATTCTGTAGCGATTCTAGCTTTATGTTTATTGAAGAAAAATAATTACAGGCACATATAAATCCCCCTATTAATAATCATTTATTACACATAAAAAAATTACAATCAGTAATATGATACCATGGGGTCCCGTGCAAGAAATATTGATAATCAAGATAAAATATAACATACTGTAGAAATGTCAGTGATTCCCATATACAGCACTAGGAATGAATGTGTGAACTGCCGTTACATTAAAGATGGGACAATTGCAGAAATACACTTGCATTTTTTTGTTGGGTGCATTTTAAGGTGTGAAAGTGAAGGAGTTATAGATTTAATTCAGTGCCCATGTTCAAAGCAATATATTGGCAGGACTCTGAGACCTCTTAAAAAAGGAGAGGAGAACAGATTAATAAGAATAGAAATTTTTTTTTGTTAAACATGCACTTTCAATCATTTCAAAACATTTCATAACAGCAATTCAAATGGCTATATCTATATACGAGTATAGGAGGAAATAATCTATCACAAATGTCCGGAGCTGAATCTAGAAAGAAATTAGGCTTTAAAACACTAGCGCCGAAAAAAGGGGAGTGGGTATTGCTGGAAGCTGCTGAAAGATTAGCGGGTCCTGTGTGAAAACCCGTAAGGAAGAATGGCTACTAGATAAAGGATTGATACTATCACGCTAAACAGCGGCTGAACAGAGCAGGATGAATGAAAGGAATAACAGACATAGAAATAATGTTTCACCAAAATGAGTTGAATGTCCCCCTTTCTTGGTATGTAAATTTGTCTTAAGATTACCGGATAATGATTTGCAGCTATGAAAGTTAATAGATGATTCCCTGGGTTGCGATGATCTATGGATAATTGGTCGGGTGGTACCTAGCTTCTGGTACAGATAGAGGCAGCTAGTGATTGGACGTTTTCCATCTATATATCCTCCTCTTACCATTTTTTTTCACCCTTCCATTGACACGACAACATTATACTGAACACATAAGCTCTATCCTTTATATATACAGTATATAATTGCAAGGGAAAATGCTTTTTAAAAAAAGGTTTTAAAAAATTAATTATTAATTTAATTTAATCTTTTTTTATTTTTTATATTCTATATATATTTAAATTTTTAATGATTTATTGTACTACAGTGCTGCTCACCATTCTTGTCACGCCTTCATTTTTTCGTAGACTGTACAATATCTTCAGAAATAAATGGAAATGTACCAAAGTTATATCCTCAGGATTTGTGGTCCAAAGTAATACAACAATACAATATTGTTTTTCAACTTCAATGTTGCAATATCAAAGAAAAAACTGAATGTGCCACAATAATGGCACCCCTAATTAATACTTGGTTGCACACCCTTTGTCATTGCTGACAGCCTCCAGACATTTCTTGTAGCCATCTGTAAGCTTCTTGCACTTCTCAGCTGGAATTTTCTCCCACTCTTCCTTTGCAGTTTGTTCAAGCTCTTGAATGTTTGCAGGGTTCTTTTTCCCAATGGCAGATTTCAGCTCACCCCTAAGATTTTCAATGGGATTGAGGTCAGGACTAGTATTGAGGGATACCTTCCGATATCAGGAAATATCGGATCGGATTGGATCGGGCCGATACCCAAAAAGTATCGGATATCGCCGATTCCGATACCGGAAACCAATGCAAATCAATGGGACACAAATATCGGAATGAAAATAAACCCTTTCTTTCCTTGTAGGTTAATTCTACATGAAGGAAAACAACTAACAATAATGTAGAATGTATTGGTGGAGGTGGTTGCCCAAATCGATGGGAACAGTGCTCACAGTGAAACATGAAAAGCCGGCAATTCATCAGTGGCATACACCGGTACCCGACAATTTAGAACAGAAAGAATAGAGCTTCACACATAGATTAGATAGAAACATGTCAGTCACATATATATGAAGTACAGTGACAGTGTTGCTTACTGTACTTGTCATTTAGTGTAAAGTATTTATTTAAAAAAATATTAGTGTTTTAATGCACCGTCTCTTTAAAAAAGCCGGCCGGCAATTCAGCAGCGGTACCCGACAATTTATAACAGAAAGAAAGAGCATCACACATAGATTTGATACATAGAAACATGTCAGTCACATATATAAGAAGTGCAGTGACAGTGTTGCTTACTGTACTTGTCATTTAGTGTAAAGGATTTATTTAAAAAAATCTTAGTGTTTTCATGCACCGTCTCTTTAAAAAAGCCGGCCGGCAATTCAGCAGCGGTACCCGACAATTTACAACAGAAATAATAGAGCATCACACATAGATTAGATAGATAGAAACATGTCAGTCACATATATAATAAGTACAGTGATAGTGTTGGTTACTGTACTTGTCATTTAGTGTTAAAATAAAGGATTTATTAAAAAAAAAATTGGCGTGGGGCACCCCGTAATTTTAGTCTCTAGCGGAGGTTAAGCAGACAGCTAGGGCAGATGTTTGAAGCCTGGGAAGAGGGTAATACCCACGGAGCTTCCCAGGCTACTAATATCAGCCCCCAGCTGAATACCTAGCCTTTACTAGCTATTAAGATGGGGGACCCCCCCCAAAAAATGACGTGGGGTCCCCCCTATTTTAATAGCTAGCAAAGGCTAGGCAGACAGCTGGGGGCTGATATTAATAGCCCAGGAAGGGTGCCATGAATATTGGCCCCCTCCCAGGCTAGAAACACCAGCCGTCAGCCACCCCAGAAATGGCGCATCCATAGGATGCGCCAATTCTGGCACTTAGCCTCGCTCTTCCCACTGCCCTGTAGCGGTGGCAGTGGGGTAATAGGGTTGGAGTTGATGTCAGCTTATAATGCCAGCTGACATCAAGCCCAGGTTAGTAATGGAGAGGCGTCTATAAGACACCCCCATTACTAACCCCATAGTCAAAGTTAAAAAAAAAACACAAACACCCAGAATAAAGTCCTTTAATTGAAATAAAGACACAATTCTTTATTGTTCTAAATTAAACCTTACTTACCATCACGCCCATTCCAGCTGAAGCCAACGATCTCCTGCAATAAAAGAAAAATAATAAAGCAACATCATCCTTACCTTTCGATGGCTCCCAGGACAGCTCCAGCTCTGCTACATGGAGATGACAGGCTGGATCGCAGCAGAAAGCTGCCATCCAGCATGTCATCCCGCAGACACTGAGAAGCACAGGCATGCTTGCGCTCCTCAGTGTCTGACTGTGACGGCATCCCGATGAGCCAACAATGAACTCAGCTCACCTCATGCACGTCACTGATAGCGTGGGAGAATTCTCCTGCGCATACGGTGAGCGTGAGAGTCTCGGCTCATCGGGATGCCGTCACAGCCTGATACTGAGGAGCGCAAGCATGCCTGCGCTTCTCAGTGTCTGCGGGATGACAGGCTGGATGGCAGCTTTCTCCTGCGGTCCAGCCTGTCATCTCGATGTAGCAGAGCTGGAGCTGTCCTGGGAACCATCGAAAGGTAAGAATGATGTTGCTTTATTATTTTTCTTTTATTGCAGGAGATCGTTGGCTTCAGCTGGAATGGGCGTGATGGTAAGTATGGTTTAATTTAGAACAATAAAGAATTGCGTCTTTATTTCAATTAAAGGACTTTATTCTGGGTGTTTGTGTTTTTTTTTAAATACTTTACTAGAAATTCATGGCGGTCATGTCTAATATTGGCGTGACCCCATGAATTTCGGGCTTAGGGCCAGCTGATAATGCCAAGCTGGCCCTAACCCCTTTATTACCCAGTGAGCCACCGCACCAGGGCCCTGGATGAGTTGGGTACAGCGCCAGAAGATGGCGCTTCTATGAACGCGCCATTTTCCGGGGTGGCTGTGGACTGCAATTTGCAGCGGGTGGGGCCCAGAAAGCTTGGGCCTCCCTGTGCTGCAGATTCCAGTCCCCAGCTGCCTAGTTGTACCTGGCTGGACACAAAAATAGGGCAAAGCCCCACATATTTTTTTTTTAATTTTTTCATGAAATTCATGAAATAATTAAGAAAAAAAGGGCTTCCCTATATTGTTGTGTCCGGCCAGGTACAAATAGGCAGCTGGTGGTTGGGGGCAGCCCGTTGCTGCCTGCTGTACCTGGCTGGACACAAATATAGTGCGAAGCCCCACGTCAATTTTTTTTTAATTATTTCATGAAATAATTAAAAAAAAAGGGCTTCCCTATATTGTTGTGTCCGGCCAGGTACAAATAGGCAGCTGGAGGTTGGGGTCAGCCCGTTCCTGTCTGCTGTACCTGGCTGGACACAAATATAGTGCGAAACCCCACATCAATTTTTTTTTAATTATTTCATGAATTTCCTGAAATAATTAAAAAAAAATTGCCTATTTGTACCTGGCTGGACACAAAAATAGGGCGAAGCCCCACGTATTTTTCTTTTTTAAACTTATTTCATGAAATTCATGAAATAATAAAAAAAAAAGGGCTTCCCTATATTGTGTCCGGCCAGGTACAAATAGGCAGCTGGGAGTTGGGGGCAGCCCGTTCCTGGATTCTGTACTTGGCTCGCATACAAAAATATGGCAAAGCCCACGTCAAAATTTTTGGGAAAAATTAATTAAAAAATAAATATTAATTTAGGGACTGCATCTTTATTAACCCCTCAAGTGTCATTTAGTGTTAAAATAAAGGATTTATTAAAAAAAATTTGACGTGGGATCCCCCATAATTTTAGTCTCTATCGGAGGTTAAGCAGACAGCTGGGGCAGATGTTTGAAGCCTGGGAAGGGGGTAATACCCATGGAGCTTCCCCGGCTACTAATATCAGCCCCCAGCTGAATACCTAGCCTTTACTAACTATTAAAATGGGAGACCCACCCAAAAAAATGACGTGGGGTCCCCCCTATTTTAATAGCTAGCAAAGGCTGGACAGACAGCTGGAGGCTGATACTAATAGCCCAGGAAGGGTGCCATGAATATTGGCCCCCTCCTAGCCTTTACTAACTATTAAAATGGGAGACCCACCCAAAAAAATGACGTGGGGTCCCCCCTATTTTAATAGCTAGCAAAGGCTGGACAGACAGCTGGGGGCTGATACTAATAGCCCAGGAAGGGTGCCATGAATATTGGCCCCCTCCCAGGCTAGAAACACCAGCCGTCAGCCACCCCAGAAATGGCGCATCCATAGGATGCGCCAATTCTGGCACTTAACCTCGCTCTTCCACGCTGCCCTGGTGCGGTGGCAGGGGGTAATAGGGTTGGTTTTCATGTCAGCGCCAGCTGCCATGAAGCCCAGGTTAGTAATGATGGGCGTCTATAAGACACCCCCATTACTAACCTGAAACATTTAAGTGTGACAAAGATGCAAAAGAATAAGAAATCAGGAAGGGGGCAAACACTTTTTCACACCACTGTATGTGTGAAGTGTAAAGTAAATTCTACAAGGTTTTCTATATATTGAGAAAATATAAATCTGATAACTGTGACTTGCATTTGTATTTATCCCTCCGGAGTAAATAGTCTGTAGGACCACCTTTCGCTGCAATTACTGCTGCAAGTCTTTTCAGGTATGTCTCTACCAGCTTTGCATCTAGAGGTGACATTTTCTCCCATTCTTCTTTGTAAATGCTCTATCTCAGTGAGATTGGATGGAGACGTCTGTGAACAGCAATTTCAAGTCTTGCCACAGATCCTCAATGGGATTTCGGTCTGGCCTTTGGGCCATTCACACTCATGAATCTGCGGTGAGGGGTTCAGCATGAGGCTGCGGTATGTGCATTGCATTACACACATCTATTGCCTGGTACATTCTCATACTTACCACAATGCTCTTCAATTCTAGAAAATGTCAATCTGACATTTACAGAGTCACTTTTATCCCAAGTTTCAGAGCTACAACTAGAAGATGATTCCAAAAGTATAGTATCCAGAATATTAGTAATATACAGTGATCAGAAAAATAAGATTATCCCAAGATAATAGGACAAAACGCCAACATAAAGTGTCATGCAGTGCTCCATCATTAGTGGCAAATGCTGCCCATGTCAGTAATGTCATACAGAGCCCATAAGAATATATTCACCACCAATATTATAAACCCAGGTATGACAATAGTCATTATGGCACATTATACCGATACATGTGTAGGCTCCGCATGGTGCTGGAATTCAGAAGTTCAAAGTGCACATTTCTTATAGCTCCTATATTGTACATATGGCAACTATATGGCACAGTTGAATGGCATTACCCATATGGGCAGTTCATGGCACTAGTTATATTCCCAGTATATGGTAACAGAATTGTATCCACCTGTATTTTATATTTAATGTGCTGTCTATAAAAGGATAGTTTTTTACATCAGTCAGATTAATTACATTATTAAAAGGCTATACGCAATTTCTTAATTGGGTAAAATTGCAAAGTGCTTGTAAAAATAGGGAACTTTGCAAATAACCCCTTTTTAAAAATTCTCTTCATTTCTCATGAGAGGAGGTATTTTGAATTCTAGAATTTGCTTGTTGCCTAGGTCAGCCACCATTCTGTCTGTCAGAGTTGACTGTTCTCCCAAACAAGGAGGACAGCGCTTACAACTTGTTTCCCATGGAGCTTGTGAGTGCTGCTGAGAAGCTGTCTAGATACCAGGATTCAGCCACCTTCAGGGTCCTTGAGCTCCTCCAATGCCTCATGCCACATCCAAGCACTGATTTTACAATACATACTGCTTATAGTATTATATATTATTATGCAAATCTGTTAGCCCAGATGAGGCTGGTGTACTTGTCAGCATATGCATAAGGATGGCTGTATAATCCTTTGTGAAACTTTTCCTTTATCACATTAAAATAAGGATAAAACGCTCCTCTTAACATCAGGATTGCACAGCCATCCTGATGTGAATTTTCAGAGTACGTACATCAGCCCCATCTGGTCCGAGATCTGATTAATAGTATTTTTACAGTTTGCTTTGTGAAACCTGGTCATATAACTGCTTGAACGTGTGAGTGCTGTTCTGTAAGAGGACGGACACCGAGACAGCTTGAGATACTGCGGAGGAGCCTTCCAGCAGGTGGTGTAAAGTTTGGAAAGTGGAAGCCCAGCGTAAATGTTTTTGCCAGTCATCTATCTGTGGTGAAGCTGTTCCCCTATTTAAGAGTATTTGTAGTTATGAAGCATGTTGGCGTCTCGGAGACTCTGTGACCAGTAAGCTTGTTGCCTCTTTTCAGTAACATTATCCTAAACTGTCACCAGTATGTGCCTGAATTACTTCTGCCGTCCTTTAGTGGTGACACCAGATACCAGTCTGCCACCAATGTCATTGTATCCTAAAGAAATGTCCTAAAGCATTCCCACCCCATAATCACACTGTGCCTTACAGGCATTTAGTGTTCATAGAGAAGGTCGTCTACTCTGGAGCAATGGACATCATGAAGCTTCACTAGAAGAGCATCTATCCCTTCTGTAGTAAGCCCAATTATTCTATGCATTACAGCTATTTAGTTACACAGCAAATATGTAATTCTACATTGAAAGCTCAGGCCAGAAGTGGCATGCTGGGTCATTTAATAAGGGTCTGTGTTATTGAAGCAAATTGTTTCCATTAAAATTGTACTAAGTATTATTTTTAAGTCAAAGTAAAATGTATAATACAAAAGCGTCAACATGATCTTTATCAAACATTCACTGTGAAAAATAATAATGTGACATAAGAAAAAAATATGAAGAACTTCCAATATACATCTAAGACAAAATGTATAATCTAGAATATAGTGAATAAGCGAATACTATTGAGAAGCGAATATCAAGTATAAGCAAATAATCCTCATTAGGGTTTAGCAAAAAATTACAAAAACATGCTAATATGCCGAGACACTAGCAATGACTAATCTAGAATTCAGCAGAAAGAACAATCTGTGTGCACCAAATATGGAATTAAATTACAAATAACTCCAGTCCATATATTGATAATACAATTTATCACAGGAAAATAGTTATATGTGAAAAAGTATGTAGTATAGTGTAAAAAATATAACCCACCAATATTATTACTATTGGCAAATAAAATCCTTGTGTCCGGTCTAGGAGGGCTGTATTTCCCTATTTACACTAATAAAAAGCGCGATCATTGCCTTGTCATTTCCTATAGTATTAACACCAGAATGAGTATCCACAGCGGCATCTCAAGTTCAGACTTACACTATTTTTGATGGACTAGAAGCCAAGGGCATGTTCACATGTTGCATTTTTGCCGTATTTTCAAAAGTTATTTCCGCACGTTCTTTGCATGAAAAAACGCAGTGTTTTAATGTACTAGCAAAGTCAATGAGATTTATGGAATCTCATGTACATTCTGCTTATTTTTTCCTTGCAGATTTGAAGAAGTTTCATATCTTCTGCATGTCAATTCTTGAAGCGTTTTTGCACATATTTTAGGCAGCATTTTACCCGCCAACACTCTAGTATTTCTTTTCCTCTACAAATAATAACCGTGTGCACATCCCCTAAATGCTGCAAAACAGCGTCAGAAGGAAAATGGTGGCAAAGAGCGTTCTGCAAAACAGCAAACTCACACATGTGGGTTTTCTAAGAAGCCATTATAGTAACTAGAAATTATTCTTTAGAAACCTATAGTTGTCATTACGTGTAAATATTACTATCGAGATTGCTGCAAAGTATATTCAAGTCTTAACCTGAAAATGTGAAAAAGATCTGGATATTTGAGTCTTTCTATAGGAAAAAAGGCAGCAGAAAAGCTAAAATAAACCTCTATCTGTGAGCTTGGCCTAATACTATGTGATATGATGAGAATAAAATAGAAAAACACCAATATCTGATAACTCATATATATGACTGCTTATGGTCAATTCCTATCACATGACCAGTGAGCACATTGGAATGTTGCCGGTTGGCAGTTGGAGAGTTGCGGTTGGCTTGCATGCGGATGAGGAGGAGCTGCCTTCAGCAAAGCGACATTATGGAGATTAAAGAGGAGGACTTTAGGATGAGAGGGAAGAAAAGGAGAAGAAATGTTTTGGACTCATCGGATGATGAGAAGCCGTCCATCAAGAAGAGCCATAGGAGAGGAGAGAAGAGAAATGGCTCAGAGTTGGAGATCGTCTCTCAGAAGATTGATCACCAAGGCCAGAAAGAAGAACAGGAATGTCATCAGGAGGTCCTAGCTAGAAGAAGTGGAGCCAAGAGGAGAAGACAAATCTTTGGCTCATCACATGAAAGCTCTTCAATCAAGAAAGAAGAAGAAGGGCAGAAGACCACCAAGGGCACAGGTAATACTATACATCAGCTTACCACAGGGAGCACCATGACATGTAGCTTCTCATGCCCACACTTACAGATCAGGGCAATGTTGTCACTTTACACAAGTTACACATCTTTTAAATCTGACAGGTGGAGGATGTGATACATGAGCAAGATCTGAAGCTGGAGGGTTGTAGAACTGTTCCCCAGTCCATTTATATATATGTATATATTCAGTACTTTGTTAAACCCCTACATGATCAGGCCATTTTTCCCCATTCTTGCCAAGGCACATTTTTTTCTTATTTTCATACATATGGTTTAAAAAACTGTAAAAAATTGTAATGTTTGGATATTTAAATATTTTTTTGTGAAACATCGAGTCTAAATTTTACAATATTTTAATATTATTTTATTTTTTTTCTGGTAATATCTGTAGTAAATAAAGGATTTCTGTGCTTGTGTTATTTTTATATATTAGTTACATGGTTTTTTGTTAGGGATGGGGCTTGTAAATGCAATTTGGATAGTCATTGTTTTTTTATTTATTTTTTCCTGTTTTTTTTGCTCTTTATTTCAATGATTTTACACAGGGGTTGTCTTAACTTTTGAAACATTTGATTTTTTTCTTGCTTGAATGGATAAAAAAAATTGCAATATGGTTTCATTAAAATAAAATTGAGTCGTTTGCCTCCTATAGTCTTTGTGTTGCGCTGTCTATTGCTGGCTGCAGAATTAGTTAATGAGGTTGACCATTTTATCTTTACTTTAACAGATGTGTTGGGGACATGATTTTGTGGCATTTACTATGATATACTGTAGGTATGTCAGATTCTCCTCCTGCTCTTGTTACTGCAGCTTTCCTTACAGACTGCCCAGCTCTCTAGTCTATAATATGGCTGCTGGTGGAGGAGCAGTGACCAGACCTGTCCGTCAGTCTACTTCACTATAAAAGCATCTTTCTCATGGGAGGTTCTCAATAGGACAAGGCTGATGGAGTGGTCTGGTTACATGCTCCTCCATCAGTGACCATTGTATGGACTGGAGAGCTGTGCAGTATGTGAGGAAAGCTGAACTAACAAGTGCAGGAGGAGAACCTGCCATACTTATATAATAGTAATTGTTAATAAACCTGTGTCCCAAACACATCTGCTGGTATATTGATCCTAGTTACAGGGGACGTTCAACCTACTGCCTATATAGCAGGGTTGACTGGGTCTCCTAGGACCCAGAAGCTCTTGCTCTTTCTCTACACCCGGCCATCACATGATCTCTGGGTCTGGAGCAGGAAGCGCTATCTGCGCTTACCATACTGAATACACAGCACTTGTTCAGAGCTGTGTACACAGTAATTGAAAAGGCAGAGACGGTAATAAATCCTCTCTACCTTCTCTATAGGGAGTATCCAAAAAGAAAAGAGTCGGCCCCTATAAATGCTCTTCCATAACTATATAACCCAAAAAGAGAAAAATGGAAACAGGAGCAAATCCAATAAAAGTTACATTTTTATTGCAAAAATGTAAGTAAAATCAGACATAATCAAAAGAGATAAAAAATCCAAGGGAAAGAGGTGACAACAAAGTGCCACGGAACCACAGGAATAAACCAATGTAAGGCAAGAGACAATATATCTACTGTATATATATGTATATATATATATATATGTATATATACAGTGCTGGCCAAAAGTTTTGGCACCCCTGCAATTCTGTCAGATAATACTCAGTTTCTTCCTGAAAATGATTGCAATCACAAATTCTTTGGTATTATTCTCTTCATTTAATTTGCTTGCAAGGAAAAACACAAAAGAGAAGGAAGCAAAAATCAAATCATTGATCATTTTACACAAAACTCCAAAAAAGGGCCGGACAAAAGTATTGGCACCCTCAGCCTAATACTTGGTTGCACAACCTTTAGCCAAAATAACTGCGAACAACCGCTTCTGGTAACCATCAATGAGTTTCTTACAATGCTCTGCTGGAATTGTAGACCATTCTTCTTTGGCAAACTGCTCCAGGTCCCTAATATTTGAAGGGTGTCTTCTCCAAACTGCCATTTTGAGATCTCTCCACAGGTGTTCTATGGGATTCAGGTCTGGACTCATTGCTGGCCACCATAGAAGTCTCCAGTGTTTTCTCTCAAACCATTTTATAGTGCTTTTGGAAGTGTGTTTTGGGTCATTGTCCTGCTGGAAGACCCATGACCTCTGAGGGAGACCCAGCTTTCTCACACTGGGCCCTACATTATGCTGCAAAATTTGTTGGTAGTCTTCAGACTTCATAATGCCATGCACACGGTCAAGCAGTCCAGTGCCAGAGGCAGCAAAGCGACCCCAAAACATCAGGGAACCTCCGCCATGTTTGACTGTAGGGACAGTGTTCTTTTCTTTGAATGCCTCTTTTTTTTTCCTGTACACTCTATGTTGATGGTTTTTCCCAAAAAGCTCTACTTTTGTCTCATCTGACCAGAGAACATTCTTCCAAAACGTTTTAGGCTTTCTCAGGTAAGTTTTGGCAAACTCCAGCCTGGCTTTTTTATGTCTCGGGGTAAGAAGCGGGGTCTTCCTGGGTATCCTACCATACAGTCCTTTTTCATTCAGATGTCGACGGATAGTACGGGTTGACACTGTTGCACCCTCGGACTGCAGGGCAGCTTGAACTTGTTTGGATGTTAGTCGAGGTTCTTTATCCACCATCCGCACAATCTTGCGTTGAAATCTCTCGTCAATTTTTCTTTTCCGTCCACATCTAGGGAAGTTAGCCACAGTGCCATGGGTTTTAAACTTCTTGATGACACTATGCACGGAAGACACAGGAACATTCAGGTCTTTGGAGATGGACTTGTAGCCTTGAGATTGCTCATGCTTCCTCACAATTTGGTTTCTCAAGTCCTCAGACAGTTCTTTGGTCTTCTTTCTTTTCTCCATGCTCAATGTGGTACACACAAGGACACAGGACAGAGGTTGAGTCAACTTTAATCCATGTTAACTGGCTGCAAGTGTGATTTAGTTATTGCCAACACCTGTTAGGTGCCACAGGTAAGTTACAGGTGCTGTTAATTACACGAATTAGAGAAGCATCACATGATTTTTCAAAGGGTGCCAATACTTTTGTCCACCCCCTTTTTTAGGTTTGGTGTGGAATTATATACAATTTGGCTTTAGGACAATTCTTTTTGTGTTTTTTTCATTGAAGACAAATTAAATGAAGAGAATAATACCAAAGAATTTGTGATTGCAATCATTTTCAGGAAGAAACTGAGTATTATCTGACAGAATTGCAGGGGTGCCAATACTTTTGGCCAGCACTGTATATATATATATATATATATATATATATATAGGGTGGGCCATTTATATGGATACACCTAAGTGATATCAACTTCCTGTTTGTGGCCCATTAGTATATGGGAGGGGGAAAACTTTTCCAGATGGGTGGTGACCATAGCGGCCATTTAGAAGTCGGCCATTTTGGGTCCAACTTTATTTTTTTCAATGGGAAGAGGGTAATGTGAAACATCAAACTTATTGAGAACTTCATAAGAAAAACAATAGTGTGCTTGGTTTTAACGTAACTTTATTCTTTCATGAGTTTTTTACAAGTTTATGATCACTTATAAAATGTGTTCAAAGTGCTGCCCATTGTGTTGGATTGTCAATGCAACCCTTTTCTCCCACTCTTGACACACTGACAGCAATGCCGCAGAAGAAATGCTAGCACAGGCTTCCAGTATCCATTGTTTCAGTTGCTGCACATCTCGTATCTTTATGGTATGGTGTGGTATATGGAGTACAAAGATAGTGGGGCCATTCTTCATCAATGGAAACCTCAATGCCACTGGATATCTGAAACTGCTACATGTTGATGTGTTGCCCTCTTTATGCACTGAAGATGGCACGTTCCCTGAGTTTTTCCAACAAGATGGTGCACGATCACATTATGGGTGTCAGATCAGAGCATTCCTACATGAACTGTTTCCTGGAAAGTGGATTGGTCGTCGTGGGCTAGTTGAATGGCCACCAAGGTCTCCCGATCTGACCCCCTTAGACTTTTATCTTTGGGGTCATCTGAAGGCAATTGTCTATGCTGTGAAGATATGAGATGTGCAACATCTGAAACAACGGATACTGGAAGCCTGTGCTAGCATTTCTTCTGCGTTGTTGCTATCAGTGTGTCAAGAGTGGGAGAAGAGGGTTGCATTGACAATCCAACACAATGGGCAGCACTTTGAACACATTTTATAAGTGGTCATAAACTTGTAAAAAACTCATGAAAGAATAAAGTTACGTTAAAACCAAGCACACCATTGTTTTTCTTATGAAATTGTCAATAAGTTTGATGTGTCACATGACCCTCTTCCCATTGAAAAAAATAAAGTTAGATTCAAAATGGCCGACTTCAAAATGGCCACCATGGTCACCATCCATCTGGAAACGTTTTCCCCCTCCCATATACTAATGTGCCACAAACAGGAAGTTGATGTCACCAACCATTCCCATTTAATTTAGGTGAATCCATATAAATGGCCCACCCTGTGTATACATTTATGTATATATATATATATATATATATATATATATATATATATATATATAGAAAGAAAGAATATCAAGAGGCAGCACTCCAAAAATATTATAGAAAAATGGACTTTAATGAGCCCAAAGGCAACGTTTCGGTTCACAGAATCTTTCTCAAGCAGAGTTCAAGTGCATATAGTGCAATATATATAGTTACAAACAGTGATTCCATAATTATAATTAATTGATACAAAACCATGATTACATAAGAAAAGTGCAGTAGTGCATATCACAAAATATTATTCAGTTACATACATAGTGATAAAATTTTAGACAGATATATTATTATCATCAATTACAGTATCCATAACTCTCATAAAGTGATAAGTGCTTTGATTAGTATTTATCAGTGCCAGGTGTACATTATAAATCATAATATATTTGAGGTTGCGACTCACACTGCAGCAATCATGCATGACCACGTTTCTTACTTCCTCCACGCTGTCCTCGGCGTCTCAAAATCCCATCTGCGCATGTCTCCCAGGAAATCCCCATTATCTCGTCACATGATCGGGGCAAACCTGGTCCGCCCGCTTCGTGACGTCACCGGGCATGCGCATTACACTTCTAATGCTACGATCGCCATCTTTTAAATTGGCAAGCCCCACCAAAAGCTTTTCTTCAAATGTAAACAACGTATGTGCTTTAATGATTTCTCTTATCCCCTATTTACAATAAAAGCGCACTATTTCTCATTATTAGGGACAACATTCTGTTAGCAGTTTCCCAATATATTTGCATTGCAATGACAGTATTCAAATAGTGATTCCTGTGTCCATAAGGCTATGTGCCCACGATGCAGAAATGAAGCAGAAAATTTCTGCAGCATTTCTGCATCTCCCTGGCAGAAAAAACGCATGCAGATTGTACATGCAGATTGTGCATGCGTTTTTCCTGCAGAATACATGCGGATCCACATGCGGATTCACATGCGTTTCCGCATGTAGATTGACAAGCGCTTTCCAGGCGATTAGCATCACTTGGAAAGTGCTTGACAACTAGGTCACACTGTATAAATCCATGCAAACAGCAAACAGCATGGATTTATATAGTGTGAACTGTAAAAATTAAAACAAATAAAGCTATACTCACCCCCGAGGCCCCGGTGTGGCTGCAGCGCTGCTTCCTGGCTGGTTCCCGGCTGCCAGCATATCGCGAGACAGAGCGGTGAAGGGCCTGCGGTCACATGACTGTGACGTCACCGCAGGTCCTCAAGCGATGCCGGCATTCAGAGAGAAGACGCCGGACAGGTGAATATAACTTTATTTGTTATTTTATTCTTTTTTTACAGGTACAATGGTACCCAGGTCTGGATGAGAGTCTCCTCTCCTCCAGAACTGGGTACCATCCGCACATAGAGACGCATAGAATCCGCTTGTACAAATGTACAGTCGCGGTTTCTATGCATTTCAATGCAAGTCAATGGCGGGAGTTCCGCTGCGCTTCCGCAAAATTAAATGACATGCTGCAGATTTTTGTACGCAGCATAAACGCTGCGGAAAAATCCGCAGCATGTGCATAGAACATGCGGAATCCCCTTGGGGACCATGGGGGGCGGATTACCTAGCGTTTAACAAGCGTTTATGCTGCGGAAATTCCGCAGCATAAACGCTTGAAAAACGCTACGTGGGCACTCAGCCTCAATGAACTGAGGGATAATATTTATTACATAACCCAAACACCCTTCCATGGAATTCCCTATTCCTAGGTTCATCCATGGAGTGAGATTAATAGGTCAGAGGAGGAACCCTCAACAGGTCTCCACCTCCTTCCCAATCTCAGGTGTTTAATTGGGAATACATTACAATCCAATTCCCTCCATAAGTAGGAATACCATTTCATAATGTAAAAATATATATCTATAACTTTTTAGATATATATATATATATATACATACAGTTAAGTGTCTATAAAGAAGGAATAATCAACAAGTGTTATTAAGGCATGATTCGTCCCAAGGGAGGCAGAGAAAAATCAATAAATACGTTCAATTGATTCATTAACATACTTACTGCATCCCATGCACAAAGGTTAATGATACATTAAATTAGGGATAAGACATAGAGCAACTGGAAAAGAATGTATCAGAGTCCAGATCACAAGTAAAGCATATAAAGTACGAGTGCACAGCAGGAACTAGTTATACAGTACAAGTTGCTAATATCCAAATAAGGAGAAGAATCATGCCTATGACACAGATGTCACAACATAAGTATATCTTCTAGTGAGAGTAATACACAGTGACACATATAGAAAGTTATGGTCCCACATAAAATGAGAGTACAGCCTAGTTACAACCTGTAGATGGCATGAAAGCAGCCCTGACGCGCGTTTCAAGTCCTGCTTCTCCAGGGGGCGATTGTGTATGGGTGACAGGCAGGGGGTATATATATCCAAAGTATTTTGGCACGTGTAGCGGGGGTACAGCGACGCTTCCAGTGGCGGAAGCCAGCGCCGGAAGCCAGGGAGTCAGTGTCCAACGCAGCAGGTGCCCGCCTCCCGCTATCACGTCAGTAAGGAGGGCCCGAAGTGCCGCGTCATAGGGACACATATTCATGGCAACCAGGTGCTTCTTGCCGGCTGGCAGAATGTGCACAATCATCAGGATGCCAAGAGATGCAGACATACTTAGAGGGAGAGAAAGAAATTGCGGAGAACATTACCGGCCCATACCTGGTGTAAGTTAATCATGACTTTCTATGTATATATATATACTAGCTATTGAAGCCGTTCTATGCCCAGGTGGCGAGCATTTTTATTGGTATATGGTCTCCCATGCTGGTATGTGTGGTATGTGCTGCCCCCCTCCTGGTATTTGTGCTGCCCCCATCCTGTCCGCACCATCCTATCCTGGCATGCATGGCACTCCTCATCCCTATCCTGGTATGCATGGCCCCTCATCCGAATCCCGGTATGCGTGGCACCCCTCATCCCCAATCCCGGCATGCGTGGCACCCCTCATTCCCAATCCCGGTATGCGTGGCAACCCTCATCCCCAATCCCGGTATGCGTGGCACCCCTCATCCCCAATCCCGGTATGCGTGACACCCCTCATCCCCAATCCCGGTATGCGTGGCACCCCTCATCCCCAATCCCGGTATGCGTGGCTCCCCTCACCCCACAATCCTGGTATATGCATGGTCCCCTCACCCCACAATCCTGATATGTGTGGCCCCCTCATCCATTTCACACTGTACACACATACAAAAAAAAATAAAGAGTTATACTCACCTTTGTTCTCTGTGCTCCAGCGCTGCTGCGTCCTCTTCTGCCGGAGGCCGGGGGAGGAGAGCAGCGCCGGGGCACTGCGCTGTCCGGCGCCATTTTGCTGAAGACACACTGTAAATATGTCTTCAGTAAAATGGCAAAGGATAGCGCTATGTGCACGCGCCGATCCGACGCCTCACTCCTGCCCCCGGTCTCCGGCCAGAAGAGATGTGCCGTGGCAACGCTCCTCCCGGTCAGGTAAGTATGCAAGTATGGCGCCGGAAAACGCGGTATGCGTTCAGTGTCTACGCATACCGCGATCTCCGGCGCCATACACCTCCTCTTACCTGTAACGGCTGGATGCATGATTCTGTCTGAAGCCAGACTGTGCGTCGCGCATGCGCAGTCTATCGAGGCTTCAGACAGAGGGATGCATCCCCGGTTATATTTTATATATATATATATATATATATATATATATATATATATATATATATACAGGGTGGTCCGAAAGTAGGTGGACAGAAAGTGTAATAAGGTTATGAAGGGGGAGATTTATCAAACATGGTGTAAAGTAAAACTGGCTCAGTTGCCCTTAGCAACCTATCAGATTCCACTTTTCATTCCTCACAGACTCTTTGAAAAAAAAAGTCTATTTTCAACAAGTTGGGGCCCCTCCACATTATTCAAGAGTAATCCGCGAGTATCCTGATGAAACATTTCCTAATAAATGGATTGGCTGAAGAGGCCCACTTGATTGGCCGGTACGTTCACCAGACTTGACCCCAATGGATTTTTTCTTTTGGGGAGTACTCAAGGACAAAATTTATAGTCGAAAACCAAAAAGTGTCAGTGACTTGAAAAATGACATAAGAGATGCACTTCAAGAAATTAATACCCAAAGAGACTTGTGCAAAAAAGTTTGTTGAAGCGCAAGAGGCGACTTCAAAGCTGTGCAAATTGTAATGGAAAACAGTTTGAGCCCCTGCATTGATAACATTTAAGGGCTTTTGTGTTATTGTTCAGAATAAAATGTAATTGTCAATGTTATGCTTGTGTTAGTAAATATAATTTTATATATAAATCAAAATAAATGTTATTATTTTCTGTCCACCTACTTTTGGACCACTATATATATATATATATATATATAAATACACAAAGATACAAAGATGTAGATAAAAGAGGGAAAATAATATATGAAAACACACAATCAGGAATAGACATCATATTGTGAGAATTATATACAACATATGTGTATAAAGTATAATGTCCACCAAGTAATACCCAAAGTATCATTATTAAATATAAAGGAGTATATATAGAGAGAGTCATGAGACAATATAATATAATATGTACTCAATATGGTACAGAGAATATGGGAATACCATGAGTATCAACAGAACAAAGTTATAAATTGTGCATAAATGTGCAAAACTAATGGTGGTAAAAAAGAGGGGAGGGAAGGGAAAGGGAAAAGGAAGAAAAAATGAAGATGTGACAAGTGAATGAAAACATGGAAACAATAATAAACAGAGAGTGCACGAATTGTGTGAATATTTTTTATTATTATTTCGTGACCAAGCCCATGTGGTGCAGATGTCGGATGCATCCAATGGCAACCAGAATCACAGCAACGTGAAAAACCACATATGTTACGTGAAAGTGTTACACTAGTGAGTAGTGATGAGCGAGCACGTTCGTTACTCGAGATTTATGAGCATGCTCGGGTGTTTTCCGAGCATCTTCAGTGTACTTGAATATCATGTTTGAGTCACTGTGTGTGCATGATTTGCGACTGTTTGACAGCTTTAACACATGTGAGGAATGCCTGTTTGTTAGGCTTTCCTCACATGTATTAAAGCTGTCAGTCGCAAATCATGCACACACAATAACTCAAACATAACACCTCAGCACGCTGAAGATACTGGGCGAGCACCCGAGCATGCTCGCCGAAAGGGTTAACAAACCACGCTCGCCCATCACTACTAGTGAGACCAATCACAGGTAAAATTAATATAATAAATAACAATAGTATGAAGAGATAGTTAATGTCACAATACAAATGTATGTGTGCCCTTCACATACGAGTGAGCATAGACATGTGTTATATAGTAACATAGCTACTGACATCAGTATAATGGAAAATGTACAATAAAAAAATCAGAAAATTATAAGCCACAATGGGCAAGAGGAATCGAAAAAATAAAATAAAAAATATACAAGTGATAGGAATACTGACGTGTCAGTGTGACACAGGAAGTGCGTCTTAAAGTGCCCTTTTTTGTGCATCCAAAATCACAGATTTAAAGCAACAATAAACAAAGAGTAAAAGCCGATGAATAACAATAGTGAGTAAAATGTTTTATAAAAAATGCTTATAGCGGATGGAATCAATTAGTGGCACACCGCACAGGAAATAGACAGGTCCGAAAAAGAGAGAGCAGCAGGGCGGGATGCTGCTGAAAGGTGAGTACATATCCATAAAAAGGGAGACGCGTGGAGCGCTGGCCCGCAAGGAGGATCAGGCACCCGGTCCCTGAGGGGGGCAGAAAAAGGGAGGGAGGGAAGGGAGAAGAAGATCCTCCAAGTGAGTGGTGGTCCAGCATCTGTCTCACAGTAGAGTGTACAAAAATACTGGATACCCTGCATGTAAATAAAAAAGTGAGAAGTTATAAACAGCATAAAACATAAGTAAAACCTAAACACAATAGCACATTACAAGAAAGGGACAAAACTGAGGACCTCGTTGAGGCCTTTGGGGCATATGCAATCAATTTTCATAATCCACCAACGGTCTTTCTCCAATCCCCCCCCCCCCCAGTCAATTAATATCCGGTCAATACCCCGAATTTGGAGGAGGCTAGCATCACACCCATGTTTTAACTTGAAATGCCTTGGGATAGGCTTCAATACAGTATCGGCAAGAGATTCTGATGCATTCTTAATATCTTGCACGTGCTCCCTCACACGCACTCTCAGTTGGCGAAAAGTAAGACCCACATAGATGAGGCCACATGGACACAAGGCGTGGTTGATTACGCCTTCTGTATTGCAAGATGTATGCTGTGTGATTTGAAACTCCTTATGACCATCACTTGATGGGAAGGATGTACACCGCACCAGATTTACACAGGCCGCACAGTTCTTGCATGGATAGAAGCCCCATCTGGGGCCTTTTGAGCTGAAGGCTTTCTCTGGTCCCGGATCTTTATGGTAACTATGTACCAGCAAGTCCCTCAGGTTCATCGCCCTTCTATAGGTGGTGGAAGGGACTGGTGTAGTACATTTGGAAAGGACTAGGTCTTGCTTCAAAATGAGCCAATATTTCCCCAATGCATTTCTAACATCTATCACAGTAATTGAAAAGCCAGAGATGGTAATAAATCCTCTCTACCTTCTCTATAGGGAGTCCGACTGTGACTGCCGGTAGGCTCGGGGCTGAGGTAACTGCACAATCTGGTGCAGGTGTTATACAATGTAGTGTTGTTTTAGAACAGACCTGCACAACAAACAGCTCATGTACCGCATGCAGCCCACCAAAGTTTTGCTGCAGCCCATGGAGCCGTCCAGGATATGGAGCTCCCATCTTCTTATATTCAAATGTTTCAGACGCAAACATATTTGAACACTGTCATCGGGACTAGGGTAAAACAGCGCTCGTCAGTCCCAGCCTCGACATGCTGCTGCTCGGCACGCTGCTGACGTCATCACACTATTGTCGGCACCCAAACACCTCAGAGGAGAAGAGATGGCGCAGCCAATAGTAAGTCAAGGAGCCAAAGATTAAATTAATTATATCATTGTGGATGAGGAAGGAAGGGGCTAATGTTACAGTGAGGGCACATAATGAGGTTGACAATTGTCAAAGGGGGCACAATTGTGGTGGGGGTTCCTTCATTCAATCGGGCAATGTACAGGGGAATATTTTGGAGAGGGACAGTATGTGGGCATACAGTGGGTACAGAAAGTATTCAGACCCCTTTAAATTTTTCACTCTTTGTTTCATTGCAGCCATTTGGTAAATTCTAAAAAGTTCATTTTTTTTCTCATTAACGTACACTCTGCATCCCATCTTGACTGAAAAAAAACAGAAATGTAGAAATTTTTGCAAATTTATTAAAAAAAAACCCTGAAATATCACATGGTCATAAGAATTCAGACCCTTGGCTCAGTATTGAGTAGAAGCACCCTTTCTATTTCAAGTGTTTATTTCTGTTAATGTTGATGACTATGGCTTACAGCCTATGAAAACACAAAAGTCATTGTCTCAGTAAATTAGAATAATTAACAAAAAACACCTCCAAAGGCTTCCTAAGCATTTAAAAAGTCCCTTAGTCTGTTTCAGTAGGCTCCACAATCATGGGGAAGACTTCTGACTTGACAGATGTCCAGAAGGCAGTCATTGACACACCCCACAAGGTCCCAGAGTTCCAATTTTCATTTGGAAATCAAGGTCCCAGAGTCTGGAGGAAGAGTGGAGAGGCCACAATCCAAGCTGCTTGAGGTCTAGTGTGAAGTTTCCACAATCAGTGATGGTTTGGGGAGTCATGTCATCTGCTGGTGTAGGTCCACTGTGTTTTTTCCAGGCCAAAGTCAGCGCAGCCGTCTACCAGGAAATTTTAGAGCACTTCATGCTTCCCTCTGCTAACAAGCTTTTTGGAGATGGAAATTTCATTCTCCAGCAGGACTTGGCACCTGTCCACACGGCCAAAAGTACCAATACCTGGTTTACACACAACAGTATCACTGTGCTTGATTGGCCAGTAAACTCGCCTGACCTTAACCCCATAGAGAATCTATGGGGTATTGTCAAGAGGAAGATGAGAGACACCAGACCCAACAATGCAGACGAGCTGAAGGCTGCTATCAAAGCAACCTGGGCTTCCATAACACCTCAGCAGGGCCACAGGCTGATTGCCTCCATGCCACGCCACATTGATGCAGTAATTGATGCAAAAGGAGCCCGACCAAGTATTGAGTGCATTTACTGAACATACATTTCAGTAGGCCAACATTTCAGATTTTAAAAACATTTTTCAAGCTGTTGTTATAAAGTATTCTAATTTACTGAGATAATGACGCTTGTGTTTTCATTGGCTGTTAGCCATAATCATCTACATTAACAGAAATAAACACTTGAAATAGATCACTCTGCTTGTAATGACTCTATATAATATGTGAGTTTCACTTTTTGTATTGAATAACTGAAATAAATAAACTTTTTGATAATATTCTAATTTAGTGAGATGCATGTGTATGTAGCCTCTATTTCTTTAGTGTGGTAAGTACCATTTTGAGGGTATGTACCATTATTATTCATTGTAGCAAAATGGGAAACAGAAAATCCACTACTGTTGTTGCAGATTCATGGTTTTGCATAGCATTTGCTCTCCTGCACTGATTATGGGGGCAGAAACCTCAGGGTGAAGATCTTTTATCTTGCACCATTTATACTCAAAAAACACATTTCCAACAAATGCATATAAAATTCCCCTCCTTGCTATTTTTTTTTCTTAAAGATTACAAATAGTTTATTAAATAGTAATATGTTGCAATAATCTCATTTATTTTAATGCAGTTATAGTACTTCACATATAACATTTATTTATATTCTCTCATATACAATAAATATCCATACGCTTCAATCATCTGTTTAAGAAAAACAAAATGGAACAAATATTAACCCTTCCATATTATTCCATCATCCCTCCTCCCTTGAATCAAAACAAACCCCACCTGCACCCCCAAACTGAAGGGGAGGATACAAGGAAAACCCTTCACCCCATAACTAGCATTGCTCTACACCTGTCCATTCTTCCCAGATATGCTCATAAACAGTTGTCTGATTTTTATTATCGTAGACCACTTTCTCTTTTTTCGCTTATCAATTAATTTAATTCAGGTTGTTCTTTTACCTTCCATTTCCTCATAACTGCAAACAGAGTTTGAGACAAAATACGTATTAATAAGATCTTATTACTACTTCTTTTAAGACTCAAATATCTACATCTAATAAAGAATTTTTAGGGTCATTTTATAAATGCACTTAAACATTATTTAATACACTATTGAATTACCATACAATATCTTACTATTTGTTTTCTTAAATTCTGTGTCAGTGGCTAATCTAAGGGTTTTTGAGATGTAAATAGAGAGATATTCTCCCTTACAATTGATTATGGAAGATTCATTTATTTAAGGCAGGTTAGTTGGAGGGTGGGTGGATGTCTGGTTGAGGAGTTCTCTAAGAACTCGTTCACACTGCTGTATGACATAGTAGAGTGCTCTCTGATGTTTTATCAGACAGCACTCAGCCCAATATTATACTATGGGGCAGTGCAGATCTGAAATGTTTTTGCTCATGACGATTCGGCATGGGAAAACAATTGCAGCACGCTGAGAGTGGCTCAGCAAATCGGATCACATGCACCCATACAAGTCTATGGGTGCGTGTAAAACCTTGGCCCAGACTTGGATTTCATCCCAGTGCAGTTTGATTTATGCAGACACAGACGATGGAAAAGTTGGAGAAACGAAGTTCTCCATCTTCTCCGCACCTGTAATATGATTGTCTCAAACAAGAGAAACGGATCCCAGTAAACTGACACTCGGCTCAAACTCTGGTCAGAGCTTGAGCCTAGTGTCATTAGCATAAATGATCCAATTCTCTCACATGAGAGAATCAACACTTGTGTGACCCGGCCTAACGTGTAGTTGGGGAGCTAAGAGTGGGAGATGGTTTGAAGGGGTGAAGTGGAAGGTGGAGTGGGGGAGGTATCAGAAGAGGAGGGATATTTTAACTTAATTATTATTTTAATATGGTGAAAGTTATCTAATTTAATGTTAGAAGGGTTTAAGATAAGTTGAAATGGTATTTCTTTGCTTGGATGAGAAGAGATCTGATGTCTCTGATATGTCTTCAAAAGACACATTCAGATAGTGATTCAAGAAAGTAGCTAAAAGTGGGTTGTCAAGTACATGTATATCATGCTGTACATAATATCTACTCACGAGGGTCTTTATCCTTGTTCAAAGGGGTGTAAATATAAGTATGTATTACACAGGGTAGAAGTAAGATATATATATATAAATATATATATATATATATATATATATATATATATATATATAAACTGTTGAAATGTAAAATTAACAACATAAGGTTAGAAATTGCAAACACCTGTATTCCTCTCCCATATAAATCTGAGCTTCACTATGAAGAAAGTGAAAACTTGCAGTATCCGATTTTGATTGTAGGAGATTTTAATACTGTAATTGACTTTACCTGTAATAGAAAATCATGTAGACGTGCGTCAAAGTCTAGTGATACAACATCTTTTCCAATCCTCTGGAAGAATTTTTTGGGGAAGAGGCTTATTAATCCCAAGGATTATCAGGATTCATGTTACTCTAAGACTTAGCAATCCTGATTCCCTATTGATATGGTTTTTGGCAATGGAGAAATTTTGTATAAACTCCTTTAAGGGGGTTGATACTCACTCAGCAGCTTTTACGGGGATCTCCCTGGGCAACCCAGGCTTGCACCGACTTTGGAAGGGAGTGGATGAACCTGTCCATGATGACCTTTTCCACCATCTGTACTGGGGAGGAAGATTGAGGTTACAACCACTTTGAACCAAGTGTAGGAGGTCGAACATTTGGGACCTGGGAGGTTTGTCACTGCAATAGGCCCAGTGGTGCACCCGTTGCACCCTAACAGTCAGAGTCACTCCCAAGCGCGCCAAAATTTCTGTTTTTAATTTGGCGCACTCCTTTGCGTCCTGCAGGGCCAAACAAGTCATAATGGGCTTTCTGAGGCTGGCCCATTAAATATGGCACCAGCACCTCCGCCCACTGCTCTGGAGGCAATCTCTCCCGCTCCGCCACCCTCCCAAAGAACGTTAGGACCTCGACGTCATCACCCGGAGTAATCTTTTGCAATGCTCTTCTTACCGTCTTCCTGACGTGTGAATCATTACCTGGAGTTGAGGGAGGGACGGCCTCTCTGCTCCGAACTTTCCCCGCTAGAAGTTCCATCTGCCGTTGTTGCTGCTGAATCTGCTGCATCAGAAGTTTATTAGTCTCTTGCTGCATCTGTTGCTGCTCCCGGTGCTGCTGTTGCAGGCTCTGCTGGCTCTGCAAGTGCTGCCGGTGCTGCTGTTGTTGGCTTTGCAGCAGGTGTTTGAGTGGCTCTTTCATGGTGCCGGACATCTCTGGCTGGCTGGCGGCCTTTACCCAGGACATCCATCGATCTCTGTGGCAGGTACACGTTTTCCTGGAATCTTGCCCACATTCTCCACTAATTGTAACTGGGTTGGTACTCACTCAGCCACTTTTAAGATAGTCACAGGAGTCAGTTTCTTTAAAAATGTCCAAGGTGGGTTTATTCGGACTTCATAAACTGCACTCTCCAGGTAAATTAAACATTTTCTCGGTAATTATTTTGATTCTAGGCTACATATATACCGGGACACGAGGATATGTACTTTAAATGCCCCTGATGAAGCCACCGTGTGTGGCGACACGCACTGGGCACTGAGGTCCCATTTGCACCTTCCCATTTACAGGCTGATTTGATTGAGTATTTGCTTTCTATGATCATATTGTTTAATTGGCTCTACTATTATTTTTTGCTGGGGCAGCACGGGTGGCCACAATTGAGTGTATGTGATGGAGTGGTTATGGAGTAGTCATCTCCAGTGTGAGGTGAAAGGGTCTATTGGCAATCGCCAGTTTACAATTATACTGTTCTATAGACCTATTACCCTGTATACAGGGACACCATATTGATTTTCACACAGATACCTGTTGTTGCACTTTATATACATATTGTTTTTTGTGTATTCTCTATTTATATAGAATACTTTGGGCTTGTGCAATATTGACCATCATAGATATTCTATACAGCCTGTTAGAGTTCATCTATTTGACTGCACTTTATTGTATTTTCTGTCATTATAATATGGGAAGGTCTCTAAAGTAGTGGGTTCCTCAAGCAGTGGATTCCTCCACTATTTTTAATGGTGTTTTAAAATAATTTTTTTTGTGCGTATTCTTATATATGTGTCAGGAGATACTGTAATAAATTGATGTAATTTATATTCAAATATTCCGTGATTATTTCTTCAGGTGATCACCGCTTAGGTGCATGTCTTCTTTTCTTTTTGAAATTCGTATGATGTTGTATGACATGTGGCAGGTAGATCCCAGTTATTAGATGGTGCCCTCCTAAAGTAGTAGGTGCATGGGGTTATGTCCCAGCTTTTTGTCCTTTTTATGGGCACAAGACATGGATTTCCTAATCCAAGCTGCTCTTTGCCCTACTTATTGACCATATATAAGGCTATGTGCCCACGATGCAGAAATGCTCAGGATTTTTTCCTGAGCGTTTCTGCATCTCCCTGGCAGAAAAAAACGCATGCGGATTGTACATGTGGATTGTACATGCGGATTGTACATGCGGATTGTACATGCGGATTGTACATGCGGATTGTACATGCGTTTTCCTGCCAGGGACATGCGGAAATGGAGCTTTATTCACTGACATTTCCGCATGCGGATTGACAAGCGCTTTCCAAGCGATTAGCATCACTTGGAAAGTGCTTGTGACAACTAGGTCACACTATATAAATTCATGCAAATTGCATGGATTTATATAGTGTGACCCGAGAGAGTGGTAAAAATAAAAAAATAAATGTATACTTACCCTCCGATGGCCCCCGGTGTCCTGCTTTACACTCCGTTCTCCCTTGCCGGCAACAGTGAATTGAAAGACCTGCCGACGTCAGCATCGCGTGACCCGTCACATGACTCTGACGTCAGCGCAGGTCCTTCAATTCATTGCAAAGTGCCGGGAAGCAAGTAGGAGCGCAGCGCGGGCCGACAGAAGGTAAGTAGACAGTTATTTTTTATTTTATTCTTTTTTTACAGATTTTTTAATGGTACCTGGGTGTGGAGGAGACTCTCCTCTCATCTACACCCGGGTACCATCTGCACATTGGAACGCGTGGATTACGCATCTACATATACAGTGATGCGTAATCCATGTGATCTAAAGCAAGTCAATGGTGGCGAAGACGCAGCACTTCTGCAAAATAATTGGTAGCGCTGCGTTTTTTTCCGCAGCGGAAATTTTCGCAGCATGTGCACAGCACATGCGGATTATCATTGGGGAACATTGCTGCCCTTCTACCATGCGTTTTTAATGCGTTTCAGCAGCTATAAAAACGCTGCGGAAACGCATTAAAAACGCATTGTGGGCACACAGCCTAAGGTTGTAAAGGAATAAGGGGTTCTCAGTTTTGGACTCAGGAGGAAATATTAGCGATGTACACAGGTGATTTGTTATTATTTTAATAAATGTAAAGGAAGATCTAAGGACAGATATTACATTGGTGAATGGATTTGGTATTTTTTCTGGATTGAAGATTAATTGGAATAAGTCAGATATCATTATTGGACAAGAATTTCCAAATTACAGATGGTGATATACTTATTATCCAAGAGGGCAACAGTTTGAAATATTTGGCATTAAATATATCACATAAGATGGTGGACTATATAGAAGTGAATGTCATACCGGTGTTGAGTCGTTTTAGCAGAATGGCAAAAATATGGAGGAACAAGGAAGAATCAATCTGATTAAAATGTATTTGTTTTTTTATGTATATTTAATAAATTCCCCTCTTTGCAACTTAGTGACTGAGTATAGGAAAAAATGTATATTAAAGCAACCTTATACCCTGAGACTGAAAAGTTACTACACTTTGTAAATATACAGTCATCCTTCCTGACGCCCTTCTTTTGCCTCCCGCTACCTCCATTGCTTAGATCTGTGTTCTGTTCCTACTACCTCCAAGATGGCCACCAGTTTGGTAAGTCTAAACCACATCTTCCCTGTCTTTTCTGTGCTGTGGGATGGGAAAGGAAAGGCAGGAGAGGTGAGGTTTAGATTTACCAGTGTACTCCATGCTGCTATGACCGTCATCTTGGAAGCAGGAGGAAAGGAACGCCTATCCCAGCAGAGGAGGCATCGGGGAGCTAATGGAGGGCTTCAGGTAGAGTGCCTATACATGCGAAACGTATACCCACTTCTCAGTCCCAGGGGAAGGGGCCCTTTAACACTGTTGCAGGACAATATTAGCGTTGAGCTGTAATTGTTTTCTAAGGCAGTACACTTAATATAGGACAATCACTGTGCTACCAATATTATTCCGCACATAAATGATACTGATTCTCCATTTTGTAATAACATAATTAACCCTTTGTGCTAAACTGAATAGTAAATTATAGTCTGTTTTTCAATTAACAGCATAAAGCAATATGTTTACAAAGATGAATACTCCAATGCTGACCAAAACTGAATTCTCTGCTAAGGTTACAAAATAACCAACACTTTATACATGGACAGTAAATTCTTTTTCTAATTTCTCGTCTTATTTCTGTTTGCCATTTTAGGAGACAGTGGTGTGCGGCCATCTCTCCCCGGCAGCACAATCTCTGACAACATCAAGAGACTAGATTTTCATCAAGTGCTTGGCCGGGGGAGTTTTGGAAAGGTAAGAACCTATAACATTACGAGCCCAGATTGTATATTGTTTGCTATACAATATAAGATCATGAATGAAGTAGAGAATAACACTGTTAATAACCATCTTAGATCCCCAAATTCAGGTGTTTCTGACAAAGGCAGATGCAGGGCGGTTTCCAAATGTGTTGCTGCCTATATATGTGTAATAGTGTTTTCTGATAGTCTACAGTGGGTTAAAGTATTTTTCTGGTGCCTCTAACTTCTGCACTAGGAAGTTGCAGGTGCTGCTGTTTTCCCCACATGCCTGCACCTTGGAATCTTGGATGGCCAGCAGATAACAACATCTATTTTTCAATACAGGTGCACGATCCTGTTGGCTGTGCAAGTGTGGGCCAGACACCTGTATAGACAACATCATGCAGAAGTGACAGCTGCCGTAGAAACTCTACATGCAAATATGTGACCAGAGCACTTTCATCTTCATCCACCTTTATCCATGCTAGCTGTGTCACCCACATAGAATGTGGAAGAATGTGCTCTGGTCAGATGAGACCAATAATTTAAATTTTTTGCTAAATGAAAAACACTAAGTGTGGAGGAAAACTAACACTGCAGATCACCCTGAAAACACCATCCCCACCGTCAAACATGGTGGTGGAATCATCATGCTGTGGGGATGCTTTTCTTTAACAGGGACGCTCGTCAGAGTTGATTAGAAGATGGATGGAGCTAAATACAAGACAATCTTGTAGGAAAAACCTGTTAGAGGCTGGAAAAACTTGAAACAGAGATGAAGGTTCACCTTCCCGCAGGACAACGACTCTAAACATACTTCCAGAGCTACAATAAGATGGTTTAAATAAAAACATACTCGTGTGTTTATATAGCCCAGTTAAAGTCCAGACATAAATCTCATTGAGAATTTGTGGCAAGGCTTAAAAATTGTTGTTCACAAACGCTCTCTATCCAATCTCACAGCTAGTTTGCAAAGAAGAGTGGGCAAAAATCTCAACCTATAGTGCAAAGCTGGTAGAAAAATACCTTGCAGCAGTAATTGCAGCAAAAGGTGGTCCTACAAAGTGTTGACTCAGAGGGGCTGAATACAAATGCACGTCACAATTTTCAGATTTACATTTTTAAAATATTCAGAAAAACATGTATCATTTCCTTTACACTTCACAAATACTTGTACTCTGTGTTGGTATATCACATAAAATTCCAATAAAATACATTTAAGTTTTTGCATGTAACTTGAAAAAATGTGGAAAAGTTCACAGGATGTGAATACTTTTTCAAGGCACTACATTGTACATCTGCATGTACGTAGCTACATAAGTATGAGTAAATATATGTGTGTGTACTGAGAATGACATTTATTAAAGATATTGTCCACAGTTAAAAAGTAATAATTCAAAAAATTCCGTGTCAGCAGTGGTGACGTCTCATACATTCTCCTGATTGCTAACCAATGACTCGTCTCAATGGTTTTGTCCAATAAATAGAGACATCCTCAATGAGACCAGTGATTGTCTGCAGCAAGGTAAACAAGTGCAGGTTTGGACTACTGTGCCAGGCTCTGGAATAGCAAAGGATTTATCAGGGTAGTATCGTTTTATTTTTTTAATCATACTACTCCCTGAAGTTAGGACAAAAATCTCTGATTTTTTAGGACATTCCTGGGAAAAGGAGAGAGCTCCTTGATTACCAGAGAAGCCAGCAAATATCCCAAAGCATACTCTTCACAATATATTCACCTCTCGTGTTTTCTGCAATTCTTATAAGGCTGGGTGCCCACGTAGCGTTTTTCAAGCGTTTATGATGCGGAATTTCCGCAGCGGAAACGCTTGTGAAACACTAGGTAATCCGCAGCCCATGGTCCCCAAGGGGATTCCGCATGTTCTATGCACATGCTGCGCATTTTTCCGCAGCGTTTATGCTGCGTACAAAAATCTGCAGCATGTCATTTAATTTTGCGGAAGCGCAGCGGAAGCCCCGCTATTGACTTGCATTGAGACGCATAGAATGCGCGTCTGTACATTTCTACAAGTGAATTCTATGCGTCTCTATGTACGGATGGTACCCAGTTCAGGAGGAGAGAAGACTCTCATCCAGACCTGGGTACCATTGTTCCTGTAAAAAAAAGAATAAAATAATAAATAAAGTTAATACTCACCTTTCCGAAGGCTTCTCTGCATGCCGGCATCGCTGAAGGACCTTCGGTGACGTCACAGTCATGTGACCGCAGGCCCTTCACCGCTCTGTCTCACGATATGCCGGCAGCCGGGAACTAGACAGGAAGGAGCGCTGCAGCCACGCCGGGGCATCGGGGGTGAGTATAGCTTTATTTTATTTTATTTTTACGTTTCACACTGTATAAATCCATGCTGTTTGCATGGATTTATACAGTGTGACCTAGTTGTCAAGCACTTTCCAAGTGATGCTATCGCCTGGAAAGCGCTTGTCAATCTGCATGCGGAAACGCATGTGAATCCGCATGTGGATCCGCATGTATTCTGCAGGAAAAAAGCATGCACAATCTGCATGTACAATCTGCATGCGTTTTTTCTGCCAGGGAGATGCAAAAATGCTGCAGAAATTTTCTGCTTCATTTCTGCATCGTGGGCACATAGCCTAACTCCTGGCATCACTGCAACATAAAACCTGACACCAGAGGTGCTGTGGAGTGAAAAGGAGTTTAGGATCAGGACAAAGTGTCTGCAAATGTAGTCTCAGGTCTGTGCTGCAGATTAAGGTGCATTCACACTGCGCAGTTATCGGAAACCAGTAGAAACAGGCTGACGTTCGCCCGACAAACAAGCAAAGTGGTCTTTCATAGGGTAAAATGATCTTTTGTTTTGCTTAAATCTTTATCGATCTTGAAATAACCTATACAAAAAACTATGAGCAATAGCCAAGGTAGCATAAAAGGTATATATTTTATTAGTACAATTTAGACACATGATAAAATCTGATGAAAAAAGAGAAAATCAGATAAGGCTAAAAACACAGGCAAACCCCATGGTGCATAACAAAAGAATATGCAGCAATATTAAGTAATGTATACATAATAGGCTATTAGAAAAAGGTATGTTGGGTGGAAATAATTCCTACACACATATAAAGTGTAATAGACGCCAAATGTGATAAAGTATATATGCTGCACAAAATAACCCTAGTATAGATAGGCATACATTTGCAGCATGGTCTTTGATGCCAGCATCTATGTACAGCTGAGCTCTGCACCCCAACACAGTCTGTTTATATTGATTCTCATCTCAGCTTTTCATGGCTGACACAGGAATAATGCCAACCAGCTCTGGAGTTGTAGTTATTCCTGTCTCAATCATGCATGGCTAAGACTGAAGTAATCCTTTAACCTCCTAGCTTTAATGGGTAATTCTAGTGGGGTTATTTCCTAGTGCCCATGTTTATAGCTATTAGATCTCCTGTATGTAAGCTAGTAAGAAACTGTAGAAATATAAAATAATTATTAAAGAAATAGCAATGGTGTCACTTTCCTGCTCCCCTCCACACTTATTTCAATGAGTTGTTCGGCCTTAGGGTACAAGTCTGCAGTAACTATGTGACTACAGACTTGTGAGTCCTCACAGTGTGCAGTGTGTGTGCTGTTGAGGTTCTCCAGTGCCGGTGCCAGGAATGGGCAGGAGCATAACTGCAGGTATGCAATTTGCATACATGTGGTCATGTGCCGACGAGACATGTGCAGCTGTCCATGTCGCCCTGGCACTTTACAGAAAAATTGTGTGCCAGTTCAAATGTGCTGTTGCGTGTAGGGTGCGTTACACTCACTTGTAGGCCACAGGCCCCAGCTGTCTCCAGGTCTTCAACTTAAGGAGCTGCCGCACATAGATTAGGGAACACTCAGTTCGTTTCAACACACAGAAGTTTACTCGACAGTTCAATTGCATCAGATTGTAATACACAGTATCGGGCACAACATTCTCCATTTCTTATTTCCATAGTACAGAACATTTTCAGCATTTATTTACGTTCTAACTGGACTATCCCTACGTTCACTGATCCTGTCAGCCCCAGGATTTCCCAGTTGAGTTCCACAATACACCCGAGATCTGTTACATTTCCCATACACAATTGCACGTCCATCTTCCTCTGTATGTAAAGGGGTGAGGTGCTTGCCATAGCACCTGAATCGAGCCCTGATCTCCGGACATTGCAGGAATGTCTGCAGTGAATTTTTGTAAGGCCTCATATCACCCAGAACAATATGTACTCACTCTTGATATCAGCCCCAACTGCCCTTGAATTTGATCTTATATCACTCACGAACGCTCTACAAACAGGAAGCAGTCTCCTTTAACTGGCACTTTTCCCTCCCACTATGAGCTAGTCCTAAACATGAACACTTTCTTACACTATTCTCATCCTACCTATGTCAACTCCTAAGTCCTAAACTATGTCTTATCTTGCGCAATCCTATGCTGTACACTATACATTATACATATGACCATATCACACTCTATATTACAATTCACATAATATGACATACTGTAACTATGTAATTACACCATATATACTGAAAACTGCAGGACATCGTTTACACTACAATACAACACGATTGGTGTCTTCAGGGGTATGAATCGCTCAATACAAGGGAATTGAGTGAGGCCGGATAAATGACCATCTGCTCCCATCACTGGAGAATCCTCATGAGTCTACACTCACATAAAGTGTCTGCAGACTTGTACCCCAAGGCCAGACAACACCTTTAATGAAGATCATCAACTAATGACCATTTTTTTCTAGGTGGTGCTGGCGGAAGATAGATATACCCGCCAGCAATTTGCTGTAAAAGTCATCACAAAGAGGAACCTGCTAGCTGAAGGAGAGGAGCGCGCGTTGGTGGAGCGGCGTGTGTTACAACTTGCATCTGGCAGCCCCTTCCTTCTTCATGGCACATTCGCCTTTCAGACCAAGGTAAAATTGTGACCTGTTCATTAATATTGGATAAAGAATAAAGTGCACTCATCTATATGCACAGGATATGTCCACGTTTATATCTGGTGTTTGTTAACATTTCAGCATTGGAAACATTTTCATGTCCTGCTCCTTGTATGTGTAGCTGTCACCTACTGTGGGAACACTGGACAAACCCTGGGAACCAGGCAATGTGCCTAGAAATATGATGCTGACGGTTAACTTTTGGGGTTTCTCTATTGAAGTCTATGGAAAGTCTTGGAGTGGTTCAACTGGCTCCCAATATCTGAAGTCATTTGTCCACCCCTATGGATGTCATTCTTAATGAGTACTTCATAATGGTGAGAAATGCAGAAGGCAACATTACAGTGAAAAGTAATGCTGTACATTTAGCACATCACATTCTACATATGTAGATATATCTTCTATATGTATATACTTAGAATAACTAATAAACACATAGTAAAAGAAGAAAGTATCATTACTGCTATTATTATGCAACTATATCTCCACGAGTAAGTGGAACAGAGATTAATCACAGAAGAAATCGCAGAAGAAATCACTGATTATTGAGTGTTAGTAAATGTATGACTGCTACAATGACTTTATCATACGACTGATTTCTACGTCTTGTCTGACAGGAGCTTGTGCTTCTTGGGATGGAGTATGTCACCTGTGGCGAATTCCACCATCTCCTGATGAGGAAGGGGTGTCTTGACATCCCCAGTGCACGGTACAGTATTCACAGTCTAAGCCATACAGCTATGTATTTTCTAAATGAGACTGACTAGATTGATTCGATTGTTAGCCCTAACGTTCACGTAAATTCATATCTCCCATTCACAGGGATGTTATTAGGGAAACACTTAGAAAAATACAGCTCTAATTTTTATTTCCAAAAATAGCACCGCACCTGTCCACAGGTTGTGTGAGGCATCGCAGTTCATCCTCATTCACATTAGTCATGTGGCGTTATTTTTTAAAGAAAGACACCATGTTTTTCTGATCCTGGATAATCCTTTAACACCATATGAATATACATTGTAATAGTAGCAATTGTGTATCCCTATAGGCAAGAAGGAACTTAAAGAGGTTATCCACTACTTTAACATTGATGTCCTATACTTAGGATGAGCAGGTCCAGGTGCCTTATAATCAATACGATATGTGCGACTGCCCTTCTAGACCAGTATAATAATATAAATACTTGTATATAATAACCAGAAATATAAAATCCTGATAAGTCCTGCCTGTCTAGTCTTTTGGGCAATATATATTTCTGAGTTTCTGATTCACTAAAAACTATTTTCTCCTCTTTTCTTTCGGCCAGATTCTACGCCGCAGAACTTGTGTGTGGAATTCAACACCTGCATTCTAAGGGCATCATCCACCGGTAACTAGAAATACATCTAATCCTCCACCACCAGTGATGCCTATAACTATACACAGCAATACTGAGAATTATACAGCGGACACTGATAAGAATCCATTTGTCTTCTTCACAGAGATCTCAAGCCTTCTAACATCTTGGTGGCTGCGACGGGCCATATAAAGATTGCCGACTTCGGTCTGGCACTTGAGAACATCTATGGAGACCGGACAGCCACCGAATACGCTGGGACACCAGGCTTCATGGCTCCTGAGATGCTGGCTGCGGAGGAGTACAATGCTGGGGTAGACTGGTATGCATTTGGCATCATTTTGAACATCATGATTACCAGCAGGTCCAAATACCATCGAGGACTATTCAACGCTTCCAGCAAGGAGGCGAAGAACATCATTAAAAAGGTCAGTACATGATATAAGTTGTATTACTTTTATATTATTGTGTGATTTATTGTGATGTTAGCGGTAATTTACTATTATATTCAGCTCCATTGGTGGGAGTGGAATCTCATGTTAGGTCAAGTGTTTACGTGTTCAATATAACACGTAAACACTTGTAGGGGTGACGTGATGGTATATATTACCTGTCATGTATTATTGAAGATGTCAGAAAAAAAACACTAATATTAGGCTTTTTTTTTCATAAATATATATAATATTTATTTATTTTAGTTAAATTTTATTTATGAAGCTGTTATATAAATATAAACATTTTTTTTTCTTCTTTTGCAGCTCCTCCGGGAAGATCCTGCCAGGCGCCTCGGAGTCCATGGTAACATCAGAGCCCATAGGTTTTTCCAGCGTATTGACTGGGACTCGGTGGAAGCCCTTAGAATGTGTCCCCCACATGTTCCTGTGCCAGTAAGTATTAGAGGAGATGTTTTATACAGACTCATTTATGAATAGTTTCACATAGCTTTAATCACTTTTTCCAAATTCGTCAGATTACTAATAACAGTGAAGGTCGCTGATTTGTCAGTGGTGAGATTGTAAGCCCCCATACATGTTAAATGATCAGCAGATAGTGACAAAATCTGCCGATCATTGGTTGACATATGTAGAGAGCCTCTAGCTTTCCTGAACTTTACTATATACTGTTCTTATGTAATCACCTTCTTGTGTTTTCTTTTTCTCTTATAGCCAAGTAACATCCAGCGCGGCTCCAGACCATTCAATCTTCAAATTCTGGAAGCAGCAGAGGCTAACAACTCAGCCCTCTCAGCAGACCACCAGGCCTTGTTCACGGGGTTTTCATTTACCAACATCAGCTGGAAAACCCCAAACCATCCACCGGCTCTTTAATATCATCAGAGCAAGCTGTCTTCCTAAACCCCAAGAAGAACATCAAAATAAGAAGATCCGGAAGGGCAAGCAGGACCTGGACAAGCAAGAAATAAGCGTGTCAGGACTCAAGCCAGGATCAGGACCCCAGAAGAACACAGAAGATATTCCTGTTCAAAAGGATGGCCATAAAGATGGATGAGGCAAGGGAGGTAAGTGCCCAGTAGGGACTTTTATGTGTGGCATTATGGTGTGCCTGGGAATACCATGCACACTACATGCCCCTGACAATAAGAGCCTTATGATACTATATGTATAGTGTTACGCTATGTATATAGTACATAAGAGAAAAAATATTCTAGTTATATTTACCGGTGACTACCGGTGACTATAATTACAATTTTCCCCTTCCTCCATAACAACTCATTGAGCTGTCCTGGGCGACGGGGAAATAAGGTGTGAGATGGCTGGCTATTAAGGGGTGGAAGGAGGCCAGTTTTTTTTTTTTTATAAATCATAGCATTTAAAGCTATATTGCTTTGCTATGTAAAATAATTATATTTACCGGTGACTACCGGTGACTATAGTTACACTTTTCCCCCTCCTCCATAACAACTCATTGAGCTGTCCTGGGCGACGGGGAAATAAGGTGTGAGATGGCTGGCTATTAAGGGGTGGAAGGAGGCCAGTTTTTTTTTTTTGGTTTGTTTTTTTAAATCATAGCATTGAAAGCTATATTGCTTTGCTATGTAAAATAATTATATTTACCGGTGACTACCGGTGACTATAGTTACACTTTTCCCCCTCCTCCATAACAACTCATTGAGCTGTCCAGGGCGACGGGGAAATAAGGTGTGAGATGGCTGGCTATTAAGGGGTGGAAGGAGGCCAGTTTTTTTTTTTTTTTTTTTTTTTTTTTTTAATCATTGCATTTAAAGCTATATTGCTTTGCTATGTAAAATAATTATATTTACCGGTGACTACCGGTGACTATAATTACACTTTTCCCCTTCCTCCATAACAACTCATTGAGCTGTCCTGGGCGACGGGGAAATAAGGTGTGAGATGGCTGGCTATTAAGGGGTGGAAGGAGGCCAGTTTTTTTTTTTTAAATCATAGCATTTAAAGCTATATTGCTTTGCTGTGTGAAATAATTATATTTACCGGTGGCTATAGTTACACTTTTCCCCCTCCTCCATAACAACTCATTGAGCTGTACTGGGCGACGGGGGAAATAAGGTGTGTGATGGCTGGCTATTAAGGGGTGGAGGAGGCCAGGTTTTTTTTTTTGTTAAATCATAGCATTATATCTAGCAACACTGCTAGATATAATCATAACAAAAGCATAAGGACATAAACATATGACGGTGTCCGGAGAGCCTGACGAGGCCGCAGTTGGTGAAATGCATGTCGAGGCTCACACACACCATCTGGATGCTCCTGTGCTTCTCGTGAGACATGGTACTGGTGCACATACTTTATGACTGATTATCTTCGGGCTCTCCTGATACCATCATATGTTTATCTCTTTATGCTCTTGTTATGATTATATCTACCAGGGTTAATTGGCTTCATTATTTTCACCTGCACCCCATATTGGGGATTAGCATCTACTGCGGCCATCTCGTCTTTTGACCAACTTCTGATTATTATATAGATATTGCAGGGGTATTATACAGGCAAAGTTTAAAGTTTTGCCTTCCTGCTCTCTACTATGTATTTATTTAACTGACTGCAATGCACGCCACTTATAAGACACTAGTGCTGTAGAACATCAGGGTTGCTTCACCTATATTTTGCGTACTGTTAAAACGTATTATAAACATCGAGCCTTTTTTCCGGGTTCTTATTAAAACTACGGCCACTCACAATTGATCAGCTAAACTCTCTGATATTTATACCTTATATAATTGTCAGTTAGCTGTGAGGTTTTAGTATTTAATTTATTTAATTATACCGGATTATATGCTTGCATATTCTACTTGTTAGTATACTTCTTTTGCAGGTATATTCATATTTTTTCCTGTTTTTTATAGACTATTCATCATATTTCTTAGTCTCGCAGTTTGCAGTAATTACTAGCCCACCTTAATTGTGTTTGCCCCTAGAACTCTAGAGCATTTTTCATCTCACAGGAGCTCCTCATTATCTGGTTCTATCCTTATATTCAGGGATTGTTTCCATCCTCCCTGTTTTTTAATTGCACTTCTCCCCCTTACCTTGTATTGTTGTATTATTGGTATTATATTTATAATTGATGTACAATAAAATGGTTTATATATTTAACAAACCTTTGTTTTCGTTTGGGTCTCCGTCTCCTCCATATTTATTAACATTATATATATTGAGCGGTATTTGACTAGGATTCCCTTCTTTTTGGTTTTGATATCTTCTTAGGGGTACAACACACTTCTCTTTAGTGATATCTCTTATGTAGGTTTACATGTGTAGATACAGGTCTGGTGACGAATTCTGTGTTGCTCTGTAAGTGTGCTGCAGTAATACAGTGGGTACGGAAAGTATTCAGACCCCTTTACATTTTTCACTCTTTGTTTCATTGCAGCCATTTGGTAAATTCTAAATAGTTCATATTTTACTCATTAAAGTACACTCTGCACACCATCTTGACTGAAAAAAACAGAAATGTAGACATTTTTGCAAGTTTATTAAAAAAGAAAAACTGAAATATCACATCGTTTCCACAACTATTAAGAGGAGACTTTGTGCAGCAGGCCTTCATGGTAAAATAGCTGCTAGGAAACCACTGCTAAGGACAGGCAACAAGCAGAATAGACTTGTTTGGGCTAAAGAACAGACGAAATGGACATTAGACCAGTGGAAATCTGTGCTTTGCTCTGATGAGTCCAAATTTAAGATCTTTGGTTCCAACCACCGTGTCTTTGTGCGACGCAGAAAAGGTGAACGGATGGACTCTACATGCCTGGTTTCCACCGTGAAGCATGGAGGAGGAGGTGTGATGGTGTGGGGGTGCTTTGCAGATGACACTGTTGGGGATTTATTCAAAATTGAAGGCATACTGAACCAGTATGGCTACCACAGCATCTTGCAGCGGCATGCTTTTTCATCCGGTTTGCGTTTAGTTGGACCATCACTTATTTTTCAACAGGACAATGACCCCAAACACACCTCCAGGCTGTGTAAGGGCTATTTGACCAAGATGGAGAGTGATGGGGTGCTACGCCAGATAACCTAGCCTCCACAGTCACTAGACCTGAACCCAATCGAGATTGTTTGGGGTGAGCTGGACCGCAGAGTGAAGGCAAAAGGGCCAACAAGTGCTAAGCATCTCTGGGAACTCCTTCAAGATTGTTGGAAGACCATTTCCGGTGACTACCTCTTGAAGCTCATCAAGAGAATGCCAAGAGTCTGCAAAGCAGTCATCAAAGCAAAAGGTGGCTGCTTTGAAGAACCTAGAATATAAGACATATTTTCAGTTGTTTCACACTTTTTTGTTAAGTATATAATTCCATATGTGTTAATTCATAGTTTTGATGCCTTCAGTGTGAATGTACAATTTTCATAGTCATGAAAATACAGAAAAATCTTTAAATGAGAAGGTGTGTCCAAACTTTTGGTCTGTACTGTATATATGCACAATACTTACCAGTCTGTCTCTTCCTCTTCACTTCTTCTAAACTCCTGCACAGTACAGGACCTGTGATGATATCATGGTTACGACTGTGGTGTCATCAAAGATCCTTAAGCAGTCCCAACAACTGTATTGATAACGCAGAGCTATTATGTAGTTTTTGCGGTAGATGTTTGGTGTCAGTGGTGTAACTTGGGCTGCTCTGTTGCCAGGATGTGACTGTCAACATCATGCTAATTGAGAGACGGCTCCCCGCAATGAGGCAGCGAGGAGCTGGCTGTCAGCATGACATCAGCAGTTACACCCTGGCTACAGAGCGGAAGAGAAGCTGTTGTGACAATGTGACGTGAGCGGAAGTCTCAGAATGATCGTCAGGAATGGTCTGTGACCACTCTGTGCTAGGAGAGATCTGCGCTGGGTAGAATAGGCAGGTAGTTAGTAACCACCTGCCTGTCAGCACTTATGCCCATAGTAAAAAATTAATATAATTCTAGATAAACCTTTTGAGAGGGGGTTCCCTAGTAGTTGACAACCCCTTTAAATCCATTACCTGAGGTTGAATATGACACAACAAAATACTAAACTTTTCTTTGTGCACCTTTGAGAAATGCTGCCAATGGCTGGTCTCCTTTCTGCACAGTGGTTCTGCGCTCCTCCCCTCACCCTCTACAGCAACTATTGGTTGCTCAAGTCAAGTCAGCTGGGTATTGTAAAGAGAGCCTGTCACCAGAAAAAAACGCTATTAATCTGCAGATATAGGCTTAATCTGCAGGTTAATAGCGTTACTAACCTGCCCGGTGCCCACACATATCAGAACGCTATGGGGAGAAAATGTCCTTTATTCACTCCAGCAACGTTCAGTTTCAGTCATGGGGGCACAGGATCAGTCACCGATCTGAGTTTACAGTACCGTGCCCCTGGCCTTGACTGACAGCCGGCCCCAATGCAGAGCGACTGTCAGTCAGGGCCGGGGGCGCAGTTACAGCCACTGCTCTGTATTTTCAGACCGGTGACTGAAACCGCGCCGGCACCGCCCCGTGACTGAAACTGGAACACTGCTGGAAGGAATGAAGTTCATTTTCTCCTCGCAGCGTTCAGCTAAGTGCAGGCACCAGGCAGGTTAGTAACGCTATTACCCTGATGATTGACCCCATATCTGCAGGTTAATAGTGCTTTTTCTGGTGACAGGTTCCCTTTAAAGCTCAAGCCCAGGACTTATCAAATCTTCTTATTGTGTAATAAGCACAGTAAACAGGACCTCTTCAACAAATTTGAACTGCTCCAGATGCTCCCCCTGTCATCACACACTTGATGTGATTCTGCAGGCTGACAACCAGGGTCGGACTGGGGTGGCTAGGGCCCACCAGGGGAACTGACTCTAGGGGCCCACACTACAGCCCACCATAAACGGTTTTATTACTTGTTATGCTTTTCTATAATGTTCTATAATTACATGATTGGCCGCGCTGTGGAGCACCAAGTTGCAGGACTATATTCGAACAGTCATTCCGTACTGCCAGAGTCCCTTTAATGGTAACTTGTCACCTTGAAAAACGCTATTTATCTGCAGATAAAAGGGTAATCTGCAGGTAAATAGGGTGTAAAGCCTGGTTAGACGGCTTATTGGAAAAGCATTGGCTACACAGAGAAAATTACATTTTATTCTCCCTGCCGCCACTCGCTTCCTGTTATTGGGTCGGTGCAAGGAGGGAGACATTACAGTCACCACGAACTACAAAGTGAGGGTGCTGCAATAACGTCCGGCACCTTGATTGTGACATCTTCTATGGAGCCCAACCTCAGGCTGAGCTTCATTGAATGACTAACATGGCAGCAACACCTGGCAACTAGTGCTGAGTGAGTGTGGTCGGATAAGGTGTGATCCCAGCATGTTCAAGTGTTATCTGAGTATCTTGTAGTGCTCTGCTAATATGCTCGAGTCCCCGGGGTAGCATGTTTTGCGGCAGTAGACAGACGCAACACATGCAGGAATTGCCTGTTTGTTAGGTAATCCCTGCATGTGTTGCTTCTGTCTACCGCCGCAAAACATGCTACCCCGGGGACTCGAGCATATTAGCAGAGCACTACAAGATACTCAGATAACACCTGAGCATGCTGGGATCACACCTTATCCAACCACACTCACTCAGCACTAGTTGCCAGGTGTTGCTGCCATGTTAGTCATTCAATAACGCTCAGCCTGAGGTTGGGCTCCATGGAAGTGTCACAATTAAGGTGCCTGACGTTATTGCAGCACTTTGTAGCTCGCGGTGACTGTAATGTCTCTTATCCGACCACGCGCACTCAGCACTACTGGCAACCCATCAGCAACCTGCAACTGCGTCACAGGGGGCTGAAGGGAACAGGTGACTGCATGCACCGGCCATTGTGCTATCTAAATGCCGCTGTCAGTGATTGACAAGGGCACTTAAATACTCAAAACAGCAGCAATCAAGGCGAGCTCTGATCACTGCTGTTACAGGCAGACGCCGGCTATGTAACACAGCCGACATCTGCCCAGTATGGAGCAGGCTCAGCTCCTGAACCCGTGTCCATACAAGCACATCCCTATGGTGACAGTTTTGTCAGGGTTAGCATATTTCACTTGTCTGTTCCTAAATGTGGAAAGACAAATGGAATTCCCTAACACATGTGAGTGAGTCCTAACAGATTTAATAAAGGTGCCTCAAGCATATGAATGTTATTACACACCACAATGCACAGTTACATACACGCATCTTACAAAAATACATATTATTCCAGATACGCAGACGCGCACAAACACGCAGACGAGCACAAACACATCAGTACACGAATACATCATCTGAACCACCATCAATTGTAATGTCAGGTCAGACCCATATATCTTTGTATCGCATAAACCTACAACTCCCAGTATGTAATTAACAATAGAGATACTGGGAGTTATCAGTCATCATCAGACTGCAGACCATACAGGAACCACATTACTGATGAGACACAGGCAGGATCACAAATGAACATTTACATGCAGGTATCTTACCTGAGACGGCTTCTCTGATTAGAGTCGTTCTCTTTCTGTTCTTCCTCTTGTCCAGACTCCATGATGAGTTCCACAGCTCGTCTCTGCAGACTTCCATCTTCTCCGGTCTTCTGCAGCACATCCCCACATGATGCCCTTAAAGATAGCAGTGTCATTATGATGCTCCTGAATAAAAATATCTACACTGAGCCCCTAAATAAACCTAACTCTTACAATGCTCCCTGCACAAAATATGACATACACTCTACCACTGTTATGGTACATGCTCTCCACACTGTCCTCTCCTTACCATACTGGGCCCCCTCTTCACACTGTCCTCTCACACTGTGTCCCCCCTATACTATCCAGTCTCTATACTGTGCCCCTTCATCACACTCCACCTCCTCAGCATACTGTTACCTCCTTTCTGTGCCCTCACACTGTTTCCCCCATACTGCCGCATCTCTATACCTTCCCCCTCACTACCTAGTCTCTGTGCTGTGTCACATCACACTTTTCTCTCTCCATACTATCTCCTCACACTATTCCCCCACTCTCCATACTGTTTCCTTATACATCCCCCTTCCCCATTCTGTTCCTGCACTCATTCCCACCCCTCTAGTTCACCATACCGTTTCTTCACACATCTCCCCATTTTGTCTCCTAAAATTTCTCTCCCCAAATATAATAAATCATCGGAAGACCACACAGACATGCAGAAGCGCGCTTACACACACGAAAACAAGCGCACACAGACACATACTAAGGGCTCTTTCACACGTCAGTACATGCGGTGACAGTTTCCTCATGTACCACAGACACTGGTACACGTAGACCCATTCAAATGAATGTGCACACGTCAGTGTGTTTCCACTTTCCACAGACCATGTGGTGTCCATGGGCAAAACACGCTGACATGTCTGTTTTTTACCTGCTGCACAGGCCGCAAAACGTCCCGCACACTGATGACAGTTAGTGCTCTTCCCAAGCACTGGGTGCTGAGCGCTGCCCTCATCATAGATCCCTGCTGGCGCTGCGATCAGCAGCAGCAGGGTCAATGATGAGAGTAGTAGTCTACTCCAGCAGTGTCCAACTGTAAAAATAGGAATAAAATAAAAAAAATCCTTATACTCACCTCTCCTAAGAGTCACCCGCTGTAATCCGTGCGAGCACTCACGCCGAGGAGAATGACTCCTGCAGCGAGTGGACCCCGGAGCTGCGCTCAACAAGCGGTGCCTTGTCAATCACTGAGTGCAGCTCCGAGGCCCGCTCGCTGCAGAAGTCATTCTCTTCGGCGTGAGCGCTCGCACAGATTACAGCGGGTGACACTTAGGAGAGGTGAGTACAAGGATTTTTTAATTTTATTCCTATTTTTACAGTTGGACACGGCGGGAGTTGACTACTACTCTCATCATTGACCCTGCTGCTGCTGATCGCAGTGCCGGCAGGGATCCATGATGAGGGCAAGCGCTCAGCACCCGGCTCTTGGGAACAGCGTTAACTGTACACTGATTCCCAAGCACTGGTATGTGTCACACGGATGACACACAGGTGGACACATATCTCCAGTCCCGTAAATATCAGGACATGTGAAAGAGCCCTAATATACACACGCAGATACACATACCCACAGAAATGGGGACACGTACACACGCAGGCAAGCACACACAGAAATGCACACGCAATCATGCACAGACACACTCAGACAATCACACACAAAAATGCAGACAAGCAGGGAAGCACGCACAAACGTGTGAAGACACATATACACGTAGGCATGCAGGCACTCAAATACATACACATGCTGGCATATACACACACACACACGCAGGCATATACACACACACATGCAGGCATATACACACACACACATGCAGGCATACATACACACACACACAAGCAGGCATATACACACACACACACATATATGCAGGCATATACACACACACACATGCAGGCATACACAAACACACATACATGCAGGCATATACACAGACAGGGGCGGAACTACCGCCCGTGCAGCCGGTTCATTGAACGGGGGCCCCGAGGGAGAGGGGGCCCCTCCAGCCTCCAGCAGGGCCGCCATCAGGGCATGACTGCCCTGACTCCAGTATGGGGCCCGGCCGGTAGGAGCCCCCTCGGGGGCCCCCCTCTTGTGCGTCTCTCTCCTCATGGGGCCCCCGGCCCCATGCTATGCGCCGGGTCCGGGACATTTCAGCGCTGAGCTGCGCTGTTGCAGCAGCGCCTTCATGATTCCCCTGACTTCCGGTCATGTGACGGTGCCGTCACATGGCCGGAAGTCAGGAGAACCTGCTGTCAGCGATTTGGACGAGCGCCAGGATTCTGCAGGGATCGCATGGGGGTAAGTATAACAAGTTTTATTTTTTTTAAAATACAATTAACTAGGAGTGGAGAGATGGGAGAAGCACATGTGTGTGTGTATGTGTGTGTGGGGGGGGGGGAGATGGGAGATGGGAGATGCACATGTGTGTGTGTGGGGGGGGAGATGGGAGATGCACATGTGTGTGTGTGTGGGGGGGGAGATGGGAGATGCACATGTGTGTGGGGGGGGGAGATGGGAGATGCACATGTGTGTGTGTGGGGGGGGAGATGGGAGATGCACATGTGTGTGTGTGGGGGGGGAGATGGGAGATGCACATGTGTGTGGGGGGGGGAGATGGGAGATGCACGTGTGTGGGGGGGGAGATGGAAGATGCACATGTATGTGGGGGGGGGAGATGGGAGATGCACATGTGTGTGGGGGGGGGAGATGGGAGATGCACATGTGTGTAGGGGGGGAGATGGGAGATGCACATGTGTGTAGGGGGGGGAGATGGGAGATGCACATGTGTGTAGGGGGGGGGAGATGGGAGATGCACATGTGTGTAGGGGGGGGAGATGGGAGATGCACATGTGTGTGTGGGGGGGATGGGAGATGCACATGTGTGTGTGGGGGGGATGGGAGATGCACATGTGTGTGTGGGGGGGATGGGAGATGCACATGTGTGTGGGGGGGGGGTGGCAGATGCACATGTGGGGGGGGATGGGAGATGCACATGTGGGGGGGAGGATGGGAGATGCACATGTGTGTGGGGGGGGAGATGGGAGATGCACGTGTGTGGGGGGGAGATGGGAGATGCACATGTGTGGGGGGGAAATGCACGTGTGTGGGGGGGGAGATGGGAGATGCACATGTGTGGGGGGGAGATGGGAGATGCACATGTGTGGGGGGGGGGAGATGGGAGATGCACATGTGTGGGGGGGGGGATGGGAGATGCACATGTGGGGGGAGATGAGAGAGGTGCACATGTGGTGGAGGGGGATGAGAGAGGGGCACATGTGGGGGAGGGGGATGAGAGAGGGGCACATGTGGGGGAGGGGGATGAGAGAGGGGCACATGTGGGGGGGAGGGGGTGAGAGAGGGGCACATGGAGGGGGATGAGAGCTGCACATGGGGGGGTTTGAGAGCTGCACATGGGGGAATTGGGAGTAGGGGGATAATGAGCTGCACATAACGAATGTGGGGTGGGGGAGAGTAAATGATAAATGATGATGGGGTGGTGAGAGCACGGACATGATATAATGAATTGGGGCAGGGGGTGCATGTAAATATTGAATGCGGGGAGCAGGAAGTATAGAGTAGGGGGCGTTGCGGATGCAGGAGTGTGACTGGTAACAAATTGGCGGAAAGAGTAGAGGTTCTAATTAAATTATATATTAAGTGCCTATTTACAGTTAATGGGGGCACAGTGGTGGATTACAATTTATATTTGGAATGGTAGGTTGCCTAATAACTAACCATATATTGATGGTGGATGCACGTCTGTATTCAGCTGCGTAATGTAGAAGTTGGGGAATGTGCTCTAGATAACTGTGTTATTTTATGCAGAGACGAGTCCTGGCTGGAAGACGTGATGGCGGTCTGTGCTGGATGAAGGAGAAAAGCGAAGATGAAGGACTTCACCTAGAGACGTCACCGGTGAGTTAGTCTATTACATGTACACTGTGTATAATGTCACTGGTGATCACTGTATTACCTGTACACTGACACTATATACAGAGCTCCTGTGTATAATGTCACTGGTGATCACTGTATTACCTGTACACTGACACTATATACAGAGCTCCTGTGTATAATTTCACTGGTGATCACTGTATTACCTGTACACTGACACTATATACAGAGCTCCTGTGTATAATGTCACTGGTGATCCCTGTATTACCTGTACACTGACACTATATACAGAGCTCCTGTGTATAATGTCACTGATGATCACTGTATTACCTGTACACTATATACAGAGCTCCTGTGTATAATGTCACTGTATTACCTGTACATTGACACTATATACAGAGCTCCTGTGTATAATTTCACTGGTGATCACTAGATTACCTGGACACTTACGTTATACATACCATGTATAGAGCTCCCGTGTATAATGACACTTATGGTAATATTAGTAATGTGGTGGTAATATTAGTAATGTAGTGGTAATATGTGGTCTGGTCATGGTGTGGCAGTTTTTCTCCCTTCTGTGTGGTATTATTCGGTCACTATGTTGTGGTAATATGTGGTCTGGTCATGGTGTGGCGGTATTCCCTGTATGTGGTATTATTGGTCATTTAAAAAAAAAATGTATATGACACATTCCCTTAAAGAAAACTAAATAAAAATATATCTAAAAAGAGTATTGGATATTTTAAGAAAATTTTAATAGGTTAGAGTAGGGCCCGCCCAGAAGAGTCTACCTTATCGTGGTGGCGGCTTTAAAAATCTTTTGGCCAAAACAAAAGCTGATGGCTATGTATGTGGCGCCGTCACATGGCCGAACGTCAGGAGAACCTGGTGGCAGCGACGTGGACGAGCGCCAGGATTCTGCAGGGATTGCATGGGGGTAAGTATAACAAGTTTTATTTTTTTTAAATACAATTAATTAACTAGGAGTGGGGGGAATCAGAGATGCACGGGGGGGATGAGAGATGCACATGGGGGGGGATGAGAGATGCACATGGGGGGGATGAGAGATGCACATGGGGGGGGATGAGAGATGCACATGGGGGGGTGAGAGATGCACATGGGGGGGTGAGAGATGCACATGGGGGGGGTGAGAGATGCACATGGGGGGGTGAGAGATGCACATGGGGGGGTGAGAGATGCACATGGGGGGGATGAGAGATGCACATGGGGGGGATGAGAGATGCACATGGGGGGGATGAGAGATGCACATGGGGGGGATGAGAGATGCACATGGGGGGGATGAGAGATGCACATGGGGGGGATGAGAGCTGCACATGGGGGGGTGAGAGATGCACATGGGGGGTTATGTTTACATAACTTTGTTGCCTTATGAAGGGCAGGGGGGGCCCCCCAAAATTTCTTGCACAGGGGCCCACTACAGTCTGTGTCCGCCCCTGTACACAGACACACACATGCAGGCATATACACACACACACATGCAGGCATACATACACACACACAAGCAGGCATATACACACACACACACATGCAGGCATACACACACACACATGCAGGCATATACACACACATGCAGGTATATATACACACACACATGCAGGCATATACACACACACTGTACACACATGCAGGCATACACACACACACATGAAGGCAGGCATATACACACACTGTACACACACAGGCATATACACACACAAATGCAGGCATATACACACACACAGGAATATACACACACGCAGGCATATACACATACAGTCATGGCCAAAAGTATTGAGAATGAGACAAATAGTAATTTTTCCAAAGTTTACTGCTTCATTTTTTGTAATGGCAATTTGCATATACTCCTGAATGTCAAAGATTGATCAGCTTAACAGCAATTACTGTACTTGCAAAGTCAATATTTGCCCAGAAAATGAACTTTAACCCCCAAAACACATTTTAACATCATTGCAGTCCTGCCTTAAAAGGAGCAGCTAACATCGTTTTAGTGATTGATCCATTAACTCAGGTGTGGGTGTTGATGAGGACAGGGCTGGCGATCAATCAGTCATGATTAAGTAAGAATGACATCACTGGACACTTTAAAAGGAGGCTGGTTCTTGGTATCATTGTTTCTCTTCAGTTAACCATGGTTATCTCTAAAGAAACATGTGCAGCCATCATTGCAATGCCCAAAAATGGCCTAACAGGGAAGAGTATCGCAGCTACAAAGATTGCACCTCAGTCAACAATCTATCGCATCATCAAGAACTTCAAGGAGAAGCATGTCAAAAAGGCTCCAGGGCACCCAAGAAAGACCAGCAAGCACCAGGACCGTATCTTAAAACTGTTTCAGCTGCGGGATCGGACTACCAGCAGTGCCGAGCTTGCTCAGCAATGGCAGCAGGCTGATGTGAGTGCTTCTGCACGCACTGTGAGGCGGAGACTCTTTGAGCAAGGGCTGGTTTCAAGGAGGGCAGCAAAGAAGCCACTTCTCTCCAGAAAAAACATCAGGGACCGACTGATATTCTGCAAAAGGTACAGGGAGTGGACTGCTGAGGACTGGGGCAAAGTCATTTTCTCTGATGAATCCCCTTTTCGATTGTTTGGGACATCTGGAAAACAGCTTATTCGGAGAAGAAGAGGTGAGCGCTACCACCAGTCTTGTCTCATGCCAACTGTAAAGCATCCTGAAACCATTCATGTGTGGGGTTGCTTCTCAGCCAAGGGAATCGGCTCACTCACAGTCTTGCCTAAAAACACAGCCATGAATAAAGAATGGTACCAGAATGTCCTCCAAGAGCAACTTCTCCCAACCGTCCAAGAGCAGTTTGGCGCCCAAAAATGCCTTTTCCAGCATGATGGAGCACCTTGCCATAAAGCAAAGGTGATAACAAAATGGCTTATGGAACAAAACATAGAGATTTTGGGTCCATGGCCTGGAAACTCCCCAGATCTTAATCCCATTGAGAACTTGTGGTCAATCATCAAGAGACGGGTGGACAAACAAAAACCAACAAATTCTGGCAAAATGCAAGCATTGATTATGCAAGAATGGACTGCTATCAGTCAGGATTTGGTCCAAAAGTTGATTGAGAGCATGCCAGGGAGAATTACAGAGGTCTTGAAGAAGAAGGGGCAACACTGCAAATATTGACTTGCTGCATTAACTCATTCTAACTGTCAATATAACCTATTTGTACTCATAATATGATTGCAATTATATTTCTGTATGTGATATAAACATCAGACAAACACTAATAAAAACCAGAGGCCAGCAGATCATGTGAAAATATAATTTTGGTGTCATTCTCTACAGAAGCGCTCCTAAGGCGGGAGACTGCAGTGCAGGGCGCGCTGTGACGTCACTTTCAGCAGACGTGCGGCCCTGTCTGCTAAATGTGACGCTGCAGTACAGCCCCTGCTCTGCTCTTCGGCTCTCCTGCTCCCAGGCCACTCCCGCTACTGTTCTGGGCATCGCGGCGGCGGTGAGAGTGTGTGCGCGCGCCCATAAAGGGCCCGCGACCACTTTTTTTTTCCTTTTTTTTTTTTTAAATTCTCCTCTGCCTTCTCTGCAGGGGGCCGGGGCCCACCGGGAAATTTCCTGGCACCCCGCCAGGCCTGTCCGAGCCTGCTGACAACCCCCCACTCTCCTATCTCCCAGCCTCCCTCATCCCCGCTCCATCAGCTACTAGTTACCAAAGTGTTTTCTGCTTGGTGAGCTCAGCTGACATCAGTCTGACAGTTTCCACTAAGATATATTGCAGAAAAGGCAGCCCACCGCACAGCCTGGAATGCCGGCTGCACTTTTCAGTAAGATATCTTGCTGTTGTCCATAATAGCATGGAACATTAAAAGATAAGCTTCAAGTCACGGACCATGAGCTGGGAGTCAGAGGGAACAGACAGAGGCTGCAGTGCTGGGACGAGGCACAGGTTTTGCCTCACACACTTGTACGTGTCAGCGCCTCACCTGATTCCTTCAGCATCCTGTCACATGCGCAGAAAAAACTAGCTCAGTCTCAGACCAAAGTCACTGGCAGGGGCTGGAGGGGATGGAGCGCTGCCTGGCCGTTTCTATTGAGAGTGCAGGAACGACGTAGCTCCTGTCTCATTGATAATTGGAAAGGAGCCCCCAACACAGCCCCCAGTGTGACCGCAACCATTATGCCCCCACTGGGGGCCCCTGAGGGAGTGGGGGCCCCAGGCATTTGCTTTGTTTGCCTCCCCATAATGTCAGCCTGCCCACATCTGATACTTCCCATTTATTCCCCCTCTTATCGCTCTCATCCTAATATGAATTACCGCAATCTCTCCTATGTAAAACCTGTGTCCTTGACGACCACCCCTCTGCTCCCTCTCTCTGGAGCACTCTGAAATGCCCACTCTGTCTGTAATAAGCTCCATGTGATTCATGACCTCCTTACCTCTCACAATTTCTCCTTCCTGGGCCTCACCGAAACATGGCTGACACCCTCCAACACTGCCTCCCTTGCTCCGCTGTGTTATGATGGCCTCCACTTTGCCCACACTCTTCTCCTTGGCAACATACATGGCGGAGGAGTGGGTCTTCTTCTTTCTACCAACTGCACCTTTAATCCAATCCCACCTCTAACCTCCCTTATCTTCTCTTTTGAAGTCCACTCTGTCCGCATCTATTCTACCTCCAAGTGGCCGTCATATACCGACCTCCGGGCCCGGCCACTACCTATATTGACTAATTCTCCACCTGGCTTCTTCACTTTCTTTCCGCTGACATTCCCACTATCATAATGGGTGACTTCAGCATCCCTACTGACACCCTCCAGTCAGCAGCCTCCAAACTCCTGTGTCTTACTTTATCTTTTGAACTTACTCAATGTTCCTCCTCAGCCACCCACACAGACGGAAATACATTAGACCTTATCTTCACCCGTCTCTGCTCCCTATCTAACTTCACAACCTCCCCTCTCCCCCTACCTCATCACCATCTACTCACTTTCTGTTAGCAGAGGATTAATCCGCGTGACATCCAGAGTTTAGAACACAGAATGTAGGTTTATTCATATCCAGCATAGGCACAGCATGGAGTCTGGTGTTACTGCAGCATGAGGAAATCAAATCAGATATATAACAACACAGGAAGAGAAGGAGGGGGCATCCTGTCTGTGGGAGTTTTTTTTTTTTTTTAACTAAACTTTGTTAACAACCTCACAATATGCACAACATATGAAACAGCACAGTAGTTGTTGCAATACACATACAGATTAATATGTATTATTCCAACACCCCCACTCAACAACTACTTATCCTCTTAGTCCCATTGTGGTTCTCAATTCTTTTAACCTAGCTCGTGGCAATGGCTTTGTCATAATGTCAGCTACCATCTTATCAGTTTCACAATAGACAAAGTGAATTATCCCACGATCTATCAAATCACGTAGATGATGATGTCTGACGTCAATGTGCTTGGTTCTAGCACTGATTTTTTCACTGCATGCAAGTTTAATGCATCCTTGGTTGTCCTCATAAATCACCGTCGGCTGAGTTGTCGGTTTGCCAAGATCGTCCATCAATTGTCTTAACCAAACAACCTCCTGGCTTGCATAGGCTGCGGACACATACTCCGCTTCTGTAGATGACAAGGCAACAGACACTTGTTTCCTACTAGACCAGGAGATTGAACTTTCTCCAACTTTAAACAAGTATCCACTTGTGGATTTATGATCACGCGAATCACCAGCCCTATCCACATCTACATAGCCGGTAAGTTCTAGATCTCCTGCTGCAGATAGTTTTAAATTTACATCTTGCGTTTCTTTCAAATATCGGAGAAGTCTCTTAACAGCATTCCAGTCTCTTTGGCGCGGTTTTTCCACATATCTGCAAAGGATTCCAACTGTTGTTGTGATATCCGGTCGAGTCATAGTTGATATGTATAGAAGTGTCCCCACTGCCTGACGATATTTCTCATTGTTAGGCAACAGGTCATCTTCTCCTTCCAGCTTCAGGTAGGATGGTTCCATTGGGGTTGATATACCTTTGACCTCTGACATTTTAAACTGATTCAGAATCAAATTAATTTTTGCACTTTGGTTTAGAAGAAAACTTCCATCTTCCTCTCTCTGGATTTGGATTCCTAGATAATATGTCACACTTCCAAGGTCTTTTGATTCAAAGTGCTGATTCAGAATTTCAGTCATTTTTCCAATTCCTGCGTCGTCTTGATGAACAACAATCACGTCGTCCACATATAAGAGAATATACATCCACTTTCCATCTGTATATTTTGTCTTCCAACATGACTTTATTCATCTTGGTGTTCCATGCTCTTGCTGATTGCTTAAGACCATAGAGAGATTTTTGTAGTTTGCAAACAAGATTCTCTTGACCTCTTTTTACATAACCTTCAGGTTGAGTCATGTATAAGTCCTCCTCAATGTCACCATTTAAAAAGGCAGTTTTTATATCCAAATGTCTGACATACATCTTTTGTACAGCAACTACAGCTAACAAAGCTCTGAACGTGGTCTGTTTAGTGACTGGAGCAAATGTAGCATCGTAATCTTCGCCATACTTTGGAGAATATCCTTTTGCGACCAACCTTGCTTTGAATCTGTGGACTTTACCTTCTGAGTCATATTTGGTTTTGAAGACCCACTTGCACTTGATTGCCTTTTTGCCCTGTGGTAGCTTGGTGAGTTTCCAAGTTTGGAGTTGATGAAGCGATTTGATTTCCTCATTAGCGGCATCGATCCACTTTGTTCTTTCATGGACAGGTAGTGCTTGCATTTCATCCCATGACTGCGGCTCTGACTCAGGTAGTGTCTTGACAATGTAGGATAGACGTTTAGCTGGTATACCTTTGCTTGATCTTGACGATCTCCTGATTTCAGATTCACCTGATTTTTCTGTTGTTCCTTCATTAGTTGAAGAATCCAGCCAGACCTCTACATCCTCCTTGTTGCTGTCTTGTAATTGTGACTTCAGCTGGACTACTGGCGTGATGTCACAAAACTTGGGTGATACAAAGTTCTCATCAATCACTACATCTCTACTTATTGTGATCTAGTTTGTTTCTGGGTGTAGAATCAAAATGCAGCAGCAGGGGTTTTAGAAATAACTACACAAAAAAATAAATGTAAACACAAGCAGGTGTAGTGCTATAGAAATGTAAAACTTAACATTTATTACCACTAGATAAAATATGTGCAAAATACAAGGACCTAAAAACACAGATGTACTGTCTGTGATATTAGATAGCCAAAATACTTCCATGTATTGTTGCGTCCAAAGATATAGATATATGTCATATAAGCATATTGTATCTCTGACGCAACCAAGAAAGTGTGGCAAAAAGAAAATGATGGAGCCTACGGGACACTATAACAACTTATTGTGTCTCAATATGTGAGAACGCAGAAACATTAACCCTATCAATGGTAACCATTTAACCTTCCTATATATAGAAATGGAACATCCTCACCAATTTTGATATCCGTTCCTGCTCTCAGACTTCAAGATAGCTCCATATGATGGGGGCAGACCAAGTCTCATAGGGTCACCAGCCCATCACAATATACCGCTCCCGACGCGTTTCTTTGCCTTAGCTAGTCATCAGGGGAAAAAAAGAGAAGACATGCGGTATGCACGCTGCCCACAATCGCGCAGCTCATTCACCAGACAGCGCCATTTGACACTCTGATAAGTCCTCTTTTAAATCCTAGTCGCGCTATACTCGCGATCGTGTCACTTCCGGTTCCGGTCAGCTGACATCCGGTATGTGGAACGCAGGTGCCGGGCGTGACACGCAAGCGTCACATCCGGTGTGCGCATCACAGACAAGGAAAAACCGCACACTACGGAGCGACGATTAAGGGGCACACAAGGTAACCAACTGACATCTTGTGTTGGATGGTGACATGAAGCCCTCCCATCCATAAGTACCCCAGGCCAGGGCAAATGTCCAAGTTATACAGTAGCTGACACCCATCCAGGCACATACCGTATGTACCGCGGTATATACTAACCGCGTATATTCTGCCCCAATGGTTCATGAGCTGGAAATACCTCATAGGTCAAAACCGCACAGTGGTGCCACGGCCCAGGTCGAGAGCGCACTTAAAGCCCAAACAAAAAATTATTATGAAAATAAAAATGGAAATAAAGGTGAAATTATGAAAAAAAAAAAAAGGGGAATATGAAGAAATATGAAGAAATATGAAGAAAATATCTTTGGACGCAACAATACATGGAAGTATTTTGGCTATCTAATATCACAGACAGTACATCTGTGTTTTTAGGTCCTTGTATTTTGCACATATTTTATCTGGGTGTAGAATCCTATAACCTTTCTGGGTTTCGCTGTAGCCTACCAGGATACCTTCCTTAGCGTGAGATTCCCACTTAGTTCGCTTTTCTTTGGGAACATGTACAAATGCTTTACTTCCGAATATTCTTATGTGATGTAGTTTTGGCTTTCTGCTATTCCATTGCTCAAATGGAGTTTTGTCTGTAGCTTTACCTGGTAGTCTGTTCTGAAGATAGCAAGCTGTCATGATTGCTTCACCCCAATATACTGTGGGCAGATTTGCATCAAATAACATGCTTCTTCCACTTTCACATAGTGTTCGGTTCCTTCTTTCCGCGACACCATTTTGCTCTGGGTTGTACGGTACAGTGGTCTGAAATAGGATTCCATTTTTCTTTAAAATGCTCTGTGTCTCATTACTTGTATATTCAGTCCCATTATCTGCACGTAGAATCTTTGACATTCTTCCAAATTTATTATATACTTCAGCTGGTATATTTCAAGTTTCTCTGGAACTTCCTTCTTGCTGTGAAGCAGGTGGACAACTGTATATCTTGAATGATCATCAATAAATGTGAGAAAATATCTCTTCTTCCCTGGGGTCAGAGTGCTCATTGGACCACAGACATCTGTGTGTATTAAATCTAGTGGCTGTGCTGTTGTTGTACTAATTCTCTTAGGAAAAGCTTTCCTAGACATTTTCCCTTTGATGCAGCTAGTACACTTCATTGTCTGGTTACATAGATCAATTGTAATATCCTCAGCTAGTTGCTTTTGGACTAACTTTCTTATTGCTTCTGGGTCTCTGTGTGCCAGACGCATATGCCACACATGAATACAGTTTTTATGCTCTTCTTGTTGCGCTGTATACACACACTCTTTGCATTTCAGCTGATAAAGTTCATCTGTGATGTTTCCCTCTACTAGTGTGTGACCTTCCTTTGAGATGATGCAGCTATCATGCTTAAATGTAACTTCATTTCCTTGTTTTGTGAGTTTCTTCACAGATAGTAGATTACTTTCAAGACTAGGCACATACAGCACATCCTTTACTGGGATCTTCCTGCTTTGTGTTGGTGAGATTTGACAATCAATATAACCATCTCCTATGCCTTCTGAAGTCATGTACTGACCATTAGCCATAATCACTTTCTCTGATTTACTTTGGTTAAGCTTAGAAAAGAAGTCTCTGTTATTAGTCATGTGACTAGCTGCTCCAGAGTCTATACACCATGCATGCTTTGATGTATTTGCACTGACAGTAAATGCAGTTTCAGTATTCACAGAATCATTTTCTCCAGATACAGCACTTTTAACCCTTTGATGACTGCTTTGCTTTTTCAGCTGATTCATTCTAGCTTTCCAGACTCTGCAGTCAGCTTTCAAATGTCCTGATTTCTTGCAAACAAAACATTCACGTGTTTCTTTTATGTGCTTCCTGTTATCAGTTAGGTTTTGTGTCTGTAAAGCAGATTCTGTGTTGCATGTCCTACTGTTTACACCTTCTGCCTTTCGCTTATATTCATTTATGAGCTTCCCCCTGACATAATCCAGTGTAAGCTCATCATCTGGACGCGCATCTAGTGCGGTTACAAGCGTATCATACCTCTCTGAAAGGCCACTAAGCAGTAATGCGGCCACATGAAAGTCCTTTAGATCTTCCCCAATGACTCTCAGGCGTTCTACAACTTCCAGAACACTTCTTATGTAATCCTGCATATCCTGGCCTTTCTGTAGCTTAGACTGGTACAGCTTTCTCATGAGATAGAGCTTATTGCTTAAATTTATCCTCTCATGTACCTTTTGCAACTGCTCCCACATTTCCTTTGCAGTATTACATTTACACACATGCACAATCTGGTCATCATCTATACTGAGTGATATGGTACTTTGTGCTTTCTGATCCATCTCTGTCCACTCCTGTGGCACTGGGTCAGGTTTAGGCTCCTGTGTGTATTTCCACGTACCTTCTCTTATTAGCAGCATTTTCACTTTGAATTTCCAGGATTGATAATTCTGGTTAGTGAGACTTGGCACTGTAAATTTCATGGAGCTGCTGCTGGTGGCCATCTTTGCTTCTTCTCAGTTTGCTGTCTTTCTTTCTTTTCTTTCCTCTGTGTTCTGGGGATCTGTGACTCTGGGACTCTGGTACATCTGGGCCCATAACCTGTTAGCAGAGGATTAATCCGCGTGACATCCAGAGTTTAGAACACAGAATGTAGGTTTATTTATATCCAGCACAGGCACAGCATGATGTTACTGCAGAATGAGGAAATCAAATCAGATATATAACAACAACACAGGAAGAGAAGGAGGGGGCATCCTGTCTGTGGGAGTTTTTTTTTTTTTTTTTTTAACTAAACTTTGTTAACAACCTCACAATATGCACAAGATATGAAACAGCACAGTAGTTGTTGCAATACACATACAGATTAATATGTATTATTCCAACACTTTCTCATCTCTGTCCTCCTCACCTGTCACCCATGTCAGCAAATAGCACACCCCTGAAGAAACCTTGCATGTCTCCACACTCACACACTCTCTAATTCTATTCTACCACTGACATCCATATCTTCACTCCACGACACAGACAGTGTCACTGCCTTCTACAATGCCACTCTAGCATAGCACCAGCTATTGACTCGGTTACCCCTCTCATGCATGACAGAGTGTGACGAATCAATAGACAAAACTGGCACAATAGCATCACTAAAAAGCTTTGGCAAGTGTCCAGGGACGTGCAGGGCTGCTGCTAGGAATTTCGGTGCCCCATACTGGCAAAATTTTGGGGCCCCCTTGAAACTCCACCCAGGCTTCACCCCAGCTCCGCCTCCACTCCTCAAACCTTCCACAGTCCCACCGACCACTCTTGGAAAAACTCTACTTTCTGCCACACTGTGACCACACCACATATTACCACCACATAGTGACTGAATAATACCACATACAAGAGACAAATACTGTCACACCATGACCAGATCAAGTCTATGAGAGCATCGTTCAGGCTTTCAGACTTGCATTGAGAGATTGTGACATAGCTTCTGACTTCCAGTCAGTCAGAAGCTGCGTTCACAAGATGGCGCCGCAAGACCGAAGCAGTGCTGAAAATTGATGAAGACGCCAGAAGATGAGTATGACTTATGTTTAAAGGGACTCTGTCAGCACAGGATGACTGTTCAAATAAAGTCCCACCACTCGGTACTTCACGGCAGAGCCAACCCTTTAAATTCACCTGCCCACCTGTTTGTTCTCCCTCTATCTCCACACCCCCCCTTCTGGCTGGGAGTCTGCATTTCACATCCTTGAAGCCAAGTGATTGCCATTCCTGGCTCTGACACCAGCGAATCCTCACAGTGCTTACGATGTGTGGATTCACAAGTCTTCAGTCAGTGACACAGAGGGACTGCTGGCTTGTGGATTTAGACTGGACAACCCCTTTAAGGCTCCTTCAGCCATCAGTGAATATCGGTCTGTGCTCGGACCGCAATGCATGGACTTGCCGCGGGTCTCCTGACCTCAACTCAGCAGCCTCACAGCATGTATGAGCATGCGGGTCAGCATGATTGGTGCCCAGTCCAAGCACTGCAGACTGAGAGCAGAACGATTTCTCACTTCCAGTATTTACACTGTCATAATAATAAAGATGTTTCCCAATCATATACAGTGCATTGTGAAAGTATTTGGCCCCCTTGAACTTTTCTACCTTTTGCCACATTTCTGGCTTCAAACATAAAGATATAAAATTCAATTTTTTTGGTAAGAATCAACAACAAGTGGGACACAATCGTGAAGTGGAACGAAATTTATTGGATATTTTAAACTTTTTTAACAAATTAAAAACTGAAAAGTGGGGCGTGCAATATTATTCGGCCCCTTTACTTTCACTCCAGAAGTTCAGTGAGGATCTCTGAATGATCCAATGTTGTCCTAAATGACTGGTAATGATAAATAGAATCCACCTGTGTGTAATCAAGTCTCCGTATAAATGCACCTGCTCTGTGATAGTCTCAGGGTTCTGTTTCAAGTGCAGAGAGCATCATGAAGACCAAGGATCACACCAGGCAGGTCCGAGATACTGTTGTGGTGAAGTTTAAAGCCGGATTTGGATACAAAAAGATTTCCCAAGTTTTTAACATCTCGAGGAGCACTGTACAAGCGATCATATTGAAATGGAAGGATTATCAGACCACTGCAAATCTATCAAGACCCAGCCGTCCCTCTAAACTTTCATCTCGAACAAGGAGAAGACTGATCAGAGATGCAGCCAAAAGGCCCATGATCACTCTGGTTGAACTGCAGAGATCTACAGCTGAGGTGGGAGAGTCTGTCCATAGGACAACAATCAGTCATACACTGCACAAATCTGGCCTTTATGGAAGAGTGGCAAGAAGAAAGCCATTTTTCAAAGATATCCATAAAAAGTCTCATTTGAAGTTTGCCACAAGCCACCTGGGAGACACACCAAACATGTGGAATAAGGTGCTCTGGTCAGATGAAACCATTATCAAACTTTTTGGCCACAATGCAAAACGATATCTTTGGCGTAAAAGCAACACAGCTCATCACCCTCAAAACACTATCCCCACTGTCAAACATGGTGGTGGCAGCATCATGGTTTGGGCCTGCTTTTCTTCAGCAGGGACAGGGAAGATGGTTAATATTGATGGGAAGATGGACGGAGCCAAATACAGGACCATTCTGGAAGAAAACCTGTTGGAGTCTGCAAAAGACCTGAGACTGGGACGGAGATTTATCTTCCAACAAGACAATGATCCCAAACATAAAGCAAAATCTACAATAAAATGGTTCAAAAATAAACGTATCCAGGTGTTAGAATGGCAAAGTCAAAGTCCAGACCTGAATCCAATCGAGAATCTGTGGAAAGAGCTGAAAACTGCTGTTCACAAACGCCCTCCATCCAACCTCAATGAGCTCGAACTGTTTTGCAAGGAAGAATGGGCAAGAATTTCAGCCTCTCGATGTGCAAAGCTGATAGTGACATACCCCAAGCGACTTTCAGCTGTAATCGCAGCAAAAGATGGCGATTATTAACTCAAGAGGGCCGAATAATATTGCACGCCCCACTTTTCAGTTTTTAATTTGTTAAAAAAGTTTAACATTTCCAATAAATTTCGTTCCACTTCACGATTGTGTCCCACTTGTTGTTGATTCTTTCCAAAAAATTTGAATTTTATATCTTTATGTTTGAAGCCAGAAATGTGGCAAAAGGTAGAAAAGTTCAAGGGGGCCAAATACTTTCACAATGCACTGTATATGATTGGGAAACATCTTTATTATTATGACAGTGTAAATACTGGAAGTGAGAAATCGTTCTGCTCTCAGTCTGCAGTGCTTGGACTGGGCACCAATCATGCTGACCCGCATCCTCATACATGCTGTGAGGCTGCTGAGTTGAGGTCAGGAGACCCGCGGCAAGTCCATGCATTGCGGTCCGAGCACAGACCGATATTCACTGATGGCTGAAGGAGCCTTAAAGGGGTTGTCCAGTCTAAATCCACAAGCCAGCAGTCCCACAGTTTTTAATTTGTTAAAAAAGTTTAACATTTCCAATAAATTTCGTTCCACTTCACGATTGTGTCCCACTTGTTTTTGATTCTTCCCCCAAAAATAGAATTTTATATCTTTATGTTTGAAGCCAGAAATGTGGCAAAAGTTAGAAAAGTTCAAGGGGACCAAATACTTTCACAATGCACTGTATACACTTATATCAATCATTCCCTCCCCTCCCCCCTTTCAGGAGCAGAGGGAATGATTGTATCATATAATCATGTACTGAGATGGTGGACAAATTAATACATGAACTTAAAGGGGTTTTCCCACGAACAAAAGTTAATTTTAATCAATAGATCTTTGAATAATGTAATGGCTGTGTCTGACCGTGTACAGAACACGGTCTGATCATACCATGACGCGCCCTCTGGGCCGTGGGGTACCCGGTGCCGGGCCGGTAAATGCTGGGGGATGTCACAGTAGCGGTGACCCGGTCCGTGACCCAGGGGTTATTGATAGGGGATTTATGGTGATTGTATAAAGTTTGTGACGCCACCTGTGGTATGCGGCTAGGGGAGCCGCCGCTGCGGAGCAGGTCCTCTGGAGCTGATGTTACTGCAGCAGGGATAGTGTGGCTCTCCACAGGTAGAACTTAGCTCCAGGGCAGTGTAGATGTTATGGGTCATGCTGGACGTTGTAGTGCAGGGGTTGATGGCGCAGCAATAATCCACAACTCAATGGCGGTTTCCTCTTATCTTTACTGGTGGTGATTAGACAAGCCGGGACTAGGGTGCTGGCTAGAAGTGGAAGTCCGGGCATCCTGGAAGCAAGTAAAGAATCCTCCTTGCCAGGTGAAATTGGAGGCCTTCCCTTTACACTAAACTCTTTGGCCCTGCTGCTTGTAGCTGTGCGCGGCCCTCGTCCCTGAGTGCAACGTTTCTGTGCTCACCCGTATGGCAGGCAGCTCGGGCCTTGCTGGTGCGTCGCTCTCACGTGGCGGTGCTGAACCCTGCGGTGCTGCTGAGCCTTTGGGCGTCTGATGGGGCCAGGAGACCTGCAGTCTCCTGCCCTCCGGTTTCTACTGCTGGGCCTTCGGTGCCCCACAGCCTCGGACTCCGGTGTCCGGTTCTTCTGTGCTGGTTCTTCTGGGGTGAGCTGCCGCGCAGCTCCAGTCCCCAGCTCCTCTCTCCTCGATGTCCTGACTTCAACTCCTCACACACTAAGTCTCACTAACCACGCCCCCAGATCCCAGTTGCCAAGGGGAGGGACTCCCCTTGCTGGTCTGGAGCCAGGAAAGTGTTGCATGCTTAGTAAAACCTGATTAGGGGACTCCTGCTTGCTTCCAGGCATGGCATCAACTCTTGTGAGGGAGGCAATGCCACTGTGGCAACCGGACCCCTGGGGTGCCACAACCACATCTCATGCTAAGGGGAGGAAACAAAAGAGTATACAGACATTTCAGCATGGGATCCCAACTGTTTCTTTCTTTGAAGTAAAACATTGTTTAAAAACAGGCAGTGAAATGTTTTACCTCACAGAAAGAATCAGCTGTGATCCCCTGCTGTAATGTCTGTATATTCTTTTTCTTCCTCCCCTGCCCAGGAGATGTGGTATGATCAGACCATGTTCCTGCACGGTCAGACACAGCCATTACACAGTACACAGCAGGGGCACATGTATAAGATTATCTCAGCACAGGAACATTTTATTTAAACACATCCAATTGTGGAAGTTATTATTATTCCAAGGTCTATTGATCACCCTATTTGTCAACTACTCTTGTTCCTTCTACCTGTCCACAGAGGTTGGCATCATCTTGATATGCAATTGGCATATCCTTGTCGACTAGCCCTGGTCGTCCTCGCCACCGCCTCCTCAGCCTCTCGCTGCCGGTCGCAGCCTTCCCTCAGCACCAGCCTCACCCTGCCGGACGCAGCCTCCCCTCAGAAACAGGCCCCCCTCAGCACCAGCAACAGCCTCAACTCAGAACCACCAGCAGCCTCCCCTCAATACCAGCAGCAGCCTCCCCCCAGCAGCAGCCTCCCCTCACCACCACCAGCAGACTCCCCTCACCACCACTTGCAGCCTCCTCTCACCACCGCCAGCCGCCTCCCCTCATCACCACCAGCCTCCCCTCATCACAACCACCAGCAGCCTCCCCTCATCACCAGCCTCCCCTCATCACCAGCAGCAGCCTCCCCATCAGCCTCCCCTCAGCACCAGCAGTAGCCTCTCCTCGGCACCAGCCACCACTCAGCACCAACCTCCTCTCATCACCAGCAGCAGCCTCCCCTCATCACCAGCAGCAACCTCCCCTCATCACCAGCAGCCTCGCCTCACCACCACCAGTAGTCTCCCCTCACCAACATCAGCAGCCTTCCCTCACCACCTCAGCAGCCTCTCCTCAGCACCAGCAGCTGCCTCCCCTCAGCAGCTGCAGCAGCAGCCTCCCCTCATCACCAGCAGCAACCTCCCCTCTCCACCACCAGCCTTCCCTCACCTCCAGCCTCCTCTCACCACCAGCAACAGCCTCCCCTCAGCACCAGCAGCAGCCTCCCCTCAGCACCAGCATCAGCCTCACCACAAGCCTCCCCTCAGCACCAGCAGCCTCTCCTCTGCACCAGCAGCAGCCTCTCCTCGGTACCAGCAGCAGCCTCCCCTCGACACCAGCACCAGCCTCCCCTCGGCACCAGCACCAGCCTCTCCTCGGCACAAGCAGCAGCCTCCCCTCGGAACCAGCACCAGCCTCCCATCGGCACCAGCACCAGCCTCCTCCCAGCAGCAGTTTCCCCTTGGCACCAGTAGCAGCCTCCCCTCAGCACCAGCAGCAACCTCCACACAAGCCTCCCCTCAGCACCAGCAGCCTCTACTCAGCACCAGCACCAGCCTCCCCTCAGCACAAGCCTCCCCTCAGCACCAGCAGCCTCTCCTTAGCACCAGCAGCAGCCTACCCTTGGCACCAGCACCAGCCTCCCCTCAGCACAAGCCTCCCCTCAGCACCAGCAGCCTCTCCTCAGCACCAGCAGCAGCCTCCCCTTGGCAACAGCACCAGCCTCCCCTCAGCACCAGCAGCAGCTTCTCCTCAGCACCAGCAGCAGCCTCCCCTCAGAACCAGCAGCAGCCTCCCCTCACCACCAGCAGCAGCAGCCTCCCCTTGGCAATAGCACCAGCCTCCCCTCAGCACCAGCCTCCCCTCAGCACCAGCAGCAGCTTCTCCTCAGCACCAGCAGCAGCCTCCCCTCAGAACCAGCAGCAGCCTCCCCTCACCACCAGAAGCAGCAGCCTCCCCTCATCACCATTAGCAGGCCCCCCCACCGTCATCAGCAGGCCCCCCCACCACAATCAGCAGGCCCCTGCATCACCAGCAGCAGGCCGCCCATCACTAGCAGCAGGTCCTGCCATCACCAGGCCCCCCACAACCATCAGCAGGCCCCGCATAACCATCAGCAGGCCCCCTCATCACCATCAGCAGGCCCCTCTGAGCACCACCAGGCCCCACTCACCACCAAACTCAGCAGCAGCTTCCTCCTCCTGCTACTCACACACTAGCCACCGCCTCCGAGACATGCTGCTCTGCTCAGGAATGAAGATGAGCATGCAGTGTGTCAGGAGATTGGAGTCAGGACCATGATGCACCTGGCCGCTGCTTAAAGGTAAAGCACCCATTTCCGTCTGCCGGGTGCATCGGGCATTTAACTGTTACCCCTGAGGCCCGGTAAGAAGAAGCAAAGAGAGGGGCCCCGGGCTGCCAGCGTGCCTGCCCCCCCTTCTTGCTTCTTTTCACCGGGCCCCATACAGTAGTAAGGGTAGTAATGCCCTGATGGCGGCCCTGGGGTCATGGAGCGGCATTGGAAGAAAACACATTCGCAAGATGACTTCTCGGCATTCAAACAAGCAACACTCGCTTTCAAATCAGCCCTTACCTCTGCTAAACAGGCTTACTTCACAACCCTCATATCTTCCTTATCCAGGGTCACACTGGGGTGTCTGGGGCCCACAGGGGAAATTGACCCTAGGGGCCCACCCTACAGCTATATGCACATACTTGTTAGCCGTTATCCCTGTTATTGTTAGAACCTTGCTGTTAGGTTTTTTTTTCCTTTGCTGGTCACATGACCTTGTTGGCCTATTTAATCCTGCTCCGCCCTTCTGGCTTTGCTGGACTTCATTGTATATCTACTTTCTAGCTAGCCTGTGCTCTGTATCTAACTCTGTTAGTTTGCTTGGTCTACGGACCTCTATGTTCTATCTATTTTGTTTGCTCGTCTGTCTGCTACTATTTCTGTTAGGAGGTGTCCCATATTCCTCCCAGTCCTTAGTACTTGTAGGGATTCCCTCCCCACATCTATAGGTCTCCGTACAGACTAGATTAGGACTTTAGCAGGTCTGATCGCAGGATCAGGTTCCCTGTTACATCGTAGGGATTCAGCTGAGTCCTATAGTAGGGACAGATCTCCTCTCTTTCCTTAGCTTTGGTAGCAGAACATAACAGTAAGTCCAGCCTGCAAATTCTCTAAGGAAAGAGTTTTTTTTTTTGTTCCATCATGGTGTCGGTTCAGGATTTGGCTAAACACCTGCAGGGACTCTCTCTGGAAGTGGCCGAGCTCCGTCAGCATGTGAGTAACTGTCCTGGAGCATATTTCTTGGAGCCTAAGGTATGTTTGCCGGATTTATTTTTTGGTGAACATCGAGAATTTTTTTCATTTAAAAATGCTTGCTTATTGTATTTTCGTTTGAGACCCAAGTCCTCTGGGGATGAATCCCAGCGCGTAGGGTTCATAATGTCACTTTTGCGCAAAGAGCCTCAGGAGTGGGCCTTTTCTTTGCAACCTAGTGATACATGCTTCAGATCAGTGGATAGTTTTTTTTCTGCTTTAGGACTATTATATGATGATCCTGACCGTGTGGCATCAGCTGAGACTGAGTTGAGACGTTTAAAACAAGGATCAGGTAATGTGGAAAAATATTGTACTCATTTTCGTCGTTGGTCCACTCAAACAGGGTGGAACGATTCTGCTCTGAAAAGTCTATTTCTTGCTGGGCTCAGTGAAAGGGTTAAAGACCTGCTAATTGCTTATCCTACACCTGAGGATTTGCAACAGGCTATGCAATTAGCTATACGGGTGGATAGAAGACTGCGTGCTAGGGTTAATGAGAGCAAATCCTCTGCTATGTCAGTTTCTGGTTATGATAATGTGTGTACTAACAGTGGTGAACCGATGGAGATTGGATCGGTGGCACCTCGCTCTCAAGAAAAAGACCGTCGTTTTTCGGAAGGCTTGTGTTTCTATTGCGGAAAATCTGGTCATTTGATTAAAGGCTGTGAGCTTCGTATGAAGAAAGAAAAAAAAATGGTCAGTCACGCCCGTATTGCCTGTTTAAATTCCAAGGGTATATTTTTAGCTGCTTCCACGATTGCTCAGGAAAAATTAATGGAATTTCGGGTGTTTGTTGATTGCGGGTCTACACTGAATGTAATTGATGGGGGATTCGTGGAAAAACTCAATTTAAAACCTGAACCTTTATCATCCCCCATTGCTGTGGTTTCTGTGGATGGCTCCCCTTTGAAGAATATTACTCTCAAGGTCAGTGAATTTCTTCTCACTATTAATGGTGTTCACCATGAGAAATTGGATTTGGTAGTGTTGAATAACTTGCCTTCTCCAGTAATATTGGGTTTGCCCTGGTTAAAATTTCACAATCCTGTACTGGATTGGTCTACCAGTGAAATTAAATCCTGGAGCCATAAATGTTATGACAAGTGTTGTAACGGGCGTATTGCAGCTTTGGATAGGGGAGAATTGCCTGTTCCTATTCAGGATTTTTGGAGACTTTTTTCTGAGAAAGAATCGCAGGTTTTGCCTCCCCATAGAGACTATGATTGTTCTATTGAATTTGTCCCTGGAGCGACTCTTCCTAAAAGTCGTTTATTTAACCTTACTATTCCTGAGAGGAAGGCTTTGGAGGAATACATACAGACAAGTTTGGCCGCCGGTCACATTAGGCCCTCTAAGTCTCCTGTGGCGGTTGGATTTTTTTTTGTAAAAAAAAAGGACGGCGGTTTACGTCCTTGTCTGGATTTTCGTGAGATTAACAAAATTACGGTACGCAATCCTTACCCACTGCCATTGATTCCTGATCTGTTTAACCAGTTATTGGGGGCCAAGTGGTTCTCTAAAATTGACCTTAAGGGGGCATACAATCTGTTGCGCATGAAGGAGGGTGATGAATGGAAGACTGCTTTTAACACTCCTGTGGGTCATTTTGAGAATCTGGTTATGCCTTTTGGTCTTACTAATGCTCCTGCATTTTTTCAGAATCTGATTAATGACATCCTTAGACCTTTGATCGGTAAAAATGTGGTTGTGTATTTGGATGACATTTTGATTTATTCGCCAGATCTGGAGTCTCATTGGCGGAGCGTGCGTGAGGTATTACAGTTATTAATGGACAATTCGCTTTTTGCTAAGCTGGAGAAATGTGAGTTCGCTGTACAGAGAATTAGTTTTTTGGGCTACATTATCTCCAGCAAAGGTTTTGAGATGGATCCGGTTAAGGTTCAGGCTGTGCAGGAATGGCCTAGGCCTATTGGTTTGAAATCGATACAGAGGTTTTTGGGTTTCGCCAATTACTATAGAAAATTCATAAAAAATTTTTCTAGTATTGTCAAACCTCTGACTGATCTCACCAGGAAAGGTGCTGATGCGGTTCAGTGGTCTTCTGAGGCCATTGAAGCTTTTGTGTATCTCAAGGAGAGGTTCACCTCTGCTCCCATCCTTATGCAGCCTGATGTTACTAGGCCGTTTTTGGTTGAGGTTGATGCTTCCTCTGTGGGGGTTGGCGCAGTATTGTCTCAGGATAACGGGGATGGATTACATCCCTGTGCCTTTTTTTCAAAAAAATTTTCGGAGACTGAATTGAATTACGATATTGGTAATCGGGAATTATTGGCTATTAAACTCGCATTTGAACACTGGCGCCACTTCTTGGAAGGTGCGTAATTTCCCGTTCAGGTTCTTACGGATCATAAAAATCTGATATATCTTGATGCTGCCAAGCGCCTGAATGCCCGTCAGGCTAGGTGGGCACTGTTTTTCTCGCGGTTTAATTTCTCCGTTACTTACATCCCTGGTACTAAGAATGTTAAGGCGGATGCCTTGTCTCGCAGTTTTTCTCCCATAGTCGGTGCTGAGAAAGAGGAAAACATTTTACAAGAAGGTGTTGTGATAGCTGCTTTAGACTCCGTTTTGGAAGATGAGATTCTTAAAGCTCAGGAGAATGCCCCATCTAACACTCCTCATGGGAGGTTGTTTGTGCCTGGGACCTTTAGGAGAGATTTGTTTGTTGAGTGTCACGAATCTCGGTTGGCAGGTCATCCCGGAATCTCTGAGACCAAGAGACTGGTGGGTCGCAGTTTTTGGTGGCCTGGATGGCAGAAGGAAGTCATTAAGTGGGTGCGCCAATGTACTATATGTGCTAGATCTAAGTCCTCACATACTCCTGCTGCGGGGTTGCTTTGTCCTTTGGAGGTCCCCAGTGCTCCTTGGACACATTTGGCTATGGACTTTATAACTGACCTTCCCCCCTCTGAGGGTTTTACTGTCATCTGGGTGGTCGTGGACCGTTTTAGCAAGATGTGTCACTTGGTTCCCTTCGTCAAACTGCCCTGCGCTAAAACTCTCGCTAAGGCCTTTGTCAAGGAAATTGTCAGACTTCATGGCGTTCCTACTGACATTGTTTCTGATAGGGGTCCTCAGTTCGTGGCTCGTTTTTGGCGTGCCTTTTGTGACAGGTTGGGAATTCATTTGTCGTTTTCGTCCGGATATCATCCTGAATCTAATGGCCAGACAGAAAGGAAAAACCAGGATGTTGAGCAGTTCTTGCGTTGTTTTGTGGCAGACAATCAAGAGGGGTGGTCTGAGTTTCTGCCACTTGCCGAATTTGCTCTGAACAATCATACATCTTCTTCTGCTGGTTGTTCGCCTTTTTTTTGTTGTTCTGGGAGACATCCGTCGTTTGGGTCGTTCTCCAAGTTGGGATCTGCCGTGCCTGAGGAGGAGAATTTTTCCGGTGATTTGGAAAGAGTTTGGACGGATGTGCGTGGTAATCTTCAGGAGGCCAACAGAAAATCTAAAGACTACTTTGATAGGAAACGACAGGAGGTTTTGTTCGCTGTTGGTGACATGGTTTGGTTGTCCTCTAGGAATCTGCGGTTGAGGATTCCTTCTAAGAAATTGGGTCCCAAGTTTGTAGGGCCCTTTAAGGTGCTTCAGGTTGTCAACCAATCTGCTGTTAGGTTGGAGGTTCCTACCTCCTGGAGAATTAATCCGGTCTTTCATGTCTCTCTGTTAAAAAAAGCTGTTGTGTCGGATGGTGACGCCTCTGCCTCTGTTCCTCCGGTGGTGGAGGACGGGGAATATGAAATTTCTCGCATCCTTGACTCTAGACGGTATAGAGGTAGTTTGCAGTATCTTGTGGCCTGGAAAGGTTTCGGACCCGAGGATAACTCTTGGGTGAGGTCAGATGATGTTTCCGCGTCCAGACTTATCAGAGCGTTTCACAGGAGATTTCCTGATAAGCCTGGTCCTAGGGGATCCGGAGGATCCTCTTAGAAGGGGGGGTACTGTTAGAACCTTGCTGTTAGGTTTTTTTTCCTTTGCTGGTCACATGACCTTGTTGGCCTATTTAATCCTGCTCCGCCCTTCTGGCTTTGCTGGACTTCATTGTATATCTACTTTCTAGCTAGCCTGTGCTCTGTATCTAACTCTGTTAGTTTGCTTGGTCTACGGACCTCTATGTTCTATCTATTTTGTTGGTTCGTCTGTCTGCTACTATTTCTGTTAGGAGGTGTCCCATATTCCTCCCAGTCCTTAGTACTTGTAGGGATTCCCTCCCCACATCTATAGGTCTCCGTACAGACTAGATTAGGACTTTAGCAGGTCTGATCGCAGGATCAGGTTCCCTGTTACATCGTAGGGATTCAGCTGAGTCCTATAGTAGGGACAGATCTCCTCTCTTTCCTTAGCTTTGGTAGCAGAACATAACAGTTATAGTGGAGCGTCGACTGTAAATCACAGGCGGCTCCTGCACATCTACTGTGCGCCACCATAACTGGGATGTACAATTACTGTAGTCTTGACAAAGAACGCATCTTTAGCGTTCGAAACGCGTTGCCCTGGCTACACTATGTGACTATGGAATCTGTTTTTAAAGAGCTTTTGTCACAATAAAGAAACCTATTTTTTGAACTATTCATGAAGCTGGTAATCCTTTCTCCTTATGCATTGCAAACCGCACTGATTGAAAGAATGGGGAACTTTTATCCCTGACAGGACACTTTTATCCCCATTTTAAAATGGAGCGGCATGTGGTATGTCTGACCGTAGCTCCATTCATCCTCTTTGGGGGCTTCCAGAAAAAGCCAAGTGCAGCCCCTTAGGGAATAAATGGATCAGTGGTCGAGTCGTACTTGCCGCTCCATACTAATGGGGATAAAGGTTGCACATTCTCCAGGTCACAGCATTCAATAACTTATTTATCCTTTGGCCACGTACACACGATCAGCATTTGGTCAGTATTTTACATCAGTATTTGTGAGGAACAATCAGAGGAAAAGTAAAGTAGAAAGATGTCACCACTTCTGCATTTTTCACCCACTCCTGGTTTTGTCTTACAAATACTGATGTAAAATACTGACCATATGCTGAACATGTGAACATGGCCTTAGGAGAGGTGATTACTTGTTTTCACCGTAGAACCCCTGTAAGTGCATATTTGCTACTGTGCAATAGCCACAGGACAGGGAGGCGTTAAACATCCAAGTATTTAATCTCCATTGGAAATCAAGAATCTTCCCCTTATTGATATCAAAGGGAACAAGTGACCTCCATACACAACACAATCCACTATACCAAGACCAATACCACCACATACAAGAGATAAATACCGCCACACCATGACCAGACCACATATTGACCAAATACCACATACAGGCAATTAATACAGTCACACCATGACCAGACCACATATTACCTCCACATAGTGACTGAATAATACTGTCACACCATGACCAGAGCATGTATTACTACCACATAGTGACCGAATAATACCACATACTGTACAAGGAACAAATACCTCCACACCATGACCAGATCATATATTACCACCTCAGTGACCGAATAATACAATACTGATCATTAATAAAAAACACAATACTAATAACATTAATATTACCACTGGTGACATAATACACAGGAGCTCTGTATATAGTGTCGGTGTACAGGTAATACAGTGATCACCAGAGACATTACAGCATATACAGAGTACCTATATATGCTGTAATACAGAAATATACAGGTAATACAGTGACCACCTCCATACAGAATTATGAGCCCCATGTAATGCTGCTCCATAGAGTATACTGGCCCAATGTAATGCTGCTCCATACAGTATATTTTCCCCATATGATGCTGCTCTATACAGTATATTGGCCCCATGTAATGCTGCTCCATACTGTATATTGGTGCCATATGATGCTGCTCCATACAGTGTATTGGCCCCATATGATGCTGCTCCATACAGCATATTGGCCACATGTCATGCTGCTCCATACAGTATATTGGCGCCATATCATGCTGCTCCATACAGTATATTGGCCCCATATGATGCTGCTCCATACAGTATATTGGCCCCATGTAATGCTGCTCCATACAGTATATTGGCCCCATGTAATGCTGCTCCACACAGTATATTGGCCCCATATGATGCTGCTCCATACAGTGTATTGGCCCCATATGATGCTGCTCCATACAGTATATTGGCCCCATGTCATGCTGCTCCATACAGTATATTGGCCCCATATGATGCTGTTCCATACAGTATATTGGCCCCCTGTCATGCTGCTCCATACAGTATATTGTCTCCATATGATGCTGGTCCATACAGTATATTGGCTCCATGTAATGCTGCTCCATACACTATATTGTCTCCATATGATGCTGGTCCATACAGTATATTGGCTCCATGTAATGCTGCTCCATACAGTATATTGGCCCCATATGATGCTGCTCCATACAGTATATTGACCCCATATAATGCTGCTCCATACAGTATATTGGCCCCATGTAATGCTGCTCCATACAGTATATTGGCCCCATGTAATGCTGCTCCATACAGTATATTGGCCCCATATGATGCTGCTCCATACAGTATATTGGCCCCATGTAATGCTGCTCCATACAGTATATTGACCCCATATAATGCTGCTCCATACAGTATATTGGCCCCATGTAATGCTGCTCCATACAGTGTATTGACCCCCATGATGCTGCTCCATACATTGTATCGGCCCCCATGATGCTGCTCCATACAGTTTGTGGGCCCCCACGATGCTGCTCCATACTGTATGTGGGCCCCCATGATGCTGTTCCATACAGTATACTGGCCCACATGATGCTGCTCCATACAGTATATGAAGAACAAATAAAGTAGCACACTGTAACACTGAGTATATAGATATGAAATATGAAATATGAATAACATAACTGCTGTAGAAAATAGAAATAAATGAAAAATTTTTTGAAAATTTTTTTTTAGCGCATGTAAATATGAAGTATGAAAAATGAATAGCATTACTGCTGTAAGTAAATGAGAAATCTTAGCGTATAAATTGGCCAATTCATGTGTACCCGACAGCCGCGGTAAGGCGTTTCTCGATGTCAGGACCTACCAATGTGAATACCTCTCTAAGAGACCTCTGTCTGATTATGTGTACCTCTTAGAGAGGTATTCACATTGGTAGGTCCTGACATCGAGAAACGCCTTACCGCGGCTATCAGGGACACATGAATTGGCCAATTTATGTGCTAAGATTTCTCATTTACTTACAGCAGTAATGCTATTCATTTTTCATACTTCATATTTACATGCGCTAAAAAAAAATTTTCAAAATTTTTTTCATTTATTTCTATTTTCTACAGCAGTTATGTTATTCATATTTCATATTTCATATCTATATACTCAGTGTTATTTGTTCATTATATATGGAGGTAGCTGCTCTTAGTAAGCACCTGTTCACACCTATTTTTTGTAGTGGAAGTGCCGTCATTTTCTTTGTTGTCCATACAGTATATGGGCCTCCATGATGCTGCTCCATACAGTATATGGGCCCCCATGATGCTGCTCTATACAATATATTGGACCCCATGATGCTGCTCCATACAGTATTTGGCCCCCATGATGCTGCTCCATACAATATATGGGCCCCCATGATGCTGCTCCTTACATTATATGGGCCCCCATGATGCTGGTACATACAGTATATGGGCCCCCATGATGCTGCTCCATACAGTATATGGGCCTCCATGATGCTGCTCCATACAGTATATGGGCCTCCATGCTGCTGCTTCATACAGTATATGGGCCCCCATGATGCTGGTCCATACAGTATATGGGCCCCCATGATGCTGCTCCATACAGTATATGGGCCTCCATGATGCTGCTCCATACAGTATATGGGCCTCCATGATGCTGCTCCATACAGTATATGGGCCCACATGATGCTGCTCCATACAGTATATGGGCCCCCATAATGCTGCATACATAAAAAAAATCAAATACCTCTCCCGTTCCCTGCAGGTTTGGTGTACTCAGCACGTCGTCTTCTGACTCTGCAGTGCTCAGAGCAGAGTGCGGTAGTGATGTCACCTCGCCCTCTGCCCTGAGACGTCAGAATCAGAAGACGCTAACATCACTGGAGCTGCAGGGAACGAGGAGGATAGGTAAGTATTTGAGGAGGAGAGGTGGGGGCGGGGGCTCTCCCTCCTGAAGGGGGCGCTCCCCCTCTCCGTAGGGGGCTCTCCCTCCCCCGACTCATAGGCCCAGTAGCGTGCCGGTGTCCCTCAACCCCGGGGCCCCAACACTTACTTGGGTGCGCCTAGTGGCGGTGACGCCGGCCATGGTCATCACGGCGGGTCAGGTCTGCATGCGCGTTCTCCTGCCACCTGCACTTTTAAAAGGCCCATGTCCTTACAAAAAAAGTTTTTTTTCCTCTCCTTCTGTGGGGCCCACCTGGCATTTCACCGGCATTCCGCCAGGCCAGTCCGACCCTGTCCTTATTTTTCAAGTCCAAATGGTTATTTAATACTTTTAACTCCTTCCTCTGCCCACCACTGCCCCCTCCAACCCCCTCATCTCTGCCGAGGACAAGACAAATGGGCAAGGCACGTGGCAAGGGACGGGGAACTGGACGTGATGGTGATGGTGCATGCAGAGGCCGAGGACAAGGCCGTGGGCAAGCTGAAATTGTGCCACAACAAACACCCACATCTTCTCGCCCGACCTTACTGTCCCAACTGCTAGGGGACCGCAGCACACCACTATTGAACCCAGAGCAGTGTCAAAAGGTTGTTGGTTGGATAGCGGATAATGCTTCCAGTCACTTAGCCGCCACCACCACCCTGTCTTCCACACGGTCAAGTCTCAGTAGCCGTGAGTCTGGACCGCATATTCCTCACCCTGATCCTCCTTCCTCCCACCATGCCAAGCGCCCAGAGACAACTGATCCCACACATGGACACTCTGAAGAGCTGTTCACTTTTACATTCATAGATTCGGGCCTCTCACCTGGTCCACTTGAAGCGGGGCAAGATGCATACCAGGATGGGGGTTCAGAGGGTGCCATGCATACCAGGATGGGGGCTCAAGGGGTGCCATGCATACCAGGATGGGGGCTCAAGGGTTGCCATGCATACCAGGATGGGGGCTCAAGGGGTGTCATGCATACCAGGATGGTGTATAAAGGGGTGCCATGCATACCAGGATGGGGGATAAAGGGGTGCCATGCATACCAGGATGGGATGGGGGCCACTTATACCAGGAAGGAGAGGCCATACATACCAGGATAGAGGATATTAACAGAATTGAGGGACATTACCCCAATGCCAGTGTCACCAGCAGACCCCCTCCCCCATAACAGGGCATCAGGACCACATTTTTTGCTTACATTTTTTCTTCCTATTTTCCTCCTTTAAAACCTAGGTGCGTCTTATGGTCCGGTGCGTCTTATAGTCCGAAAACTATGGTAGTTAAAAATGCCATTGCATCTTACTGGAAAAAAACGGATGTACCTATCTTTTCAGTTATTAAAGAAAAAATGGCTCTACATAAATTATATGAATACTGATTTGCAAACTCTAATAATAACCTTAACAAATATTTCAAAAAATGAACAAAGTGGCCTGAAATATATTCCTGATTGTTACTTAAATTATTAATACATATACTTATTAGATTTAATTGGATATCTATTATATTACGACTAAGTTGTTCTATAACCAAATTTTGATTTTCATCTTAATTTACTTGTTGTAATACTATATATTCTACTGTTTATTCAATTTTGAGTTCTCCTTCCCCTTATCCATTTTCCCACACTTATCCATTACTCTCCCGTCCCCCATATATTCCTCTATTCCCTAACCATATCCCTACCCCTTGAACTGTTATAAAATATTAATAAAAATGATTGAAAACAAACATAGTGTCACAGGGACAACTGTAAATCAATGTACAAGGTAAAAAATCCTACGATGTGCCACGTCATATCCTTCACAACCCTGAAGGTTTAAATCATGTGATATCTAGCCTCCGTCAACCATTGGTACAGTGATCACTTAAAAGGTCCAGCGTCCCTCTCCTCTGACACGGCCCTGAGGAAGTGTGGACAAAATGCGCGTCGGGGAAGAGGGATGCAGGACAAACCCTGTCTCACCCTCCACTGTGTAAGTGGCACAATGCTATTAGCAATACATTTTACCAGGGGCGTACATAGGATTCATGGGGCCCCATAGCAGAAGTTCAAATTGGGCCCCCCCCCAAAAAAAATGTAAATAATTGTCGGTGTCACAGAAGAGCAGATCACACAACCTTCCAGCCTTTACATAGTAATTTTCCTCCTGCTGACGTCCTAGACCCCTCTTTCATTGTCCCATGAAGTGTGATACCAACAAAAGTGTCCCCCAAACACAGTATGATACCCCCATGGTGAATTCCTCCACATGCGCAGTATAATGACCCTACTGTACCTCACCTCAACTACCAGGGCAAAGTTTGCTGACCCCAACACAGTATGATCCCCCAATTGTGAGCTCTAGAACTAGAGAGGATGGTAGGTAAAAAGGGAGGGTGTTATATATAATAAAAGATGAAACTATATAACTAAGGACGGCGCTATACATAATAAGCGAGTACACTATATACTAAGGGCGTATGCTATACATAATAAGTGATTACACTATGTACTAAGGGACTGTGCTATACATAATACGGCTATATTCCTGCATCTGTGTGCAGTGTCAGTGTGCTACCCTGTTTTACAGACGCATTGAGCATGTCCTATTGTAATCCTCAAAATCGGATCAGAACAGGACATTCTCTGATCCTCACAGATCTCATTCTCAGATCCGTGATCCGTGATCTATAAAACTCTACAAGTCCGTGGACCATCCGATAAAAAAATCTGACATTTTACACAAATGTGAGAATGCAGCCTAAGGGATTTTACATGTAACATTATCACTCCAAGTCATACAGCGCAGATACAGAATAATATTTACATCCAGGCACTTACCGCTGACGTCTCGCCTGATCAGAGTCGGTTTCTGCTGCTTCTTCTCCATCTGGTCAGACCTTCATGTCGACATCTCCCAGTCACGATTCGTCTTGTCATGATGATCTCCAGCCTAGATAATAACAAGGTCACATATATTGTATATATACATGTGTCTCTCCTGCACTGCGCCCCTGAATACAGGTCTGTTATCCCCCATTAATATACTAGGGGTAGCCACTTAGTAATCAAAATATAAAGTGATAAGCAGCACTGTGCCCCCCATTAACTATAATCTCCACCTGCCAATAATATAAATTATTCAGTCTCTGTGACTCTCCCCAATTAACTGTAAGGCTATGTGCACACGGAAAATATACAAGCGCCCCCATCATTGCTCTGTCCCAGCACCTCCATCATTGCTCTCTCCCAACACCCCCAACATTGCTCTGTCCCAGCACCCCAGTCATTGCTCTCCCAGCACCCTTGTAATTGCTCTCTCCCAGCACCCCCGTCATTGCTCTCTCCCTGCACCCCCGTCATTGCTCTCTCCCTGCACCCCATCATTGTTGTCTCCCAGCATCCCCGTCATTGCGCTCTCCGAGCACCCCCATTATTGCTCTGTCCCAGCACCACTATCATTGCTCTCTCCCAGCACCCCCATCATTGCTCTCTCCCAGCACCCCCGTCATTGCTCTCTCCCAGCACCCCCGTCATTGTTCTCTCCCTGCACCCCGTCATTGCTCTCTCCGAGCACCCCTATCATTGTTCTCTCCCAGCAACCCCCGTCATTACTCTCCCAGCACCTCCATCATTGCTCTCTCCCAGCAACCCATCATTGCTCTCCCCATCCCCGTCATTGGTCTACTAATCCCCATCATTGCTCTCCCCGCCCCATCAGTCCCATCACTGCTCTTCCCAGCCCCACCATTGCTCTCCCCAGACCCATCAGCGCTCTCCCCAGCCCCATCAGCCCCACCATTGCTCTCCCCAGCCCCACCATTGCTCTCCCCAGCCCCATCAGCCCTACCATTGCTCTCACCAGCCCCATCAGCCCCACTTTTGCTCTCTCCAGCCCAGTCATAACCATTATTGCTCTCCCCAGCGTTTCAGTAAAAATAAAAAAAAAAACACTTACCCCTCTGCCCGTTCCCCCGCAAGCTGCATCATCACTGCTCTTCCCAGCCCCACCATTGTTATCCCCAGCCGCACCAGCCCCACCATTGCTCTACCCAGCCCCATCAGCCCCCTTATTGTGCTCTCCAGCTCCATCAGCCCCATTATTGATCTCACCAGCGTTTCAGTAAAAAAAACAAAAAAAAAAACACTTACCTCTCTGCCCCCGCAGGCCGCTGCAATTTCCTCCCTCACACAGGCCCGCGCTGCATGATGATGTCATCAAGGAGCGCGTGCCTGTGTAAGGGAGGAAGCGGCGGGCAGGAAGCAGAGGATGGATCTCTGCAGCTCCGCTGCCATTCTGTCCTGTCAGCAGCGGGGATGCAGGGATCGCTCCCTGCCCGCCACGAGCAGGGAGACGCTGCACCGGCGGGCCCCCCGGCACAGCTGCACCAGCAGCGATATGTCCGCCCCTGGACTGCTATGGGGCCCCCCAGCTCACGGGCCCCATAGCAGTCGTGTGGTCTGCCTCCATTAGTGGTACACCACTGCATTTTACCTATTTTTGATTGCATCTAGCAGGGCTTTTGTACATCAGAGGCAGTCCATGTTTTCCAGGCGTGCGGTATTGCATGTATAGCCATACATGTTGTGAGTTTCTAACAAGCATATAAACTGCTTTTCTCCTCTACGCTTTTGCTTCTGTGAACACTAAGTTATATACATGCTCTGTAGTAGCCCTGTCATTTCCAGACATTGGTGTATTATAATTCTGAGCATTATAATTCTCCATACACATGCACTTTAATATGGGTTTATTATGTATTTATCTCTTGATTGGTGACTTTGAAGCAGGGTTTATTTTGTTTTTGTTTAACCACTGGACCACCCCAATTAATGAACAATTTCCTTCTTTGACATGCACATGCACTTTGGATAGTTTCAATCCTTGGAATCGTTGGATTATGTAATGGTATAGGTTACTCTGCAGTGACTATCTCTGCTAGGTTGTTCTATGCTATTTTGTGGGGTGCACCAGGAGATAATATTCATGCATACTGGGTTGGCATTTCTTACCATCCCTCAAACAAGAGGCATCTGTTTTTATTTTATGTATGTGTTTGGTAATGTCTATGATATTGTTCAGTAAAATAATTTGTTTTTTATACACACTAACTTGAAGTGCTCACTTTTGTCTACTTGGTCTCCTTGATGTAAGGATTTTTACCTAGTGGTACAGATTGATTTACACATATTCATTATATATCTGCAAACTTTCTCATAAAATTCAAACCTGATAAATGCTTCTTGCACGAGTATTCAAACTCTACAGACTAGTATATGGCAGAGGCACATTCTGTAGCGATTCTAGCTTTATGTTTATTGAAGAAAAATAATTACAGGCACATATAAATCCCCCTATTAATAATCATTTATTACACATAAAAAAATTACAATCAGTAATATGATACCATGGGGCCCCGTGCAAGAAATATTGATAATCAAGATAAAATATAACATACTGTAGAAATGTCAGTGATTCCCATATACAGCACTAGGAATGAATGTGTGAACTGCCGTTACATTAAAGATGGGACAATTGCAGAAATACACTTGCATTTTTTTGTTGGGTGCATTTTAAGGTGTGAAAGTGAAGGAGTTATAGATTTAATTCAGTGCCCATGTTCAAAGCAATATATTGGCAGGACTCTGAGACCTCTTAAAAAAGGAGAGGAGAACAGATTAATAAGAATAGAATTTTTTTTTGTTAAACATGCACTTTCAATCATTTCAAAACATTTCATAACAGAAATTCAAATGGCTATATCTATATACGAGTATAGGAGGAAATAATCTATCACAAATGTCCGGAGCTGAATCTAGAAAGAAATTAGGCTTTAAAACACTAGCGCCGAAAAAAGGGGAGTGGGTATTGCTGGAAGCTGCTGATAGATTAGCGGGTCCTGTGTGAAAACCCGTAAGGAAGAATGGCTACTAGATAAAGGATTGATACTATCACGCTAAACAGCGGCTGAACAGAGCAGGATGAATGAAAGGAATAACAGACATAGAAATAATGTTTCACCAAAATGAGTTGAATGTCCCCCTTTCTTGGTATGTAAATTTGTCTTAAGATTACCGGATAATGATTTGCAGCTATGAAAGTTAATAGATGATTCCCTGGGTTGCGATGATCTATGGATAATTGGTCGGGTGGTACCTAGCTTCTGGTACAGATAGAGGCAGCTAGTGATTGGACGTTTTCCATCTATATATCCTCCTCTTACCATTTTTTTTCACCCTTCCATTGACACGACAACATTATTACTGAACACATAAGCTCTATCCTTTATATATACAGTATATAATTGCAAGGGAAAATGCTTTTTAAAAAAAGGTTTTAAAAAATTAATTATTAATTTAATTTAATCTTTTTTTATTTTTTATATTCTATATATATTTAAATTTTTAATGATTTATTGTACTACAGTGCTGCTCACCATTCTTGTCACGCCTTCATTTTTTCGTAGACTGTACAATATCTTCAGAAATAAATGGAAATGTACCAAAGTTATATCCTCAGGATTTGTGGTCCAAAGTAATACAACAATACAATATTGTTTTTCAACTTCAATGTTGCAATATCAAAGAAAAAACTGAATGTGCCACAATAATGGCACCCCTAATTAATACTTGGTTGCACACCCTTTGTCATTGTTGACAGCCTCCAGACATTTCTTGTAGCCATCTGTAAGCTTCTTGCACTTCTCAGCTGGAATTTTCTCCCACTCTTCCTTTGCAGTTTGTTCAAGCTCTTGAATGTTTGCAGGGTTCTTTTTCCCAATGGCAGATTTCAGCTCACCCCTAAGATTTTCAATGGGATTGAGGTCAGGACTAGTATTGAGGGATACCTTCCGATATCAGGAAATATCGGATCGGATTGGATCGGGCCGATACCCAAAAAGTATCGGATATCGCCGATTCCGATACCGGAAACCAATGCAAATCAATGGGACACAAATATCGGAATGAAAATAAACCCTTTCTTTCCTTGTAGGTTAATTCTACATGAAGGAAAACAACTAACAATAATGTAGAATGTATTGGTGGAGGTGGTTGCCCAAATCGATGGGAACAGTGCTCACAGTGAAACATGAAAAGCCGGCAATTCATCAGTGGCATACACCGGTACCCGACAATTTAGAACAGAAAGAATAGAGCTTCACACATAGATTAGATAGAAACATGTCAGTCACATATATATGAAGTACAGTGACAGTGTTGCTTACTGTACTTGTCATTTAGTGTAAAGGATTTATTTAAAAAAATATTAGTGTTTTAATGCACCGTCTCTTTAAAAAAGCCGGCCGGCAATTCAGCAGCGGTACCCGACAATTTATAACAGAAAGAAAGAGCATCACACATAGATTTGATACATAGAAACATGTCAGTCACATATATAAGAAGTGCAGTGACAGTGTTGCTTACTGTACTTGTCATTTAGTGTAAAGGATTTATTTAAAAAAATCTTAGTGTTTTCATGCACCGTCTCTTTAAAAAAGCCGGCCGGCAATTCAGCAGCGGTACCCGACAATTTACAACAGAAATAATAGAGCATCACACATAGATTAGATAGATAGAAACATGTCAGTCACATATATAATAAGTACAGTGATAGTGTTGGTTACTGTACTTGTCATTTAGTGTTAAAATAAAGGATTTATTAAAAAAAAAATTGGCGTGGGGCTCCCCGTAATTTTAGTCTCTAGCGAAGGTTAAGCAGACAGCTAGGGCAGATGTTTGAAGCCTGGGAAGAGGGTAATACCCACGGAGCTTCCCAGGCTACTAATATCAGCCCCCAGCTGAATACCTAGCCTTTACTAGCTATTAAGATGGGGGACCCCCCCCAAAAAATGACGTGGGGTCCCCCCTATTTTAATAGCTAGCAAAGGCTAGGCAGACAGCTGGGGGCTGATATTAATAGCCCAGGAAGGGTGCCATGAATATTGGCCCCCTCCCAGGCTAGAAACACCAGCCGTCAGCCACCCCAGAAATGGCGCATCCATAGGATGCGCCAATTCTGGCACTTAGCCTCGCTCTTCCCACTGCCCTGTAGCGGTGGCAGTGGGGTAATAGGGTTGGAGTTGATGTCAGCTTATAATGCCAGCTGACATCAAGCCCAGGTTAGTAATGGAGAGGCGTCTATAAGACACCCCCATTACTAACCCCATAGTCAAAGTTAAAAAAAAAACATAAACACCCAGAATAAAGTCCTTTAATTGAAATAAAGACACAATTCTTTATTGTTCTAAATTAAACCTTACTTACCATCACGCCCATTCCAGCTGAAGCCAACGATCTCCTGCAATAAAAGAAAAATAATAAAGCAACATCATCCTTACCTTTCGATGGCTCCCAGGACAGCTCCAGCTCTGCTACATGGAGATGACAGGCTGGATCGCAGCAGAAAGCTGCCATCCAGCATGTCATCCCGCAGACACTGAGAAGCACAGGCATGCTTGCGCTCCTCAGTGTCTGACTGTGACGGCATCCCGATGAGCCAACAATGAACTCAGCTCACCTCATGCACGTCACTGATAGCGTGGGAGAATTCTCCTGCGCATGCGGTGAGCGTGAGAGACTCGGCTCATCGGGATGCCGTCACAGCCTGATACTGAGGAGCGCAAGCATGCCTGCGCTTCTCAGTGTCTGCGGGATGACAGGCTGGATGGCAGCTTTCTCCTGCGGTCCAGCCTGTCATCTCGATGTAGCAGAGCTGGAGCTGTCCTGGGAACCATCGAAAGGTAAGAATGATGTTGCTTTATTATTTTTCTTTTATTGCAGGAGATCGTTGGCTTCAGCTGGAATGGGCGTGATGGTAAGTATGATTTAATTTAGAACAATAAAGAATTGTGTCTTTATTTCAATTAAAGGACTTTATTCTGGGTGTTTGTGTTTTTTTTTAAATACTTTACTAGAAATTCATGGCGGTCATGTCTAATATTGGCGTGACCCCATGAATTTCGGGCTTAGGGCCAGCTGATAATGCCAAGCTGGCCCTAACCCCTTTATTACCCAGTGAGCCACCGCACCAGGGCCCTGGATGAGTTGGGTACAGCGCCAGAAGATGGCGCTTCTATGAACGCGCCATTTTCCGGGGTGACTGTGGACTGCAATTTGCAGCGGGTGGGGCCCAGAAAGCTTGGGCCTCCCTGCGCTGCAGATTCCAGTCCCCAGCTGCCTAGTTGTACCTGGCTGGACACAAAAATAGGGCGAAGCCCCACTTATTTTTTTTTTAATTTTTTCATGAAATTCATGAAATAATTAAGAAAAAAAGGGCTTCCCTATATTGTTGTGTCCGGCCAGGTACAAATAGGCAGCTGGAGGTTGGGGTCAGCCCGTTCCTGTCTGCTGTACCTGGCTGGACACAAATATAGTGCGAAACCCCACATCAATTTTTTTTTAATTATTTCATGAATTTCCTGAAATAATTAAAAAAAAATTGCCTATTTGTACCTGGCTGGACACAAAAATAGGGCGAAGCCCCACGTATTTTTCTTTTTTAAACTTATTTCATGAAATTCATGAAATAATAAAAAAAAAAGGGCTTCCCTATATTGTGTCCGGCCAGGTACAAATAGGCAGCTGGGAGTTGGGGGCAGCCCGTTCCTGGATTCTGTACCTGGCTCGCATACAAAAATATGGCAAAGCCCACGTCAAAATTTTTGGGAAAAATTAATTAAAAAATAAATATTAATTTAGGGACTGCATCTTTATTAACCCCTCAAGTGTCATTTAGTGTTAAAATAAAGGATTTATTAAAAAAAAATTGACGTGGGATCCCCCATAATTTTAGTCTCTATCGGAGGTTAAGCAGACAGCTGGGGCAGATGTTTGAAGCCTGGGAAGGGGGTAATACCCATGGAGCTTCCCCGGCTACTAATATCAGCCCCCAGCTGAATACCTAGCCTTTACTAACTATTAAAATGGGAGACCCACCCAAAAAAATGACGTGGGGTCCCCCCTATTTTAATAGCTAGCAAAGGCTGGACAGACAGCTGGGGGCTGATACTAATAGCCCAGGAAGGGTGCCATGAATATTGGCCCCCTCCTAGCCTTTACTAACTATTAAAATGGGAGACCCACCCAAAAAAATGACGTGGGGTCCCCCCTATTTTAATAGCTAGCAAAGGCTGGACAGACAGCTGGGGGCTGATACTAATAGCCCAGGAAGGGTGCCATGAATATTGGCCCCCTCCCAGGCTAGAAACACCAGCCGTCAGCCACCCTAGAAATGGCGCATCCATAGGATGCGCCAATTCTGGCACTTAGCCTCGCTCTTCCACGCTGCCCTGGTGCGGTGGCAGGGGGTAATAGGGTTGGTTTTCATGTCAGCGCCAGCTGCCATGAAGCCCAGGTTAGTAATGATGGGCGTCTATAAGACACCCCCATTACTAACCTGAAACATTTAAGTGTGACAAAGATGCAAAAGAATAAGAAATCAGGAAGGGGGCAAACACTTTTTCACACCACTGTATGTGTGAAGTGTAAAGTAAATTCTACAAGGTTTTCTATATATTGAGAAAATATAAATCTGATAACTGTGACTTGCATTTGTATTTATCCCTCCGGAGTAAATAGTCTGTAGGACCACCTTTCGCTGCAATTACTGCTGCAAGTCTTTTCAGGTATGTCTCTACCAGCTTTGCATCTAGAAGTGACATTTTCTCCCATTCTTCTTTGTAAATGCTCTATCTCAGTGAGATTGGATGGAGACGTCTGTGAACAGCAATTTCAAGTCTTGCCACAGATCCTCAATGGGATTTTGGTCTGGCCTTTGGGCCATTCACACTCATGAATCTGCGGTGAGGGGTTCAGCATGAGGCTGCGGTATGTGCATTGCATTACACACATCTATTGCCTGGTACATTCTCATACTTACCACAATGCTCTTCAATTCTAGAAAATGTCAATCTGACATTTACAGAGTCACTTTTATCCCAAGTTTCAGAGCTACAACTAGAAGATGATTCCAAAAGTATAGTATCCAGAATATTAGTAATATACAGTGATCAGAAAAATAAGATTATCCCAAGATAATAGGACAAAACGCCAACATAAAGTGTCATGCAGTGCTCCATCATTAGTGGCAAATGCTGCCCATGTCAGTAATGTCATACAGAGCCCATAAGAATATATTCACCACCAATATTATAAACCCAGGTATGACAATAGTCATTATGGCACATTATACCGATACATGTGTAGGCTCCGCATGGTGCTGGAATTCAGAAGTTCAAAGTGCACATTTCTTATAGCTCCTATATTGTACATATGGCAACTTTATGGCACAGTTGAATGGCATTACCCATATGGGCAGTTCATGGCACTAGTTATATTCCCAGTATATGGTAACAGAATTGTATCCACCTGTATTTTATATTTATTGTGCTGTCTATAAAAGGATAGTTTTTTACATCAGTCAGATTAATTACATTATTAAAAGGCTATACGCAATTTCTTAATTGGGTAAAATTGCAAAGTGCTTGTAAAAATAGGGAACTTTGCAAATAACCCCTTTTTAAAAATTCTCTTCATTTCTCATGAGAGGAGGTATTTTGAATTCTAGAATTTGCTTGTTGCCTAGGTCAGCCACCATTCTGTCTGTCAGAGTTGACTGTTCTCCCAAACAAGGAGGACAGCGCTTACAACTTGTTTCCCATGGAGCTTGTGAGTGCTGCTGAGAAGCTGTCTAGATACCTGGATTCAGCCACCTTCAGGGTCCTTGAGCTCCTCCAATGCCTCATGCCACATCCAAGCACTGATTTTACAATACATACTGCTTATAGTATTATATATTATTATGCAAATCTGTTAGCCCAGATGAGGCTGGTGTACTTGTCAGCATATGCATAAGGATGGCTGTATAATCCTTTGTGAAACTTTTCCTTTATCACATTAAAATAAGGATAAAACGCTCCTCTTAACATCAGGATTGCACAGCCATCCTGATGTGAATTTTCAGAGTACGTACATCAGCCCCATCTGGTCCGAGATCTGATTAATAGTATTTTTACAGTTTGCTTTGTGAAACCTGGTCATATAACTGCTTGAACGTGTGAGTGCTGTTCTGTAAGAGGACGGACACCGAGACAGCTTGAGATACTGCGGAGGAGCCTTCCAGCAGGTGGTGTAAAGTTTGGAAAGTGGAAGCCCAGCGTAAATGTTTTTGCCAGTCATCTATCTGTGGTGAAGCTGTTCCCCTATTTAAGAGTATTTGTAGTTATGAAGCATGTTGGCGTCTCGGAGACTCTGTGACCAGTAAGCTTGTTGCCTCTTTTCAGTAACATTATCCTAAACTGTCACCAGTATGTGCCTGAATTACTTCTGCCGTCCTTTAGTGGTGACACCAGATACCAGTCTGCCACCAATGTCATTGTATCCTAAAGAAATGTCCTAAAGCATTCCCACCCCATAATCACACTGTGCCTTACAGGCATTTAGTGTTCATAGAGAAGGTCGTCTACTCTGGAGCAATGGACATCATGAAGCTTCACTAGAAGAGCATCTATCCCTTCTGTAGTAAGCCCAATTATTCTATGCATTACAGCTATTTAGTTACACAGCAAATATGTAATTCTACATTGAAAGCTCAGGCCAGAAGTGGCATGCTGGGTCATTTAATAAGGGTCTGTGTTATTGAAGCAAATTGTTTCCATTAAAATTGTACTAAGTATTATTTTTAAGTCAAAGTAAAATGTATAATACAAAAGCGTCAACATGATCTTTATCAAACATTCACTGTGAAAAATAATAATGTGACATAAGAAAAAAATATGAAGAACTTCCAATATACATCTAAGACAAAATGTATAATCTAGAATATAGTGAATAAGCGAATACTATTGAGAAGCGAATATCAAGTATAAGCAAATAATCCTCATTAGGGTTTAGCAAAAAATTACAAAAACATGCTAATATGCCGAGACACTAGCAATGACTAATCTAGAATTCAGCAGAAAGAACAATCTGTGTGCACCAAATATGGAATTAAATTACAAATAACTCCAGTCCATATATTGATAATACAATTTATCACAGGAAAATAGTTATATGTGAAAAAAGTATGTAGTATAGTGTAAAAAATATAACCCACCAATATTATTACTATTGGCAAATAAAATCCTTGTGTCCGGTCTAGGAGGGCTGTATTTCCCTATTTACACTAATAAAAAGCGCGATCATTGCCTTGTCATTTCCTATAGTATTAACACCAGAATGAGTATCCACAGCGGCATCTCAAGTTCAGACTTACACTATTTTTGATGGACTAGAAGCCAAGGGCATGTTCACATGTTGCATTTTTGCCGTATTTTCAAAAGTTATTTCCGCACGTTCTTTGCATGAAAAAACGCAGTGTTTTAATGTACTAGCAAAGTCAATGAGATTTATGGAATCTCATGTACATTCTGCTTATTTTTTCCTTGCAGATTTGAAGAAGTTTCATATCTTCTGCATGTCAATTCTTGAAGCGTTTTTGCACATATTTTAGGCAGCATTTTACCCGCCAACACTCTAGTATTTCTTTTCCTCTACAAATAATAACCGTGTGCACATCCCCTAAATGCTGCAAAACAGCGTCAGAAGGAAAATGGTGGCAAAGAGCGTTCTGCAAAACAGCAAACTCACACATGTGGGTTTTCTAAGAAGCCATTATAGTAACTAGAAATTATTCTTTAGAAACCTATAGTTGTCATTACGTGTAAATATTACTATCGAGATTGCTGCAAAGTATATTCAAGTCTTAACCTGAAAATGTGAAAAAGATCTGGATATTTGAGTCTTTCTATAGGAAAAAAGGCAGCAGAAAAGCTAAAATAAACCTCTATCTGTGAGCTTGGCCTAATACTATGTGATATGATGAGAATAAAATAGAAAAACACCAATATCTGATAACTCATATATATGACTGCTTATGGTCAATTCCTATCACATGACCAGTGAGCACATTGGAATGTTGCCGGTTGGCAGTTGGAGAGTTGCGGTTGGCTTGCATGCGGATGAGGAGGAGCTGCCTTCAGCAAAGCGACATTATGGAGATTAAAGAGGAGGACTTTAGGATGAGAGGGAAGAAAAGGAGAAGAAATGTTTTGGACTCATCGGATGATGAGAAGCCGTCCATCAAGAAGAGCCATAGGAGAGGAGAGAAGAGAAATGGCTCAGAGTTGGAGATCGTCTCTCAGAAGATTGATCACCAAGGCCAGAAAGAAGAACAGGAATGTCATCAGGAGGTCCTAGCTAGAAGAAGTGGAGCCAAGAGGAGAAGACAAATCTTTGGCTCATCACATGAAAGCTCTTCAATCAAGAAAGAAGAAGAAGGGCAGAAGACCACCAAGGGCACAGGTAATACTATACATCAGCTTACCACAGGGAGCACCATGACATGTAGCTTCTCATGCCCACACTTACAGATCAGGGCAATGTTGTCACTTTACACAAGTTACACATCTTTTAAATCTGACAGGTGGAGGATGTGATACATGAGCAAGATCTGAAGCTGGAGGGTTGTAGAACTGTTCCCCAGTCCATTTATATATATGTATATATTCAGTACTTTGTTAAACCCCTACATGATCAGGCCATTTTTCCCCATTCTTGCCAAGGCACATTTTTTTCTTATTTTCATACATATGGTTTAAAAAACTGTAAAAAATTGTAATGTTTGGATATTTAAATATTTTTTTGTGAAACATCGAGTCTAAATTTTACAATATTTTAATATTATTTTATTTTTTTTCTGGTAATATCTGTAGTAAATAAAGGATTTCTGTGCTTGTGTTATTTTTATATATTAGTTACATGGTTTTTTGTTAGGGATGGGGCTTGTAAATGCAATTTGGATAGTCATTGTTTTTTTATTTATTTTTTCCTGTTTTTTTTGCTCTTTATTTCAATGATTTTACACAGGTGTTGTCTTAACTTTTGAAACATTTGATTTTTTTCTTGCTTGAATGGATAAAAAAAATTGCAATATGGTTTCATTAAAATAAAATTGAGTCGTTTGCCTCCTATAGTCTTTGTGTTGCGCTGTCTATTGCTGGCTGCAGAATTAGTTAATGAGGTTGACCATTTTATCTTTACTTTAACAGATGTGTTGGGGACATGATTTTGTGGCATTTACTATGATATACTGTAGGTATGTCAGATTCTCCTCCTGCTCTTGTTACTGCAGCTTTCCTTACAGACTGCCCAGCTCTCTAGTCTATAATATGGCTGCTGGTGGAGGAGCAGTGACCAGACCTGTCCGTCAGTCTACTTCACTATAAAAGCATCTTTCTCATGGGAGGTTCTCAATAGGACAAGGCTGATGGAGTGGTCTGGTTACATGCTCCTCCATCAGTGACCATTGTATGGACTGGAGAGCTGTGCAGTATGTGAGGAAAGCTGAACTAACAAGTGCAGGAGGAGAACCTGCCATACTTATATAATAGTAATTGTTAATAAACCTGTGTCCCAAACACATCTGCTGGTATATTGATCCTAGTTACAGGGGACATTCAACCTACTGCCTATATAGCAGGGTTGACTGGGTCTCCTAGGACCCAGAAGCTCTTGCTCTTTCTCTACACCCGGCCATCACATGATCTCTGGGTCTGGAGCAGGAAGTGCTATCTGCGCTTACCATACTGAATACACAGCACTTGTTCAGAGCTGTGTACACAGTAATTCAAAAGGCAGAGACGGTAATAAATCCTCTCTACCTTCTCTATAGGGAGTATCCAAAAAGAAAAGAGTCGGCCCCTATAAATGCTCTTCCATAACTATATAACCCAAAAAGAGAAAAATAGAAACAGGAGCAAATCCAATAAAAGTTACATTTTTATTGCAAAAATGTAAGTAAAATCAGACATAATCAAAAGAGATAAAAAATCCAAGGGAAAGAGGTGACAACAAAGTGCCACGGAACCACAGAAATAAACCAATGTAAGGCAAGAGACAATATATCTACTGTATATATATGTATATATATATATATATGTATATATACAGTGCTGGCCAAAAGTATTGGCACCCCTGCAATTCTGTCAGATAATGCTCAGTTTCTTCCTGAAAATGATTGAAATCACAAATTCTTTGGTATTATTCTCTTCATTTAATTTGCTTGCAAGGAAAAAACACAAAAGAGAATGAAGCAAAAATCAAATCATTGATCATTTTACACAAAACTCCAAAAAAGGGCCGGACAAAAGTATTGGCACCCTCAGCCTAATACTTGGTTGCACAACCTTTAGCCAAAATAACTGCGAACAACCGTTTCTGGTAACCATCAATGAGTTTCTTACAATGCTCTGCTGCAATTGTAGACCATTCTTCTTTGGCAAACTGCTCCAGGTCCCTAATATTTGAAGGGTGTCTTCTCCAAACTGCCATTTTGAGATCTCTCCACAGGTGTTCTATGGGATTCAGGTCTGGACTCATTGCTGGCCACCATAGAAGTCTCCAGTGTTTTCTCTCAAACCATTTTATAGTGCTTTTGGAAGTGTGTTTTGGGTCATTGTCCTGCTGGAAGACCCATGACCTCTGAGGGAGACCCAGCTTTCTCACACTGGGCCCTACATTATGCTGCAAAATTTGTTGGTAGTCTTCAGACTTCATAATGCCATGCACACGGTCAAGCAGTCCAGTGCCAGAGGCAGCAAAGCGACCCCAAAACATCAGGGAACCTCCGCCATGTTTGACTGTAGGGACAGTGTTCTTTTCTTTGAATGCCTCTTTTTTTTTCCTGTACACTCTATGTTGATGGTTTTTCCCAAAAAGCTCTACTTTTGTCTCATCTGACCAGAGAACATTCTTCCAAAACGTTTTAGGCTTTCTCAGGTAAGTTTTGGCAAACTCCAGCCTGGCTTTTTTATGTCTCGGGGTAAGAAGCGGGGTCTTCCTGGGTATCCTACCATACAGTCCTTTTTCATTCAGATGTCGACGGATAGTATGGGTTGACACTGTTGCACCCTCGGACTGCAGGGCAGCTTGAACTTGTTTGGATGTTAGTCGAGGTTCTTTATCCACCATCCGCACAATCTTGCGTTGAAATCTCTCGTCAATTTTTCTTTTCCGTCCACATCTAGGGAAGTTAGCCACAGTGCCATGGGTTTTAAACTTCTTGATGACACTATGCACGGAAGACACAGGAACATTCAGGTCTTTGGAGATGGACTTGTAGCCTTGAGATTGCTCATGCTTCCTCACAATTTGGTTTCTCAAGTCCTCAGACAGTTCTTTGGTCTTCTTTCTTTTCTCCATGCTCAATGTGGTACACACAAGGACACAGGACAGAGGTTGAGTCAACTTTAATCCATGTTAACTGGCTGCAAGTGTGATTTAGTTATTGCCAACACCTGTTAGGTGCCACAGGTAAGTTACAGGTGCTGTTAATTACACGAATTAGAGAAGCATCACATGATTTTTCAAAGGGTGCCAATACTTTTGTCCACCCCCTTTTTTAGGTTTGGTGTGGAATTATATACAATTTGGCTTTAGGACAATTCTTTTTGTGTTTTTTTCATTGAAGACAAATTAAATGAAGAGAATAATACCAAAGAATTTGTGATTGCAATCATTTTCAGGAAGAAACTGAGTATTATCTGACAGAATTGCAGGGGTGCCAATACTTTTGGCCAGCACTGTATATATATATATATATATATATATATATATATATATATATAGGGTGGGCCATTTATATGGATACACCTAAGTGATATCAACTTCCTGTTTGTGGCCCATTAGTATATGGGAGGGGGAAAACTTTTCCAGATGGGTGGTGACCATAGCGGCCATTTAGAAGTCGGCCATTTTGGGTCCAACTTTATTTTTTTCAATGGGAAGAGGGTAATGTGAAACATCAAACTTATTGAGAACTTCATAAGAAAAACAATAGTGTGCTTGGTTTTAACGTAACTTTATTCTTTCATGAGTTTTTTACAAGTTTATGATCACTTATAAAATGTGTTCAAAGTGCTGCCCATTGTGTTGGATTGTCAATGCAACCCTTTTCTCCCACTCTTGACACACTGACAGCAATGCCGCAGAAGAAATGCTAGCACAGGCTTCCAGTATCCATTGTTTCAGTTGCTGCACATCTCGTATCTTTATGGTATGGTGTGGTATATGGAGTACAAAGATAGTGGGGCCATTCTTCATCAATGGAAACCTCAATGCCACTGGATATCTGAAACTGCTACATGTTGATGTGTTGCCCTCTTTATGCACTGAAGATGGCACGTTCCCTGAGTTTTTCCAACAAGATGGTGCACGATCACATTATGGGTGTCAGATCAGAGCATTCCTACATGAACTGTTTCCTGGAAAGTGGATTGGTCGTCGTGGGCTAGTTGAATGGCCACCAAGGTCTCCCGATCTGACTCCCTTAGACTTTTATCTTTGGGGTCATCTGAAGGCAATTGTCTATGCTGTGAAGATATGAGATGTGCAACATCTGAAACAATGGATACTGGAAGCCTGTGCTAGCATTTCTTCTGCGTTGTTGCTATCAGTGTGTCAAGAGTGGGAGAAGAGGGTTGCATTGACAATCCAACACAATGGGCAGCACTTTGAACACATTTTATAAGTGGTCATAAACTTGTAAAAAACTCATGAAAGAATAAAGTTACGTTAAAACCAAGCACACCATTGTTTTTCTTATGAAATTGTCAATAAGTTTGATGTGTCACATGACCCTCTTCCCATTGAAAAAAATAAAGTTAGATTCAAAATGGCCACCATGGTCACCATCCATCTGGAAACGTTTTCCCCCTCCCATATACTAATGTGCCACAAACAGGAAGTTGATGTCACCAACCATTCCCATTTAATTTAGGTGAATCCATATAAATGGCCCACCCTGTGTATACATTTATGTATATATATATATATATATATATATATATATATATATATATATATATATAGAAAGAAAGAATATCAAGAGGCAGCACTCCAAAAATATTATAGAAAAATGGACTTTAATGAGCCCAAAGGCAACGTTTCGGTTCACAGAATCTTTCTCAAGCAGAGTTCAAGTGCATATAGTGCAATATATAGTTACAAACAGTGATTCCATAATTATAATTAATTGATACAAAACCATGATTACATAAGAAAAGTGCAGTAGTGCATATCACAAAATATTATTCAGTTACATACATAGTGATAAAATTTTAGACAGATATATTATTATCATCAATTACAGTATCCATAACTCTCATAAAGTGATAAGTGCTTTGATTAGTATTTATCAGTGCCAGGTGTACATTATAAATCATAATATATTTGAGGTTGCGACTCACACTGCAGCAATCATGCATGACCACGTTTCTTACTTCCTCCACGCTGTCCTCGGCGTCTCAAAATCCCATCTGCGCATGTCTCCCAGGAAATCCCCATTATCTCGTCACATGATCGGGGCAAACCTGGTCCGCCCGCTTCGTGACGTCACCGGGCATGCGCATTACACTTCTAATGCTACAATCGCCATCTTTTAAATTGGCAAGCCCCACCAAAAGCTTTTCTTCAAATGTAAACAACGTATGTGCTTTAATGATTTCTCTTATCCCCTATTTATAATAAAAGCGCACTATTTCTCATTATTAGGGACAACATTCTGTTAGCAGTTTCCCAATATATTTGCATTGCAATGACAGTATTCAAATAGTGATTCCTGTGTCCATAAGGCTATGTGCCCACGATGCAGAAATGAAGCAGAAAATTTCTGCAGCATTTCTGCATCTCCCTGGCAGAAAAAACGCATGCAGATTGTACATGCAGATTGTGCATGCGTTTTTCCTGCAGAATACATGCGGATCCACATGCGGATTCACATGCGTTTCCGCATGCAGATTGACAAGCGCTTTCCAGGCGATTAGCATCACTTGGAAAGTGCATGACAACTAGGTCACACTGTATAAATCCATGCAAACAGCAAACAGCATGGATTTGTATAGTGTGAACCGTAAAAATTAAAACAAATAAAGCTATACTCACCCCCGAGGCCCCGGTGTGGCTGCAGCGCTGCTTCCTGGCTGGTTCCCGGCTGCCAGCATATCGCGAGACAGAGCGGTGAAGGGCCTGCGGTCACATGACTGTGACGTCACCGCAGGTCCTCAAGCGATGCCGGCATTCAGAGAGAAGACGCCGTACAGGTGAATATAACTTTATTTGTTATTTTATTCTTTTTTTACAGGTACAATGGTACCCAGGTCTGGAGGAGAGTCTCCTCTCCTCCAGAACTGGGTACCATCCGCACATAGAGACGCATAGAATCCACTTGTACAAATGTACAGTCGCGGTTTCTATGCATTTCAATGCAAGTCAATGGCGGGAGTTCCGCTGCGCTTCCGCAAAATTAAATGACATGCTGCGGATTTTTGTACGCAGCATAAACGCTGCGGAAAAATCCGCAGCATGTGCATAGAACATGCGGAATCCCCTTGGGGACCATGGGGGGCGGATTACCTAGCGTTTAACAAGCGTTTATGCTGCGGAAATTCCGCAGCATAAACGCTTGAAAAACGCTACGTGGGCACTCAGCCTCAATGAACTGAGGGATAATATTTATTACATAACCCAAACACCCTTCCATGGAATTCCCTATTCCTAGGTTCATCCATGGAGTGAGATTAATAGGTCAGAGGAGGAACCCTCAACAGGTCTCCACCTCCTTCCCAATCTCAGGTGTTTAATTGGGAATACATTACAATCCAATTCCCTCCATAAGTAGGAATACCATTTCATAATGTAAAAATATATATCTATAACTTTTTATATATATATATATATATATACATACAGTTAAGTGTCTATAAAGAAGGAATAATCAACAAGTGTTATTAAGGCATGATTCGTCCCAAGGGAGGCAGAGAAAAATCAATAAATACGTTCAATTGATTCATTAACATACTTACTGCATCCCATGCACAAAGGTTAATGATACATTAAATTAGGGATAAGACATAGAGCAACTGGAAAAGAATGTATCAGAGTCCAGATCACAAGTAAAGCATATAAAGTACGAGTGCACAGCAGGAACTAGTTATACAGTACAAGTTGCTAATATCCAAATAAGGAGAAGAATCATGCCTATGACACAGATGTCACAACATAAGTATATCTTCTAGTGAGAGTAATACACAGTGACACATATAGAAAGTTATGGTCCCACATAAAATGAGAGTACAGCCTAGTTACAACCTGTAGATGGCATGAAAGCAGCCCTGACGCGCGTTTCAAGTCCTGCTTCTCCAGGGGGCGATTGTGTATGGGTGACAGGCAGGGGGTATATATATCCAAAGTATTTTGGCACGTGTAGCGGGGGTACAGCGGCGCTTCCAGTGGCGGAAGCCAGCGCCGGAAGCCAGGGAGTCAGTGTCCAACGCAGCAGGTGCCCGCCTCCCGCTAACACGTCAGTAAGGAGGGCCCGAAGTGCCGCGTCATAGGGACACGTATTCATGGCAACCAGGTGCTTCTTGCCGGCTGGCAGAATGTGCACAATCATCAGGATGCCAAGAGATGCAGACATACTTAGAGGGAGAGAAAGAAATTGCGGAGAACATTACCGGCCCATACCTGGTGTAAGTTAATCATGACTTTCTATGTATATATATATATACTAGCTATTGAAGCCGTTCTGTGCCCAGGTGGCGAGCATTTTTATTGGTATATGGTCTCCCATGCTGGTATGTGTGGTATGTGCTGCCCCCCTCCTGGTATTTGTGCTGCCCCCATCCTGTCCGCACCATCCTATCCTGGCATGCATGGCACTCCTCATCCCTATCCTGGTATGCATGGCCCCTCATCCGAATCCCGGTATGCGTGGCACCCCTCATCCCCAATCCCGGCATGCGTGGCACCCCTCATTCCCAATCCCGGTATGCGTGGCAACCCTCATCCCCAATCCCGGTATGCGTGGCACCCCTCATCCCCAATCCCGGTATGAGTGACACCCCTCATCCCCAATCCCGGTATGCGTGGCACCCCTCATCCCCAATCCCGGTATGCGTGGCTCCCCTCATCCCCAATCCTGGTATGCGTGATACCCCTCACCCCACAATCCTGGTATATGCATGGTCCCCTCACCCCACAATCCTGATATGTGTGGCCCCCTCATCCATTTCACACTGTACACACATACAAAAAAAAATAAAGAGTTATACTCACCTTTGTTCTCTGTGCTCCAGCGCTGCTGCGTCCTCTTCTGCCGGAGGCCAGGGGAGGAGAGCAGCGCCGGGGCACTGCGCTGTCCGGCGCCATTTTGCTGAAGACACACTGTAAATGTGTCTTCAGTAAAATGGCAAAGGATAGCGCTATGTGCACGCGCCGATCCGACGCCTCACTCCTGCCCCCGGTCTCCGGCCAGAAGAGAGGTGCCGTGGCAACGCTCCTCCCGGTCAGGTAAGTATGCAAGTATGGCGCCGGAGAACGCGGTATGCGTTCAGTGTCTACGCATACCGCGATCTCCGCCGCCATACACCTCCTCTTACCTGTAACGGCTGGATGCATGATTCTGTCTGAAGCCAGACTGTGTGTCGCGCATGCGCAGTCTATCGAGGCTTCAGACAGAGGGATGCATCCCCGGTTATATTATATATATATATATATATATATATATATATATACAGGGTGGTCCGAAAGTAGGTGGACAGAAAGTGTAATAAGGTTATGAAGGGGGAGATTTATCAAACATGGTGTAAAGTAAAACTGGCTCAGTTGCCCTTAGCAACCTATCAGATTCCACTTTTCATACCTCACAGACTCTTTGAAAAAAAAAGTCTATTTCCAACAAGTTGGGGCCCCTCCACATTATTCAAGAGTAATCCGCGAGTATCCTGATGAAACATTTCCTAATAAATGGATTGGCCGAAGAGGCCCACTTGATTGGCCGGTACGTTCACCAGACTTGACCCCAATGGATTTTTTCTTTTGGGGAGAACTCAAGGACAAAATTTATAGTCGAAAACCAAAAAGTGTCAGTGACTTGAAAAATGACATAAGAGATGCACTTCAAGAAATTAATACCCAAAGAGACTTGTGCAAAAAAGTTTGTTGAAGCGCAAGAGGCGACTTCAAAGCTGTGCAAATTGTAATGGAAAACAGTTTGAGCCCCTGCGTTGATAACATTTAAGGGCTTTTGTGTTATTGTTCAGAATAAAATGTAATTGTCAATGTTATGCTTGTGTTAGTAAATATAATTTTATATATAAATCAAAATAAATGTTATTATTTTCAGTCCACCTACTTTTGGACCACTATATATATATATATATATATATATATATATATATAAATACACAAAGATACAAAGATGTAGATAAAAGAGGGAAAATAATATATGAAAACACACAATCAGGAATAGACATCATATTGTGAGAATTATATACAACATATGTGTATAAAGTATAATGTCCACCAAGTAATACCCAAAGTATCATTATTAAATATAAAGGAGTATATATAGAGAGAGTCATGAGACAATATAATATAATATGTACTCAATATGGTACAGAGAATATGGGAATACCATGAGTATCAACAGAACAAAGTTATAAATTGTGCATAAATGTGCAAAACTAATGGTGGTAAAAAAGAGGGGAGGGAAGGGAAAGGGAAAAGGAAGAAAAAATGAAGATGTGACAAGTGAATGAAAACATGGAAACAATAATAAACAGAGAGTGCACGAATTGTGTGAATATTTTTTATTATTATTTCGTGACCAAGCCCATGTGGTGCAGATGTCGGATGCATCCAATGGCAACCAGAATCACAGCAACGTGAAAAACCACATATGTTACGTGAAAGTGTTACACTAGTGAGTAGTGATGAGCGAGCACGTTCGTTACTCGAGATTTATGAGCATGCTCGGGTGTTTTCCGAGCATCTTCAGTGTACTTGAATATCATGTTTGAGTCACTGTGTGTGCATGATTTGCGACTGTTTGACAGCTTTAACACATGTGAGGAATGCCTGTTTGTTAGGCTTTCCTCACATGTATTAAAGCTGTCAGTCGCAAATCATGCACACACAATAACTCAAACATAACACCTCAGCACGCTGAAGATACTGGGCGAGCACCCGAGCATGCTCGCTGAAAGGGTTAACAAACCACGCTCGCCCATCACTACAAGTGAGACCAATCACAGGTAAAATAAATATAATAAATAACAATAGTATGAAGAGATAGTTAATGTCACAATACAAATGTATGTGTGCCCTTCACATACGAGTGAGCATAGACATGTGTTATATAGTAACATAGCTACTGACATCAGTATAATGGAAAATGTACAATAAAAAAATCAGAAAATTATAAGCCACAATGGGCAAGAGGAATCGAAAAAATAAAATAAAAAATATACAAGTGATAGGAATACTGACGTGTCAGTGTGACACAGGAAGTGCATCTTAAAGTGCCCTTTTTTGTGCATCCAAAATCACAGATTTAAAGCAACAATAAACAAAGAGTAAAAGCCGATGAATAACAATAGTGAGTAAAATGTTTTATAAAAAATGCTTATAGCGGATGGAATCAATTAGTGGCACACCGCACAGGAAATAGACAGGTCCGAAAAAGAGAGAGCAGCAGGGCGGGATGCTGCTGAAAGGTGAGTACATATCCATAAAAAGGGAGACGCGTGGAGCGCTGGCCCGCAAGGACGATCAGGCACCCGGTCCCCGAGGGGGGCAGAAAAAGGGAGGGAGGGAAGGGAGAAGAAGATCCTCCAAGTGAGTGGTGGTCCAGCATCTGTCTCACAGTAGAGTGTACAAAAATACTGGATACCCTGCATGTAAATAAAAAAGTGAGAAGTTATAAACAGCATAAAACATAAGTAAAACCTAAACACAATAGCACATTACAAGAAAGGGACAAAACTGAGGACCTCGTTGAGGCCTTTGGGGCATATGCAATCAATTTTCATAATCCACCAACGGTCTTTCTCCAATCCCCCCCCCCCAGTCAATTAATATCCGGTCAATACCCCGAATTTGGAGGAGGCTAGCATCACACCCATGTTTTAACTTGAAATGCCTTGGGATAGGCTTCAATACAGTATCGGCAAGAGATTCTGATGCATTCTTAATATCTTGCACGTGCTCCCTCACACGCACTCTCAGTTGGCGAAAAGTAAGACCCACATAGATGAGGCCACATGGACACAAGGCGTGGTTGATTACGCCTTCTGTATTGCAAGATGTATGCTGTGTGATTTGAAACTCCTTATGACCATCACTTGATGGGAAGGATGTACACCGCACCAGATTTACACAGGCCGCACAGTTCTTGCATGGATAGAAGCCCCATCTGGGGCCTTTTGAGCTGAAGGCTTTCTCTGGTCCCGGATCTTTATGGTAACTATGTACCAGCAAGTCCCTCAGGTTCATCGCCCTTCTATAGGTGGTGGAAGGGACTGGTGTAGTACATTTGGAAAGGACTAGGTCTTGCTTCAAAATGGGCCAATATTTCCCCAATGCATTTCTAACATCTATCACAGTAATTGAAAAGCCAGAGATGGTAATAAATCCTCTCTACCTTCTCTATAGGGAGTCCGACTGTGACTGCCGGTAGGCTCGGGGCTGAGGTAACTGCACAATCTGGTGCAGGTGTTATACAATGTAGTGTTGTTTTAGAACAGACCTGCACAACAAACAGCTCATGTACCGCATGCAGCCCACCAAAGTTTTGCTGCAGCCCATGGAGCCGTCCAGGATATGGAGCTCCCATCTTCTTATATTCAAATGTTTCAGACGCAAACATATTTGAACACTGTCATCGGGACTAGGGTAAAACAGCGCTCGTCAGTCCCAGCCTCGACATGCTGCTGCTCGGCACGCTGCTGACGTCATCACACTATTGTCGGCACCCAAACACCTCAGAGGAGAAGAGATGGCACAGCCAATAGTAAGTCAAGGAGCCAAAGATTAAATTAATTATATCATTGTGGATGAGGAAGGAAGGGGCTAATGTTACAGTGAGGGCATATAATGAGGGTGACAATTGTCAAAGGGGGCACAATTGTGGTGGGGGGTCCTTCATTCAATCGGGCAATGTACAGGGGAATATTTTGGAGAGGGACAGTATGTGGGCATACAGTGGGTACAGAAAGTATTCAGACCCTTGGCTCAGTATTGAGTAGAAGCACCCTTTCTATTTCAAGTGTTTATTTCTGTTAATGTTGATGACTATGGCTTACAGCCAATGAAAACACAAAAGTCATTGTCTCAGTAAATTAGAATAATTAACAAAAAACACCTCCAAAGGCTTCCTAAGCATTTAAAAAGTCCCTTAGTCTGTTTCAGTAGGCTCCACAATCATGGGGAAGACTTCTGACTTGACAGATGTCCAGAAGGCAGTCATTGACACACCCCACAAGGTCCCAGAGTTCCAATTTTCATTTGGAAATCAAGGTCCCAGAGTCTGGAGGAAGAGTGGAGAGGCCACAATCCAAGCTGCTTGAGGTCTAGTGTGAAGTTTCCACAATCAGTGATGGTTTGGGGAGTCATGTCATCTGCTGGTGTAGGTCCATTGTGTTTTTTCCAGGCCAAAGTCAGCGCAGCCGTCTACCAGGAAATTTTAGAGCACTTCATGCTTCCCTCTGCTAACAAGCTTTTTGGAGATGGAAATTTCATTCTCCAGCAGGACTTGGCACCTGTCCACACTGCCAAAAGTACCAATACCTGGTTTAAAACCAACAGTATCACTGTGCTTGATTGGCAGCAAACTCGCCTGACCTTAACCCCATAGAGAATCTATGGGGTATTGTCAAGAGGAAGATGAGAGACACCAGACCCAACAATGCAGACGAGCTGAAGGCTGCTATCAAAGCAACCTGGGCTTCCATAACACTTCAGCAGTGCCACAGGCTGATCGCCTCCATGCCACGCCGCATTGATGCAGTAATTGATGCACGAGGAGCCCGACCAAGTATTGAGTGCATTTACTGAACATACATTTCAGTAGGCCAACATTTCAGATTTTAAAAACAATTTTCAAGCTGTTGTTATAAAGTATTCTAATTTACTGAGATAATGACGCTTGTGTTTTCATTGGCTGTTAGCCATAATCATCTACATTAACAGAAATAAACACTTGAAATAGATCACTCTGCTTGTAATGACTCTATATAATATGTGAGTTTCACTTTTTGTATTGAATAACTGAAATAAATAAACTTTTTGATAATATTCTAATTTAGTGAGATGCATGTGTATGTAGCCTCTATTTCTTTAGTGTGGTAAGTACCATTTTGAGGGTATGTACCATTATTATTCATTGTAGCAAAATGGGAAACAGAAAATCCACTACTGTTGTTGCAGATTCATGGTTTTGCATAGCATTTGCTCTCCTGCACTGATTATGGGGGCAGAAACCTCAGGGTGAAGATCTTTTATCTTGCACCATTTATACTCAAAAAACACATTTCCAACAAATGCATATAAAATTCCCCTCCTTGCTATTTTTTTTTCTTAAAGATTACAAATAGTTTATTAAATAGTAATATGTTGCAATAATCTCATTTATTTTAATGCAGTTATAGTACTTCACATATAACATTTATTTATATTCTCTCATATACAATAAATATCCATACGCTTCAATCATCTGTTTAAGAAAAACAAAATGGAACAAATATTAACCCTTCCATATTATTCCATCATCCCTCCTCCCTTGAATCAAAACAAACCCCACCTGCACCCCCAAACTGAAGGGGAGGATACAAGGAAAACCCTTCACCCCATAACTAGCATTGCTCTACACCTGTCCATTCTTCCCAGATATGCTCATAAACAGTTGTCTGATTTTTATTATCGTAGACCACTTTCTCTTTTTTCGCTTATCAATTAATTTAATTCAGGTTGTTCTTTTACCTTCCATTTCCTCATAACTGCAAACAGAGTTTGAGACAAAATACGTATTAATAAGATCTTATTACTACTTCTTTTAAGACTCAAATATCTACATCTAATAAAGAATTTTTAGGGTCATTTTATAAATGCACTTAAACATTATTTAATACACTATTGAATTACCATACAATATCTTACTATTTGTTTTCTTAAATTCTGTGTCAGTGGCTAATCTAAGGGTTTTTGAGATGTAAATAGAGAGATATTCTCCCTTACAATTGATTATGGAAGATTCATTTATTTAAGGCAGGTTAGTTGGAGGGTGGGTGGATGTCTGGTTGAGGAGTTCTCTAAGAACTCGTTCACACTGCTGTATGACATAGTAGAGTGCTCTCTGATGTTTTATCAGACAGCACTCAGCCCAATATTATACTATGGGGCAGTGCAGATCTGAAATGTTTTTGCTCATGACGATTCGGCATGGGAAAACAATTGCAGCACGCTGAGAGTGGCTCAGCAAATCGGATCACATGCACCCATACAAGTCTATGGGTGCGTGTAAAACCTTGGCCCAGACTTGGATTTCATCCCAGTGCAGTTTGATTTATGCAGACACAGACGATGGAAAAGTTGGAGAAACGAAGTTCTCCATCTTCTCCGCACCTGTAATATGATTGTCTCAAACAAGAGAAACGGATCCCAGTAAACTGACACTCGGCTCAAACTCTGGTCAGAGCTTGAGCCTAGTGTCATTAGCATAAATGATCCAATTCTCTCACATGAGAGAATCAACACTTGTGTGACCCGGCCTAACGTGTAGTTGGGGATCTAAGAGTGGGAGATGGTTTGAAGGGGTGAAGTGGAAGGTGGAGTGGGGGAGGTATCAGAAGAGGAGGGATATTTTAACTTAATTATTATTTTAATATGGTGAAAGTTATCTAATTTAATGTTAGAAGGGTTTAAGATAAGTTGAAATGGTATTTCTTTGCTTGGATGAGAAGAGATCTGATGTCTCTGATATGTCTTCAAAAGACACATTCAGATAGTGATTCAAGAAAGTAGCTAAAAGTGGGTTGTCAAGTACATGTATATCATGCTGTACATAATATCTACTCACGAGGGTCTTTATCCTTGTTCAAAGGGGTGTAAATATAAGTATGTATTACACAGGGTAGAAGTAAGATATATATATATATAAATATATATATATATATAAACTGTTGAAATGTAAAATTAACAACATAAGGTTAGAAATTGCAAACACCTGTATTCCTCTCCCATATAAATCTGAGCTTCACTATGAAGAAAGTGAAAACTTGCAATATCCGATTTTGATTGTAGGAGATTTTAATACTGTAATTGACTTTACCTGTAATAGAAAATCATGTAGACGTGCGTCAAAGTCTAGTGATACAACATCTTTTCCAATCCTCTGGAAGAATTTTTTGGGGAAGAGGCTTATTAATCCCAAGGATTATCAGGATTCATGTTACTCTAAGACTTAGCAATCCTGATTCCCTATTGATATGGTTTTTGGCAATGGAGAAATTTTGTATAAACTCCTTTAAGGGGGTTGATACTCACTCAGCAGCTTTTACGGGGATCTCCCTGGGCAACCCAGGCTTGCACCGACTTTGGAAGGGAGTGGATGAACCTGTCCATGATGACCTTTTCCACCATCTGTACTGGGGAGGAAGATTGAGGTTACAACCACTTTGAACCAAGTGTAGGAGGTCGAACATTTGGGACCTGGGAGGTTTGTCACTGCAATAGGCCCAGTGGTGCACCCGTTGCACCCTAACAGTCAGAGTCACTCCCAAGTGCGCCAAAATTTCTGTTTTTAATTTGGCGCACTCCTTTGCGTCCTGCAGGGCCAAACAAGTCATAATGGGCTTTCTGAGGCTGGCCCATTAAATATGGCACCAGCACCTCCGCCCACTGCTCTGGAGGCAATCTCTCCCGCTCCGCCACCCTCCCAAAGAACGTTAGGACCTCGACGTCATCACCCGGAGTAATCTTTTGCAATGCTCTTCTTACCGTCTTCCTGACGTGTGAATCATTACCTGGAGTTGAGGGAGGGACGGCCTCTCTGCTGCGAACTTTCCCCGCTAGAAGTTCCATCTGCCGTTGTTGCTGCTGAATCTGCTGCATCAGAAGTTTATTAGTCTCTTGCTGCATCTGTTGCTGCTCCCGGTGCTGCTGTTGCAGGCTCTGCTGGCTCTGCAAGTGCTGCCGGTGCTGCTGTTGTTGGCTTTGCAGCAGGTGTTTGAGTGGCTCTTTCATGGTGCCGGACATCTCTGGCTGGCTGGCGGCCTTTACCCAGGACATCCATCGATCTCTGTGGCAGGTACACGTTTTCCTGGAATCTTGCCCACATTCTCCACTAATTGTAACTGGGTTGGTACTCACTCAGCCACTTTTAAGATAGTCACAGGAGTCAGTTTCTTTAAAAATGTCCAAGGTGGGTTTATTCGGACTTCATAAACTGCACTCTCCAGGTAAATTAAACATTTTCTCGGTAATTATTTTGATTCTAGGCTACATATATACCGGGACACGAGGATATGTACTTTAAATGCCCCTGATGAAGCCACCGTGTGTGGCGACACGCACTGGGCACTGAGGTCCCATTTGCACCTTCCCATTTACAGGCTGATTTGATTGAGTATTTGCTTTCTATGATCATATTGTTTAATTGGCTCTACTATTATTTTTTGCTGGGGCAGCACGGGTGGCCACAATTGAGTGTATGTGATGGAGTGGTTATGGAGTAGTCATCTCCAGTGTGAGGTGAAAGGGTCTATTGGCAATCGCCAGTTTACAATTATACTGTTCTATAGACCTATTACCCTGTATACAGGGACACCATATTGATTTTCACACAGATATCTGTTGTTGCACTTTATATACATATTGTTTTTTGTGTATTCTCTATTTATATAGAATACTTTGGGCTTGTGCAATATTGACCATCATAGATATTCTATACAGCCTGTTAGAGTTCATCTATTTGACTGCACTTTATTGTATTTTCTGTCATTATAATATGGGAAGGTCTCTAAAGTAGAGGGTTCCTCAAGCAGTGGATTCCTCCACTATTTTTAATGGTGTTTTAAAATAATTTTTTTTGTGCGTATTCTTATATATGTGTCAGGAGATACTGTAATAAATTGATGTAATTTATATTCAAATATTCCGTGATTATTTCTTCAGGTGATCACCGCTTAGGTGCATGTCTTCTTTTCTTTTTGAAATTCGTATGATGTTGTATGACATGTGGCAGGTAGATCCCAGTTATTAGATGGTGCCCTCCTAAAGTAGTAGGTGCATGGGGTTATGTCCCAGCTTTTTGTCCTTTTTATGGGCACAAGACATGGATTTCCTAATCCAAGCTGCTCTTTGCCCTACTTATTGACCATATATAAGGCTATGTGCCCACGATGCAGAAATGCTCAGGATTTTTTCCTGAGCGTTTCTGCATCTCCCTGGCAGAAAAAAACGCATGCGGATTGTACATGTGGATTGTACATGCGGATTGTACATGCGGATTGTACATGCGGATTGTACATGCGTTTTCCTGCCAGGGACATGCGGAAATGGAGCTTTATTCACTGACATTTCCGCATGCGGATTGACAAGCGCTTTCCAAGCGATTAGCATCACTTGGAAAGTGCTTGTGACAACTAGGTCACACTATATAAATTCATGCAAATTGCATGGATTTATATAGTGTGACCCGAGAGAGTGGTAAAAATAAAAAAATAAATGTATACTTACCCTCCGATGGCCCCCGGTGTCCTGCTTTACACTCCGTTCTCCCTTGCCGGCAACAGTGAATTGAAAGACCTGCCGACGTCAGCATCGCGTGACCCGTCACATGACTCTGACGTCAGCGCAGGTCCTTCAATTCATTGCAAAGTGCCGGGAAGCAAGTAGGAGCGCAGCGCGGGCCGACAGAAGGTAAGTAGACAGTTATTTTTTATTTTATTCTTTTTTTACAGATTTTTTAATGGTACCTGGGTGTGGAGGAGACTCTCCTCTCATCTACACCCGGGTACCATCTGCACATTGGAACGCGTGGATTACGCATCTACATATGCAGTGATGCGTAATCCATGTGATCTAAAGCAAGTCAATGGCGGCGAAGACGCAGCACTTCTGCAAAATAATTGGTAGCGCTGCGTTTTTTTCTGCAGCGGAAATTTTCGCAGCATGTGCACAGCACATGCGGATTATCATTGGGGAACATTGCTGCCCTTCTACCATGCGTTTTTAATGCGTTTCAGCAGCTATAAAAACGCTGCGGAAACGCATTAAAAACGCATTGTGGGCACACAGCCTAAGGTTGTAAAGGAATAAGGGGTTCTCAGTTTTGGACTCAGGAGGAAATATTAGCGATGTACACAGGTGATTTGTTATTATTTTAATAAATGTAAAGGAAGATCTAAGGACAGATATTACATTGGTGAATGGATTTGGTATTTTTTCTGGATTGAAGATTAATTGGAATAAGTCAGATATCATTATTGGACAAGAATTTCCAAATTACAGATGGTGATATACTTATTATCCAAGAGGGCAACAGTTTGAAATATTTGGCATTAAATATATCACATAAGATGGTGGACTATATAGAAGTGAATGTCATACCGGTGTTGAGTCGTTTTAGCAGAATGGCAAAAATATGGAAGAACAAGGAAGAATCAATCTGATTAAAATGTATTTGTTTTTTTATGTAAATTCCCCTCTTTGCAACTTAGTGACTGAGTATAGGAAAAAATGTATATTAAAGCAACCTTATACCCTGAGACTGAAAAGTTACTACACTTTGTAAATATACAGTCATCCTTCCTGACGCCCTTCTTTTGCCTCCCGCTACCTCCATTGCTTAGATCTGTGTTCTGTTCCTACTACCTCCAAGATGGCCACCAGTTTGGTAAGTCTAAACCACATCTTCCCTGTCTTTTCTGTGCTGTGGGATGGGAAAGGAAAGGCAGGAGAGGTGAGGTTTAGATTTACCAGTGTACTCCATGCTGCTATGACCGTCATCTTGGAAGCAGGAGGAAAGGAACGCCTATCCCAGCAGAGGAGGCATCGGGGAGCTAACGGAGGGCTTCAGGTAGAGTGCCTATACATGCGAAACGTATACCCACTTCTCAGTCCCAGGGGAAGGGGCCCTTTAACACTGTTGCAGGACAATATTAGCGTTGAGCTGTAATTGTTTTCTAAGGCAGTACACTTAATATAGGACAATCACTGTGCTACCAGTATTATTCCGCACATAAATGATACTGATTCTCCATTTTGTAATAACATAATTAACCCTTTGTGCTAAACTGAATAGTAAATTATAGTCTGTTTTTCAATTAACAGCATAAAGCAATATGTTTACAAAGATGAATACTCCAATGCTAACCAAAACTGAATTCTCTGCTAAGGTTACAAAATAACCAACACTTTATACATGGACAGTAAATTCTTTTTCTAATTTCTCGTCTTATTTCTGTTTGCCATTTTAGGAGACAGTGGTGTGCGGCCATCTCTCCCCGGCAGCACAATCTCTGACAACATCAAGAGACTAGATTTTCATCAAGTGCTTGGCCGGGGGAGTTTTGGAAAGGTAAGAACCTATAACATTACGAGCCCAGATTGTATATTGTTTGCTATACAATATAAGATCATGAATGAAGTAGAGAATAACACTGTTAATAACCATCTTAGATCCCCAAATTCAGGTGTTTCTGACAAAGGCAGATGCAGGGCGGTTTCCAAATGTGTTGCTACCTATATATGTGTAATAGTGTTTTCTGATAGTCTACAGTGGGTTAAAGTATTTTTCTGGTGCCTCTAACTTCTGCACTAGGAAGTTGCAGGTGCTGCTGTTTTCCCCACATGCCTGCACCTTGGAATCTTGGATGGCCAGCAGATAACAACATCTATTTTTCAATACAGGTGCACGATCCTGTTGGCTGTGCAAGTGTGGGCCAGACACCTGTATAGACAACATCATGCAGAAGTGACAGCTGCCGTAGAAACTCTACATGCAAATATGTGACCAGAGCACTTTCATCCACCTTTATCCATGCTAGCTGTGTCACCCACATAGAATGTGGAAGAATGTGCTCTGGTCAGATGAGACCAATAATTTAAATTTTTTGCTAAATGAAAAACACTAAGTGTGGAGGAAAACTAACACTGCAGATCACCCTGAAAACACCATCCCCACCGTCAAACATGGTGGTGGAATCATCATGCTGTGGGGATGCTTTTCTTTAACAGGGACGCTCGTCAGAGTTGATTAGAAGATGGATGGAGCTAAATACAAGACAATCTTGTAGGAAAAACCTGTTAGAGGCTGGAAAAACTTGAAACAGAGATGAAGGTTCACCTTCCCGCAGGACAACGACTCTAAACATACTTCCAGAGCTACAATAAGATGGTTTAAATAAAAACATACTCGTGTGTTTATATAGCCCAGTTAAAGTCCAGACATAAATCTCATTGAGAATTTGTGGCAAGGCTTAAAAATTGTTGTTCACAAACGCTCTCTATCCAATCTCACAGCTAGTTTGCAAAGAAGAGTGGGCAAAAATTTCAACCTATAGTGCAAAGCTGGTAGAAAAATACCTTGCAGCAGTAATTGCAGCAAAAGGTGGTCCTACAAAGTGTTGACTCAGAGGGGCTGAATACAAATGCACGTCACAATTTTCAGATTTACATTTTTAAAATATTCAGAAAAACATGTATCATTTCCTTTACACTTCACAAATACTTGTACTCTGTGTTGGTATATCACATAAAATTCCAATAAAATGCATTTAAGTTTTTGCATGTAACTTGAAAAAATGTGGAAAAGTTCACAGGATGTGAATACTTTTTCAAGGCACTACATTGTACATCTGCATGTACGTAGCTACATAAGTATGAGTAAATATATGTGTGTACTGAGAATGACATTTATTAAAGATATTGTCCACAGTTAAAAAGTAATAATTCAAAAAATTCCGTGTCAGCAGTGGTGACGTCTCATACATTCTCCTGATTGCTAACCAATGACTCGTCTCAATGGTTTTGTCCAATAAATAGAGACATCCTCAATGAGACCAGTGATTGTCTGCAGCAAGGTAAACAAGTGCAGGTTTGGACTACTGTGCCAGGCTCTGGATTAGCAAAGGATTTATCAGGGTAGTATCGTTTTATTCTTTTAATCATACTACTCCCTGAAGTTAGGACAAAAATCGAATTGAGGACAAGCCTCCTAATACTATTACAGACAACTCTCTGATTTTTTAGGACATTCCTGGGAAAAGGAGAGAGCTCCTTGATTACCAGAGAAGCCAGCAAATATCCCAAAGCATACTCTTCACAAAATATTCACCTCTCGTGTTTTCTGCAATTCTTATAAGGCTGGGTGCCCACGTAGCGTTTTTCAAGCGTTTATGATGCGGAATTTCCGCAGCGGAAACGCTTGTGAAACACTAGGTAATCCGCACCCCATGGTCCCCAAGGGGATTCCGCATGTTCTATGCACATGCTGCGGATTTTTCCGCAGCGTTTATGCTGCGTACAAAAATCTGCAGCATGTCATTTAATTTTGCGGAAGCGCAGCGGAAGCCCCGCTATTGACTTGCATTGAGACGCATAGAATGCGCGTCTGTACATTTCTACAAGTGAATTCTATGCGTCTCTATGTACGGATGGTACCCAGTTCAGGAGGAGAGAAGACTCTCATCCAGACCTGGGTACCATTGTTCCTGTAAAAAAAAGAATAAAATAATAAATAAAGTTAATACTCACCTTTCCGAAGGCTTCTCTGCATGCCGGCATCGCTGAAGGACCTGCGGTGACGTCACAGTCATGTGACCGCAGGCCCTTCACCGCTCTGTCTCACGATATGCCGGCAGCCGGGAAGGAAGGAGCGCTGCAGCCACGCCGGGGCATCGGGGGTGAGTATAGCTTTATTTTATTTTATTTTTACGTTTCACACTGTATAAATCCATGCTGTTTGCATGGATTTATACAGTGTGACCTAGTTGTCAAGCACTTTCCAAGTGATGCTATCGCCTGGAAAGCGCTTGTCAATCTGCATGCGGAAACGCATGTGAATCCGCATGTGGATCCGCATGTATTCTGCAGGAAAAAAGCATGCACAATCTGCATGTACAATCTGCATGCGTTTTTTCTGCCAGGGAGATGCAGAAATGCTGCAGAAATTTTCTGCTTCATTTCTGCATCGTGGGCACATAGCCTAACTCCTGGCATCACTGCAACATAAAACCTGACACCAGAGGTGCTGTGGAGTGAAAAGGAGTTTAGGATCAGGACAAAGTGTCTGCAAATGTAGTCTCAGGTCTGTGCTGCAGATTAAGGTGCATTCACACTGCGCAGTTATCGGAAACCAGTAGAAACAGGCTGACGTTCGCCCGACAAACAAGCAAAGTGGTCTTTCATAGGGTAAAATGATCTTTTGTTTTGCTTAAATCTTTATCGATCTTGAAATAACCTATACAAAAAACTATGAGCAATAGCCAAGGTAGCATAAAAGGTATATATTTTATTAGTACAATTTAGACACATGATAAAATCTGATGAAAAAAGAGAAAATCAGATAAGGCTAAAAACACAGGCAAACCCCATTATGCATAACAAAAGAATATGCAGCAATATTAAGTAATATATACATAATAGGCTATTAGAAAAAGGTATGTTGGGTGGAAATAATTCCTACACACATATAAAGTGTAATAGACGCCAAATGTGATAAAGTATATATGCTGCACAAAATAACCCTAGTATAGATAGGCATACATTTGCAGCATGGTCTTTGATGCCAGCATCTATGTACAGCTGAGCTCTGCACCCCAACACAGTCTGTTTATATTGATTCTCATCTCAGCTTTTCATGGCTGACACAGGAATAATGCCAACCAGCTCTGGAGTTGTAGTTATTCCTGTCTCAATCATGCATGGCTAAGACTGAAGTAATCCTTTAACCTCCTAGCTTTAATGGGTAATTCTAGTGGGGTTATTTCCTAGTGCCCATGTTTATAGCTATTAGATCTCCTGTATGTAAGCCAGTAAGAAACTGTAGAAATATAAAATAATTATTAAAGAAATAGCAATGGTGTCACTTTCCTGCTCCCCTCCACACTTATTTCAATGAGTTGTTCGGCCTTACGGTACAAGTCTGCAGTAACTATGTGACTACAGACTTGTGAGTCCTCACAGTGTGCAGTGTGTGTGCTGTTGAGGTTCTCCAGTGCCGGTGCCAGGAATGGGCAGGAGCATAACTGCAGGTATGCAATTTGCATACATGTGGTCATGTGCCGACGAGACATGTGCAGCTGTCCATGTCGCCCTGGCACTTTACAGAAAAATTGTGTGCCAGTTCAAATGTGCTGTTGCGTGTAGGGTGCGTTACACTCACTTGTAGGCCACAGGCCCCAGCTGTCTCCAGGTCTTCAACTTAAGGAGCTGCCGCACATAGATTAGGGAACACTCAGTTCGTTTCAACACACAGAAGTTTACTCGACAGTTCAATTGCATCAGATTGTAATACACAGTATCGGGCACAACATTCTCCATTTCTTATTTCCATAGTACAGAACATTTTCAGCATTTATTTACGTTCTAACTGGACTATCCCTACGTTCACTGATCCTGTCAGCCCCAGGATTTCCCAGTTGAGTTCCACAATACACCCGAGATCTGTTACATTTCCCATACACAATTGCACGTCCATCTTCCTCTGTATGTAAAGGGGTGAGGTGCTTGCCATAGCACCTGAATCGAGCCCTGATCTCCGGACATTGCAGGAATGTCTGCAGTGAATTTTTGTAAGGCCTCATATCACCCAGAACAATATGTACTCACTCTTGATATCAGCCCCAACTGCCCTTGAATTTGATCTTATATCACTCACGAACGCTCTACAAACAGGAAGCAGTCTCCTTTAACTGGCACTTTTCCCTCCCACTATGAGCTAGTCCTAAACATGAACACTTTCTTACACTATTCTCATCCTACCTATGTCAACTCCTAAGTCCTAAACTATGTCTTATCTTGCGCAATCCTATGCTGTACACTATACATTATACATATGACCATATCACACTCTATATTACAATTCACATAATATGACATACTGTAACTATGTAATTACACCATATATACTGAAAACTGCAGGACATCGTTTACACTACAATACAACACGATTGGTGTCTTCAGGGGTATGAATGCGACGGTCCAGTCAACACCCCCTTACACAGGCTCGCTCAATACAAGGGAATTGAGTGAGGCCGGATAAATGACCATCTGCTCCCATCACTGGAGAATCCTCATGAGTCTACACTCACATAAAGTGTCTGCAGACTTGTACCCCAAGGCCAGACAACACCTTTAATGAAGATCATCAACTAATGACCATTTTTTTCTAGGTGGTGCTGGCGGAAGATAGATATACCCGCCAGCAATTTGCTGTAAAAGTCATCACAAAGAGGAACCTGCTAGCTGAAGGAGAGGAGCGCGCGTTGGTGGAGTGGCGTGTGTTACAACTTGCATCTGGCAGCCCCTTCCTTCTTCATGGCACATTCGCCTTTCAGACCAAGGTAAAATTGTGACCTGTTCATTAATATTGGATAAAGAATAAAGTGCACTCATCTATATGCACAGGATATGTCTACGTTTATATCTGGTGTTTGTTAACATTTCAGCATTGGAAACATTTTCATGTCCTGCTCCTTGTATGTGTAGCTGTCACCTACTGTGGGAACACTGGACAAACCCTGGGAACCAGGCAATGTGCCTAGAAATATGATGCTGACGGTTAACTTTTGGGGTTTCTCTATTGAAGTCTATGGAAAGTCTTGGAGTGGTTCAACTGGCTCCCAATATCTGAAGTCATTTGTCCACCCCTATGGATGTCATTCTTAATGAGTACTTCATAATGGTGAGAAATGCAGAAGGCAACATTACAGTGAAAAGTAATGCTGTACATTTAGCACATCACATTCTACATATGTAGATATATCTTCTATATGTATATACTTAGAATAACTAATAAACACATAGTAAAAGAAGAAAGTATCATTACTGCTATTATTATGTAACTATATCTCCACGAGTAAGTGGAACAGAGATTAATCACAGAAGAAATCGCAGAAGAAATCACTGATTATTGAGTGTTAGTAAATGTATGACTGCTACAATGACTTTATCATACGACTGATTTCTACGTCTTGTCTGACAGGAGCTTGTGCTTCTTGGGATGGAGTATGTCACCTGTGGCGAATTCCACCATCTCCTGATGAGGAAGGGGTGTCTTGACATCCCCAGTGCACGGTACAGTATTCACAGTCTAAGCCATACAGCTATGTATTTTCTAAATGAGACTGACTAGATTGATTCGATTGTTAGCCCTAACGTTCACGTAAATTCATATCTCCCATTCACAGGGATGTTATTAGGGAAACACTTAGAAAAATACAGCTCTAATTTTTATTTCCAAAAATAGCACCGCACCTGTCCACAGGTTGTGTGAGGCATCGCAGTTCATCCTCATTCACATTAGTCATGTGGCGTTATTTTTTAAAGAAAGACACCATGTTTTTCTGATCCTGGATAATCCTTTAACACCATATGAATATACATTGTAATAGTAGCAATTGTGTATCCCTATAGGCAAGAAGGAACTTAAAGAGGTTATCCACTACTTTAACATTGATGTCCTACACTTAGGATGAGCAGGTCCAGGTGCCTTATAATCAATACGATATGTGCGACTGCCCTTCTAGACCATTATAATAATATAAATACTTGTATATAATAACCAGAAATATAAAATCCTGATAAGTCCTGCCTGTCTAGTCTTTTGGGCAATATATATTTCTGAGTTTCTGATTCACTAAAAACTATTTTCTCCTCTTTTCTTTCGGCCAGATTCTACGCCGCAGAACTTGTGTGTGGAATTCAACACCTGCATTCTAAGGGCATCATCCACCGGTAACTAGAAATACATCTAATCCTCCACCACCAGTGATGCCTATAACTATACACAGCAATACTGAGAATTATACAGCGGACACTGATAAGAATCCATTTGTCTTCTTCACAGAGATCTCAAGCCTTCTAACATCTTGGTGGCTGCGACGGGCCATATAAAGATTGCCGACTTCGGTCTGGCACTTGAGAACATCTATGGAGACCGGACAGCCACCGAATACGCTGGGACACCAGGCTTCATGGCTCCTGAGATGCTGGCTGCGGAGGAGTACAATGCTGGGGTAGACTGGTATGCATTTGGCATCATTTTGAACATCATGATTACCAGCAGGTCCAAATACCATCGAGGACTATTCAACGCTTCCAGCAAGGAGGCGAAGAACATCATTAAAAAGGTCAGTACATGATATAAGTTGTATTACTTTTATATTATTGTGTGATTTATTGTGATGTTAGCGGTAATTTACTATTATATTCAGCTCCATTGGTGGGAGTGGAATCTCATGTTAGGTCAAGTGTTTACGTGTTCAATATAACACGTAAACACTTGTAGGGGTGACGTGATGGTATATATTACCTGTCATGTATTATTGAAGATGTCAGATAAAAAACACTAATATTAGGCTTTTTTTTTTCATAAATATATATAATATTTATTTATTTTAGTTAAATTTTATTTATGAAGCTGTTATATAAATATAAACATTTTTTTTTCTTCTTTTGTAGCTCCTCCGGGAAGATCCTGCCAGGCGCCTCGGAGTCCATGGTAACATCAGAGCCCATAGGTTTTTCCAGCGTATTGACTGGGACTCGGTGGAAGCCCTTAGAATGTGTCCCCCACATGTTCCTGTGCCAGTAAGTATTAGAGGAGATGTTTTATACAGACTCATTTATGAATAGTTTCACATAGCTTTAATCACTTTGTGAAGGTCGCTGATTTGTCAGTGGTGAGATTGTAAGCCCCCATACATGTTAAATGATCAGCAGATAGTGACAAAATCTGCCGATCATTGGTTGACATATGTAGAGAGCCTCTAGCTTTCCTGAACTTTACTATATACTGTTCTTATGTAATCACCTTCTTGTGTTTTCTTTTTCTCTTATAGCCAAGTAACATCCAGCGCGGCTCCAGACCATTCAATCTTCAAATTCTGGAAGCAGCAGAGGCTAACAACTCAGCCCTCTCAGCAGACCACCAGGCCTTGTTCACGGGGTTTTCATTTACCAACATCAGCTGGAAAACCCCAAACCATCCACCGGCTCTTTAATATCATCAGAGCAAGCTGTCTTCCTAAACCCCAAGAAGAACATCAAAATAAGAAGATCCGGAAGGGCAAGCAGGACCTGGACAAGCAAGAAATAAGCGTGTCAGGACTCAAGCCAGGATCAGGACCCCAGAAGAACACAGAAGATATTCCTGTTCAAAAGGATGGCCATAAAGATGGATGAGGCAAGGGAGGTAAGTGCCCAGTAGGGACTTTTATGTGTGGCATTATGGTGTGCCTGGGAATACCATGCACACTACATGCCCCTGACAATAAGAGCCTTATGATACTATATGTATAGTGTTACGCTATGTATATAGTACATAAGAGAAAAAATATTCTAGTTATATTTACCGGTGACTACCGGTGACTATAATTACAATTTTCCCCTTCCTCCATAACAACTCATTGAGCTGTCCTGGGCGACGGGGAAATAAGGTGTGAGATGGCTGGCTATTAAGGGGTGGAAGGAGGCCAGTTTTTTTTTTTTTATAAATCATAGCATTTAAAGCTATATTGCTTTGCTATGTAAAATAATTATATTTACCGGTGACTACCGGTGACTATAGTTACACTTTTCCCCCTCCTCCATAACAACTCATTGAGCTGTCCTGGGCGACGGGGAAATAAGGTGTGAGATGGCTGGCTATTAAGGGGTGGAAGGAGGCCAGTTTTTTTTTTTTGGTTTGTTTTTTTAAATCATAGCATTGAAAGCTATATTGCTTTGCTATGTAAAATAATTATATTTACCGGTGACTACCGGTGACTATAGTTACACTTTTCCCCCTCCTCCATAACAACTCATTGAGCTGTCCAGGGCGACGGGGAAATAAGGTGTGAGATGGCTGGCTATTAAGGGGTGGAAGGAGGCCAGTTTTTTTTTTTTTTTTTTTTTAATCATTGCATTTAAAGCTATATTGCTTTGCTATGTAAAATAATTATATTTACCGGTGACTACCGGTGACTATAATTACACTTTTCCCCTTCCTCCATAACAACTCATTGAGCTGTCCTGGGCGACGGAGAAATAAGGTGTGAGATGGCTGGCTATTAAGGGGTGGAAGGAGGCCAGTTTTTTTTTTTTTTTTTAAATCATAGCATTTAAAGCTATATTGCTTTGCTGTGTGAAATAATTATATTTACCGGTGGCTACCGGTGACTATAGTTACACTTTTCCCCCTCCTCTATAACAACTCATTGAGCTGTCCTGGGCGACGGGGAAATAAGGTGTGTGATGGCTGGCTATTAAGGGGTGGAAGGAGGCCAGTTTTTTTTTTTTTTAAATCATAGCATTTAAAGCTATATTGCATTGCTATGTAAAAAAAATTATATTTACCGGTGACTACTGGTGACTATAGTTACACTTTTCCCCCTCCTCTATATCAACTCATTGAGCTGTCCTGGGCGACGGAGAAATAAGGTGTGTGATGGCTGGCTATTAAGGGGTGGAAGAAGGCCAGATTTTTTTTTTTAAATCATAGCATTTAAAGCTGTATTGCTTTGCTATGTAAAATAATTACATTTACCTGTGACTATAGTTACACTTTTCCCCCTCCTCCATAACAACTCATTGAGCTGTACTGGGCGACGGGGGAAATAAGGTGTGTGATGGCTGGCTATTAAGGGGTGGAGGAGGCCAGGTTTTTTTTTTTGTTAAATCATAGCATTATATCTAGCAACACTGCTAGATATAATCATAACAAAAGCATAAGGACATAAACATATGACGGTGTCCGGAGAGCCTGACGAGGCCGCAGTTGGTGAAATGCATGTCGAGGCTCACACACACCATCTGGATGCTCCTGTGCTTCTCGTGAGACATGGTACTGGTGCACATACTTTATGACTGATTATCTTCGGGCTCTCCTGATACCATCATATGTTTATGTCTTTATGCTCTTGTTATGATTATATCTACCAGGGTTAATTGGCTTCATTATTTTCACCTGCACCCCATATTGGGGATTAGCATCTACTGCGGCCATCTCGTCTTTTGACCAACTTCTGATTATTATATAGATATTGCAGGGGTATTATACAGGCAAAGTTTAAAGTTTTGCCTTCCTGCTCTCTACTATGTATTTATTTAACTGACTGCAATGCACGCCACTTATAAGACACTAGTGCTGTAGAACATCAGGGTTGCTTCACCTATATTTTGCGTACTGTTAAAACGTATTATAAACATCGAGCCTTTTTTCCGGGTTCTTATTAAAACTACGGCCACTCACAATTGATCAGCTAAACTCTCTGATATTTATACCTTATATAATTGTCAGTTAGCTGTGAGGTTTTAGTATTTAATTTATTTAATTATACCGGATTATATGCTTGCATATTCTACTTGTTAGTATACTTCTTTTGCAGGTATATTCATAATTTTTCCTGTTTTTTATAGACTATTCATCATATTTCTTAGTCTCGCAGTTTGCAGTAATTACTAGCCCACCTTAATTGTGTTTGCCCCTAGAACTCTAGAGCATTTTTCATCTCACAGGAGCTCCTCATTATCTGGTTCTATCCTTATATTCAGGGATTGTTTCCATCCTCCCTGTTTTTTAATTGCACTTCTCCCCCTTACCTTGTATTGTTGTATTATTGGTATTATATTTATAATTGATGTACAATAAAATGGTTTATATATTTAACAAACCTTTGTTTTCGTTTGGGTCTCCGTCTCCTCCATATTTATTAACATTATATATATTGAGCGGTATTTGACTAGGATTCCCTTCTTTTTGGTTTTGATATCTTCTTAGGGGTACAACACACTTCTCTTTAGTGATATCTCTTATGTAGGTTTACATGTGTAGATACAGGTCTGGTGACGAATTCTGTGTTGCTCTGTAAGTGTGCTGCAGTAATACAGTGGGTACGGAAAGTATTCAGACCCCTTTACATTTTTCACTCTTTGTTTCATTGCAGCCATTTGGTAAATTCTAAATAGTTCATATTTTACTCATTAAAGTACACTCTGCACCCCATCTTGACTGAAAAAAACAGAAATGTAGACATTTTTGCAAGTTTATTAAAAAAGAAAAACTGAAATATCACATGGTCATAAGTATTCAGAATCTTTGCTCAGTACTGAGTAGAAGCACCCTTTTGAATTAGTACAGCCATGAGTCTTCTTCGGAATGGTGCAACAAGTTTTTCACTCCTGGATTTGGGGATCCTCTGCCATTCTTCCTTGCAGATCCTCTCAAGTTCCGTCAGGTTGGATGCTGAACGTTGGTGGACAGCCATTTTCAGGTCTTTCCAGAGATGCTCAATTGGGTTTAGGTTAGGGCTCTGACTGGGCTAGTCAAGAATGGTCACAGAGTGGTTCTCAAACCCCTCCTTTGTTATTTTAGCTGTGTGCTTAGGGTCATTGTCTTGTTGGAAGGTGAACCTTTGGCCAAGTCTGAGGTCAAGAGCACTCTGGAAGAGGTTTTCATCCAGGATATCTCTGTACTTGGCCACATTCATGTTTCCTTCAATTGCAACCAGTCATCCTGTCCCTGCAGCTGAAAAACACCCCCATAGCAATGCTGCCACCACCATGTTTCACTGTTGGGATTGTATTGGGCAGGTAATGAGCAGTGCCTGGTTTTCTCCACAAATACTGCTTAGAATTATCACCAAAAAGTTCTATCTTCATCTCATCAAACCAGAGAATCTTATTTCTCATAGTCTGGGAGTCCTTGACTGGTGGAGGACTGCAGTGATAGTTGACTTTATGGAACTTTCTCCCATCTCCCTACTGCATCTCTGGAGCTCAGCCACAGTGATCTTGGGGTTCTTCTTTACCTCTCTCACCAAGTCTCTTCTCCCATGATTGCTCAGTTTGGCTGGATGGCCAGGTCTAGGAAGACTTCTGGTGGTCCCAAACTTCTTCCATTTAAGGATTATGGAGGCCACTGTGCCCTTAGGAACATTGAGTAATACAGAAATTCTTTTGTAACCTTGGCCAGATCTGTGCCTTGCCACAATTTTGTCTCTGAGCTCCTTGGGCAGTTCCTTTGATTCTCATTTGGTCTGACAAGCACTGTGAGCTGTTAGGTCTTATATAGACAGGGGTGTGCCTTTACAAATCAAGTCTTATCAGTTAATTAAACACAGCTGGACTCCAATGAAGGAGTAGAACCATCTCAAGGAGGATTACAAGGAAATGGACAGCATGTGACTTTAATATGAGTGTCTGAGCAAAGGGTCTGAATACTTATGACCATGTGATATTTAAATTTTTCTTTTTAATAAATTTGCAAAAATTTCTATATTTCTGTTTTTTTTCAGTCAAGATGGGGTGCAGAGTGTACTCTAATGAGTAAAATATGAACTATTTAGAATTTACCAAATGGCTGCAATGAAACAAAGAGTGAAAAATTTAAAGGGGTCTGAATACTTTCCGTACCCACTGTATACCAGGAATAAACCAGAAGGGAACAGTAAGCACTGCTTATTACATGTACCTAGCTTTTCTTTTAACCTACTCCTACTCCTTCAACATGCTTACATATGCTCACAGTTTTGGCTCCACTAATCCTCAGTCTCCTTCGCTATCCCCAAACCTCAGCACCCTCTAACCAAATAATTATCTCTCCTTCCCTCTTATCTCCACACCTGTCCTCATCTGCCATACTGCTCTTCAACCTCAGATCTATCCTACTAAAACATGAAAAAACAGTCACTCTCCTTCTCCCACCTGCTCTACCTCTCTCTGCTTCTCCTCACTGCAGGCGACATATCTTCCAATCCTGTTCCCCCCACATCCAGGGCCGGTTTTAGCCAAAGTGGGGCCCTGGGCAAAAGTTTAAAGTGGGGCACCAAACGCTCATATATTGTACCATCACACAGAAACATTTCAGTTGCATTTACATGCACAGAGTTCAGGCCGTTAAGCGAGTGCAATTGTCAAGTCGTTCTGTGCTTGATATTGGCGTCTTTAGACAGGCTGACTAACAATGATGAGCGCATGATGAACAGTGATGAACAATTACTAGTGATGTGCTGCTGAGATAATGATTTTGGTTCTGCCATAAACAATCCAATCACCCGATGAATGAGCAGCATTTTGCTCATTCATTGGGCAATTGCCAATCTTTACACTTATTAACTTTTGTCTGTGCTGCCGGGATTTATAACTGTGGATGCTACATACACATAGTTCAGTTTTTCTATTATATCAAATACTTATTTCAAGCAATAATATACAAATTAATTATGTAAAAATGTAAAAATCATACAGTCTGATTTTCTAGATTACTTTTTATATTCTGTCTCTCACAGTTGAAGTGTACCCGCGATAAAAATTACAGACCTCTTCATTCTTTGTAGGTGGGAAAACTTGCAAAATCAGCAATGTATCAAATACTTATTTTCCCCACTGTATATATGAGCACATAGATATAGACTTGTGTTTATATATATATATATATATTTATTAAGCACATATATATACAGTACAGACCAAAAGTTTGGAAACACCTTCTCATTTAAAGATTTTTCTGTATTTTCATGACTATGAAAATTGTCCATTCACACTGAAGGCATCAAAACTATGAATTAACACATGTGGAATTATATACTTAACAAAAAGTGTGAAACAACTGAAAATATGTCTTATATTCCAGGTTCTTCAAAGTAGCCACCTTTTGCTTTGATGACTGCTTTACACACTCTTGGCATTCTCTTGATGAGCTTCAAGAGGTTATCACTGGAAATGCTCTTCCACCAATGGTTTTCACTTCACAGGTGTGCCCTGTCAGGTTTAATAAGTGGGATTTCTTGCCTTATGATTGTGGTTGGGACCATCAGTTGTGTTGTGCAGAAGTCTGGTGGATACACAGCTGATAATCCTACTGAATAGACTGTTAGAATTTGTATTATGGCAAGAAAAAAGCAGCTAAGTAAAGAAAAACGAGTTGCCATCATTACTTTAAGAGATGAAGGTCAGTCAGTGCGAAAAATTGGGAAAACTTTGAAAGTGTCCCCAAGTGCAGTTGCAAAAACCATCAAGTGCTACAAAGAAACTGGCTCACATGAGGACCGCCCCAGGAAAGGAAGACCAAGAGTCACCTCTGCTTCTGAGGATAAGTTTATCCGAGTCACCAGCCTCAGAAATCGCAGGTTAACAGCAGCTCAGATTAGAGACCAGGTCAGTGCCACACACAGTTCTAGCAGCAGACACATCGTTTCCACAACTATTAAGAGGAGACTTTGTGCAGCAGGCCTTCATGGTAAAATAGCTGCTAGGAAACCACTGCTAAGGACAGGCAACAAGCAGAATAGACTTGTTTGGGCTAAAGAACAGACGAAATGGACATTAGACCAGTGGAAATCTGTGCTTTGCTCTGATGAGTCCAAATTTAAGATCTTTGGTTTCAACCACCGTGTCTTTGTGCGACGCAGAAAAGGTGAACGGATGGACTCTACATGCCTGGTTTCCACCGTGAAGCATGGAGGAGGAGGTGTGATGGTGTGGGGGTGCTTTGCTGATGACACTGTTGGGGATTTATTCAAAATTGAAGGCATACTGAACCAGTATGGCTACCACAGCATCTTGCAGCGGCATGCTATTTCATCCGGTTTGCGTTTAGTTGGACCATCACTTATTTTTCAACAGGACAATGACCCCAAACACACTCCAGGCTGTGTAAGGGCTATTTGACCAAGATGGAGAGTGATGGGGTGCTACGCCAGATAACCTAGTCTCCACAGTCACTAGACCTGAACCCAATCGAGATTGTTTGGGGTGAGCTGGACCGCAGAGTGAAGGCAAAAGGGCCAACAAGTGCTAAGCATCTCTGGGAACTCCTTCAAGATTGTTGGAAGACCATTTCCGGTGACTACCTCTTGAAGCTCATCAAGAGAATGCCAAGAGTGTGCAAAGCAGTCATCAAAGCAAAAGGTGGCTGCTTTGAAGAACCTAGAATATAAGACATATTTTCAGTTGTTTCACACTTTTTTGTTAAGTATATAATTCCACATGTGTTAATTCATAGTTTTGATTCCTTCAGTGTGAATGTACAATTTTCATAGTCATGAAAATACAGAAAAATCTTTAAATGAGGTGTGTCCAAACTTTTGGTCTGTACTGTATATATGCACAATACTTACCAGTCTGTCTCTTCCTCTTCACTTCTTCTAAACTCCTGCACAGTACAGGACCTGTGATGATATCATGGTTACGACTGTGGTGTCATCAAAGATCCTTAAGCAGTCCCAACAACTGTATTGATAACGCAGAGCTATTATGTAGTTTTTGCGGTAGATGTTTGGTGTCAGTGGTGTAACTTGGGCTGCTCTGTTGCCAGGATGTGACTGTCAACATCATGCTAATTGAGAGACGGCTCCCCGCAATGAGGCAGCGAGGAGCTGGCTGTCAGCATGACATCAGCAGTTACACCCTGGCTACAGAGCGGAAGAGAAGCTGTTGCGACAATGTGACGTCAGCGGAAGTCTCAGAATGATCGTCAGGAATGGTCTGTGACCACTCTGTGCTAGGAGAGATCTGCGCTGGGTAGAATAGGCAGGTAGTTAGTAACCACCTGCCTGTCAGCACTTATGCCCATAGTAAAAAATTAATATAATTCTAGATAAACCTTTTGAGAGGGGGTTCCCTAGTAGTTGACAACCCCTTTAAATCCATTACCTGAGGTTGAATATGACACAACAAAATACTAAACTTTTCTTTGTGCACCTTTGAGAAATGCTGCCAATGGCTGGTCTCCTTTCTGCACAGTGGTTCTGCGCTCCTCCCCTCACCCTCTACAGCAACTATTGGTTGCTCAAGTCAAGTCAGCTGGGTATTGTAAAGAGAGCCTGTCACCAGAAAAAAACGCTATTAATCTGCAGATATAGGCTTAATCTGCAGGTTAATAGCGTTACTAACCTGCCCGGTGCCCACACATATCAGAACGCTATGGGGAGAAAATGTCCTTTATTCACTCCAGCAACGTTCAGTTTCAGTCATGGGGGCACAGGATCAGTCACCGATCTGAGTTTACAGTACCGTGCCCCTGGCCTTGACTGACAGCCGGCCCCAATGCAGAGCGACTGTCAGTCAGGGCCGGGGGCGCAGTTACAGCCACTGCTCTGTATTTTCAGACCGGTGACTGAAACCGCGCCGGCACCGCCCCGTGACTGAAACTGGAACACTGCTGGAAGGAATGAAGTTCATTTTCTCCTCGCAGCGTTCAGCTAAGTGCAGGCACCAGGCAGGTTAGTAACGCTATTACCCTGATGATTGACCCCATATCTGCAGGTTAATAGTGCTTTTTCTGGTGACAGGTTCCCTTTAAAGCTCCCGCCCAGGACTTATCAAATCTTCTTATTGTGTAATAAGCACAGTAAACAGGACCTCTTCAACAAATTTGAACTGCTCCAGATGCTCCCCCTGTCATCACACACTTGATGTGATTCTGCAGGCTGACAACCAGGGTCGGACTGGGGTGGCTAGGGCCCACCAGGGGAACTGACTCTAGGGGCCCACACTACAGCCCACCATAAACGGTTTTATTACTTGTTATGCTTTTCTATAATGTTCTATAATTACATGATTGGCCGCGCTGTGGAGCACCAAGTTGCAGGACTATATTCGAACAGTCATTCCGTACTGCCAGAGTCCCTTTAATGGTAACTTGTCACCTTGAAAAACGCTATTTATCTGCAGATAAAAGGGTAATCTGCAGGTAAATAGGGTGTAAAGCCTGGTTAGACGGCTTATTGGAAAAGCATTGGCTACACAGAGAAAATTACATTTTATTCTCCCTGCCGCCACTCGCTTCCTGTTATTGGGTCGGTGCAAGGAGGGAGACATTACAGTCACCACGAACTACAAAGTGAGGGTGCTGCAATAACGTCCGGCACCTTGATTGTGACATCTTCTATGGAGCCCAACCTCAGGCTGAGCTTCATTGAATGACTAACATGGCAGCAACACCTGGCAACTAGTGCTGAGTGAGTGTGGTCGGATAAGGTGTGATCCCAGCATGTTCAAGTGTTATCTGAGTATCTTGTAATGCTCTGCTAATATGCTCGAGTCCCCGGGGTAGCATGTTTTGCGGCAGTAGACAGACGCAACACATGCAGGAATTGCCTGTTTGTTAGGTAATCCCTGCATGTGTTGCTTCTGTCTACCGCCGCAAAACATGCTACCCCGGGGACTCGAGCATATTAGCAGAGCACTACAAGATACTCAGATAACACCTGAGCATGCTGGGATCACACCTTATCCAACCACACTCACTCAGCACTAGTTGCCAGGTGTTGCTGCCATGTTAGTCATTCAATAACGCTCAGCCTGAGGTTGGGCTCCATGGAAGTGTCACAATTAAGGTGCCTGACGTTATTGCAGCACTTTGTAGCTCGCGGTGACTGTAATGTCTCTTATCCGACCACGCGCACTCAGCACTACTGGCAACCCATCAGCAACCTGCAACTGCGTCACAGGGGGCTGAAGGGAACAGGTGACTGCATGCACCGGCCATTGTGCTATCTAAATGCCGCTGTCAGTGATTGACAAGGGCACTTAAATACTCAAAACAGCAGCAATCAAGGCGAGCTCTGATCACTGCTGTTACAGGCAGACGCCGGCTATGTAACACAGCCGACATCTGCCCAGTATGGAGCAGGCTCAGCTCCTGAACCCGTGTCCATACAAGCACATCCCTATGGTGACAGTTTTGTCAGGGTTAGCATATTTCACTTGTCTGTTCCTAAATGTGGAAAGACAAATGGAATTCCCTAACACATGTGAGTGAGTCCTAACAGATTTAGTAAAGGTGCCTCAAGCATATGAATGTTATTACACACCACAATGCACAGTTACATACACGCATCTTACAAAAATACATATTATTCCAGATACGCAGACGCGCACAAACACGCAGACGCGCACATACACATCAGTACACGAATACATCATCTGAACCACCATCAATTGTAATGTCAGGTCAGACCCATATATCTTTGTATCGCATAAACCTACAACTCCCAGTATGTAATTAACAATAGAGATACTGGGAGTTATCAGTCATCATCAGACTGCAGACCATACAGGAACCACATTACTGATGAGACACAGGCAGGATCACAAATGAACATTTACATGCAGGTATCTTACCTGAGACGTCTTCTCTGATTAGAGTCGTTCTCTTTCTGTTCTTCCTCTTGTCCAGACTCCATGATGAGTTCCACAGCTCGTCTCTGCAGACTTCCATCTTCTCCGGTCTTCTGCAGCACATCCCCACATGATGCCCTTAAAGATGGCAGTGTCATTATGATGCTACTGAATAAAAATATCTACACTGAGCCCCTAAATAAACCTAACTCTTACAATGCTCCCTGCACAAAATATGACATACACTCTACCACTGTTAGGGTACATGCTCTCCACACTGTCCTCTCCTTACCATACTGGGCCCCCTCTTCACACTGTCCTCTCACACTGTGTCCCCCCTATACTACCCAGTCTCTATACTGTGCCCCTTCATCACACTCCCCCTCCTCAGCATACTGTTACCTCCTTTCTGTGCCCTCACACTGTTTCCCCTATACTGCCGCATCTCTATACCTTCCCCCTCACTACCTAGTCTCTGTGCTGTGTCACATCACACTTTTCTCTCTCCATACTGTCTCCTCACACTATTCCCCCACTCTCCATACTGTTTCCTTATACATCCCCCTTCCCCATTCTGTTCCTGCACTCATTCCCACCCCTCCTCTAGTTCACCATACCGTTTCTTCACACATCTCCCCATTTTGTCTCCTAAAATTTCTCTCCCCAAATATAATAAATCATCGGAAGACCACACAGACATGCAGAAGCGCGCTTACACACACGAAAACAAGCGCACACAGACACATACTAAGGGCTCTTTCACACGTCAGTACATGCGGTGACAGTTTCCTCATGTACCACAGACACTGGTACACGTAGACCCATTCAAATGAATGTGCACACGTCAGTGTGTTTCCACTTTCCACAGACCATGTGGTGTCCATGGGCAAAACACGCTGACATGTCTGTTTTTTACCTGCTGCACAGGCCGCAAAACGTCCCGCACACTGATGACAGTTAGTGCTCTTCCCAAGCACTGGGTGCTGAGCGCTGCCCTCATCATAGATCCCTGCTGGCGCTGCGATCAGCAGCAGCAGGGTCAATGATGAGAGTAGTAGTCTACTCCAGCAGTGTCCAACTGTAAAAATAGGAATAAAATAAAAAAAATCCTTATACTCACCTCTCCTAAGAGTCACCCGCTGTAATCCGTGCGAGCACTCACGCCGAGGAGAATGACTCCTGCAGCGAGTGGACCCCGGAGCTGCGCTCAACAAGCGGTGCCTTGTCAATCACTGAGTGCAGCTCCGAGGCCCGCTCGCTGCAGAAGTCATTCTCTTCGGCTTGAGCGCTCGCACAGATTACAGCGGGTGACACTTAGGAGAGGTGAGTACAAGGATTTTTTAATTTTATTCCTATTTTTACAGTTGGACACGGCGGGAGTTGACTACTACTCTCATCATTGACCCTGCTGCTGCTGATCGCAGTGCCGGCAGGGATCCATGATGAGGGCAAGCGCTCAGCACCCGGCTCTTGGGAACAGCGTTAACTGTACACTGATTCCCAAGCACTGGTATGTGTCACACGGATGACACACAGGTGGACACATATCTCCAGTCCCGTAAATATCAGGACATGTGAAAGAGCCCTAATATACACACGCAGATACACATACCCACAGAAATGGGGACACGTACACACGCAGGCAAGCACACACAGAAATGCACACGCAATCATGCACAGACACACTCAGACAATCACACACAAAAATGCAGACAAGCAGGGAAGCACGCACAAACGTGTGAAGACACATATACACGTAGGCATGCAGGCACTCAAATACATACACATGCTGGCATATACACACACGCAGGCATATACACACACACATGCAGGCATATACACACACACACATGCAGGCATACATACACACACACACAAGCAGGCATATACACACACACACATATGCAGGCATATACACACACACACATGCAGGCATACACAAACACACATACATGCAGGCATATACACACACACACACATGCAGGCATATACACACACACACATGCAGGCATACATACACACACACAAGCAGGCATATACACACACACACATGCAGGCATACACACACACACACATGCAGGCATATACACACATGCAGTTATATATACACACACACATGCAGGCATATACACACACACACATGCAGGCATACATACACACACACACACACACACACACAGACACACACACATACACACACATACACACACACACATACATACACACACACACATACACACACACACACACATATGACGCGCCCCTGGGCCTGTGTCGCGCTGCGTTGCGCACGCGGGAGCTTACCCGGAGCCGGATCTCTTGAGGGTTGTAGTCTCGTGGCGGCGACCCGGTCCGTGCCCAGGGAGTCAAACTGAGCGGCGATGTACTAGCAGTAGATGGTTGGTGACTACGCCACCCGTTGAATGCAGCTATGGAGCTGCCGCTGCAGGGCAGACCGCTGAGGCCGGTGGAAGGATGGTGCAGCGTGGATGGTATAAGCCCCAACGGGAGGGGTATAGCCTCAGGGCAGCCGACGTGGATGATGGGGGTAGCAGGAACCACTCAGAGACGGTGCGGTGTAGTTCAGGGTCTTTACTGGTGACAAAGATAGACCCTCCCGGAGTACTTGCTAGTGATAGGGGCCTGGTCAGTCCTTGAGCAGATGGGATTTCCCCTGGCCAGGCGGAGTTGTAGGCCTTCCCAACTAACTGTACTCTTCTGGCTACCTTGCTAGAGGCGGGAATAAGTAGCCCACGTCCCTGAGTGTACCGTGTGGTGCTCACCCGTATGGCCGGTGACTCGGGGCCTTCTAATGGCTTCCGCTCCACGATGGCGGTGCTGGTCCCACGCGTGTGACCGTGCCTTCGGGCTTCTGGGCCAGAGGACCTGAAATCCTCTGCCGGACGGTTTCTACTGCTGGGTAGGAGTTAGTCCCCACAGCCTCGGACTCCGGGTCCGGTTAGAAATCTTCTCAGTCAGGGCGAGCTCTGCAGCTGCCAGCCCCTGACTCCTTGTAACACTGCTCCCCACAGAGCTCCTGATGTTTCTTGCTATGCTGCTTCTCTTCTCTACTCTTGTTCTGTCTTCTTTCTCACTCACTCTGCCTCAGCCCCGGGTTTATATAGGGGAAGTCCTTCCCCTCCCAAGACTGGGCAGGAGGTGTGGCATGCACAGGATCCCTGACCAAAGGACCTCCCACCTGCTCTCAGACGTAATATCTCTATCACTGTGGCAACCAGACCCCTGGGGTGTCACACTCCCCCCTAGTGAAATTTAGTACTCCGGGACTAAACATATTTTTTTAGAAAAACATAACAAGGTATAGCAATAACAATACAATAAGAAAAACACATAAGATGGTTACGGCGTGTCCGCAACCGGGTGCAGTTTTGAAAAGCAAGGTGTCCATTTCACCAAAACAGGGAGACGTAACCAGGTAGGGGCCTGTCCTGCCCCGAGTCCTTAACAGTCTTTAGTCCATCCTGGGTTACGCTCCAACTATGTACAAGGATTCCCGGTAAATCCACCAAGGACTCCTAAAAAGAACTAGAAACACAAAATTATACACAAGCAACTATAAACAAGTAAACATTATAAGATAGCTTAAACATTTAGATCCTCCAACGTGCGGGTAGCTGGCCTCTAGTGGCCCTAGTGGACCTACGGAGCTGACTGTCTGGCCCTGAACTACAGGGTGTAGGAGCTGTCAAGGGTAAACTGGGCAGCTGTCTATGGGCCCTCTGGCTCACTAGGGGTATGGCAGGCTCACTATAAGCAGAGGGTTGACTTTCCGGGTCTGCTTGTGTAGAGTCTTCTGCCTCCTGGACCGGCTGTTCTCCCAGCTCTACCGGTTGCTCCGTAGGTTCTTGGGATGATGGTTGGAGGAAGGTGAGTACGGGTACCACAACTGCACCATTGACTTGAGTCCAAGACCGAGGGAAGTCCCCGAGCACGGTACTAACCATATCTTCCCTTTCCTCTACGGGTCGATGGTCTTCTTGTTCCTCTTCAGGGTTCCTCAGTTGTTCGGGACACTTCTTCAGGTGGTCCCGGGATACAATGGCTGTGGTTTCCCCTCCGTCTTTACTGATGGTACAGACCTTCGGGTTTTCGTGGCTTGAGGGCAGTACGGTGTACGGGTCCTTCTCCCACTGGTCGTCCAACTTGTGGAGCCGTCTCTTCCTCTTCAAGACCTGCTCTCCGGGTACCAGGGGAACAGCGGGAGCATACTGGTTATAAGTTTTCTCTTGTCTTTCCCTAGCCTGACAGAGACTTCGCTCCACGCTCTCCTGTACTCTCCGGTACTGCTGCTGCCTCTCTGTATCCCAGTCTGTTTCTGGTGAAGTGTCCTCGGGCGTCAGGACTCCCATTTCCAGGTCAACAGGTAACTTACCAGGTCTTGCCCTCATTAGGTAAGCCGGGGTACAGTTGGTGGAACCTACCGGGATGTGGTTGTATAGGTCCACCAGATCGGGCAACATTTCAGGCCACAGACTGCGTTCTTCCAGGGGCAACGTTTTTAGAAGATCCATTACCACCTGGTTCATTTTTTCACAAAGTCCATTAGTCTGCGGATGGTAGGGTGTCGTCCTTATCTTCCGGCAGCCATACAGATTGCAGAATTCCTGGAAGACCTCCGCTTCAAAGGCAGGTCCCTGGTCCGTCAGCACTTGGTCCGGGTACCCGTGTGGACGGCAAAAGTGCTGCTGGAAGGCTCTAGCTGCTGTTTGAGCCGTTAAGTCCTTGACGGGGACGACAACCAGAAACCGGGAGTAATGATCCACGATGGTTAACGCGTAGACGTAGCCACTTCTGCTTGGGGTCAGTTTTACATGATCCAAGGCTACCAGTTCCAACGGTTGCCGGGTGACGATGGACTGCAGGGGAGTCTTCTGGCTGGCGCGGTCCTTCCTTCTCAGGTTGCACGGGCCACAGTCTCTGCACCACTTCTCAATGGTTCCCCTCATGCCTACCCAGTGGAATCGCTCGCGCAGCAGGAACTCCAGCTTCTTCCACCCGAAGTGTCCAGCTCCGTCGTGGTATGCCTCCATCACCATGGCTGCGTCTCTTCGTGGCACCACTACTTGCCAGAGTAATTCATGCGTCCGGGAGTTAACCATTCTGCGGCACAACTTCCCTTTGTAAAGGAACAGTCGACTCTTCTCTGCCCATAGTTGTTTGGCTTCCTCCGGAGCGTCTGGTTCAAGGCGAGCCTCCGGCCGAGTCAGCATCTCCTTCACCAGTCGGACGGCAGGGTCGCTGTCTTGCGTTTCCGCCCAGTTGTAGTGAGGTAAGGGGTTCAACGTAGCAGCCTGCTTACTCCTTACCCGGTGGGAATACTGGATAGTCCCATGACGGTGGAACGCAGGGAGTTCAATCTCTTCCAGTCCCTCCGGATCTTCTCCTTCGTCCGGCAGGTTGGGCATCCTGGACAGGGCGTCCGCGTTAGTATTGGAGCGCCCTGCCCGGTATTTGATTATGAACTCGTAGTTGGACAGACGGGCCATCCACCTCTGCTCCAGGGCACCGAGTCTTGCCGTGTCCAGGTGTGTCAACGGGTTGTTATCCGTGTACACGGTGAACCGGGAAGAAGCAAGGTAATGCTTAAAGCGCTCAGTGACTGCCCATACCACGGCCAGGAACTCTAGCTTGAATGAGCTATAATTCTCGGGGTTCCTTTCAGTGGGTCGCAGTTTTCGGCTGGCGTAGGCGATTACTCGTTCTTTCCCCTGCTGGATCTGGGACAGTACGGCTCCTAGCCCGATGTTACTGGCGTCGGTGTAGAGGATGAAGGGCTGGCTATAATCCGGGTACGCCAAGATTTCATCCCCCGTGAGGGCCATCTTCAGCTGGCGGAAGGACCCTTCTTCTAGCTCTTCCCATTTAAAGGGCGGCTTCTGGTTCTTGGCCTTCCGGGACTGGCCTATCAGGAGGTCCTGCATAGGCGCTGCTTTTTTGGTGAAACCGGGAATAAACCTTCGGTAGTAGCCTACCAACCCGAGGAACTGCCGCACTTCTTTTACGCTGGAGGGGCTTGGCCATCCCTTAATTGCGGTGATCTTATCGGGGTCGGGAGCCACTCCGTCAGCGCTCACCACGTGTCCCAGGTACTGCACCTTTGGTTTCAGGAGGTGACACTTGGAGGGTTTCACCTTTAGGCCGTAACTCGCCAGAGCTTCGAACACCTCCGCCAGGTGTTTCAGGTGGTCCTCATAAGTTTTGGAGTATACAATGACATCGTCCAGGTACAACAGGACCGTCTCGAAGTTTCTGTGGCCCAGACAGCACTCCATTAATCGTTGGAAGGTTCCTGGGGCGTTGCAGAGTCCGAATGGCATGCAGGTGAACTCGCTAAGTCCCATCGGGGTGGTGAATGCGGTCTTCTCCCGGTCCGCCTCTGCTACAGGAACCTGCCAGTACCCGCTAGTGAGATCCAAGGTAGAGAAGAAGTTAGCAGACCTTAAAGCAGCCAATGACTCCTCTATCCTTGGTAAGGGGTACGCATCCTTGTGTGTGATACGGTTGATTTTCCGGTAATCTACACACATCCTCATGGTGTTGTCTTTCTTTTTGACTAAAACTAGCGGGGCTGCCCAGGGGCTACAGCTATCCCGGATTACCCCAGCCTCCTTCATGTCTCTAAGCATCCCCTTGGCGTGTTGGTAATGTGCAGGGGGTACGGGTCGATACCTCTCTTTTATGGGAGGATGATCTCCCGTGGGGATGCGGTGTTCTACCCCCTTGACTCGCCCGAAGTCTAACGGGTGTTTACTAAACACTCTCTCATACTCTTGAACCACCCTGTAGACTCCCTGTTTCTGGTGGGAGGGAGTGGAGTCAGTTCCCAAGTGTAGTTGCTGACACCAATCCTCCATTACTTTCTTAGAGCCGTTACCTTCCTCCGGGTGAGATGGAGGCAAGGGTTCCACAGACTGTATAGAGTTTTGGTTGATGGTATATAATTTTGCTAGCGTGGCATACCGGGGCAGGTACACTTCCCTCTCCCCGATATTGATTATGCGAACGGGCACCCTCCCATGGCGTACATTGACCACCCCCCGTGCTGTCAAAATGGTGGGCCTACTGTCTGAGTAAACTGGTTCTACCATTGCCTGGTAATCTCTACCTCTCAGACCAATAGCTGCCCGGCACCAAATCATCATTTCACTTTTTGGGGGCATGGCAATAGGGAAAGGGTCACACATTCTTACGCTACCAATCTCACCGCCGGAGAGTTCCACCTGTTGCCGTCGCATCAGTGCCCGGATCTCTTTCTGGAGCACTCGCTGCTCGCCGGAGCTGGCGTTCTTGGCAACCTGCTGTAGAAGGAAAATCACTTCTGCAAGACAATTCTCAATTACATTAGTTCCTAGAGTTATTTTTGGGTGGCTCTCATGTTTGTCAATGTCTACAATGATCAGTCCCTGTGCTGCCAGTTCGACTCTACCGATTTTGATGGTCACCTCTTTAAATCCGATTTGTGGCACGGGCTGGCCATTGCTGGCGATGATACTCAAGTCGTCGTCAGGGTAGCGGGTAATATCCGAGTCATTCCAGTACTGCTTAAAGAGCACGTACGGGATGGTGGTGACCTGTGACCCGGTGTCCAGTAGGGCACTCATGGGAATGCCATCCAGTACCACAGGCAAGACTGGACGTCCTCCCACATATCTGTCGCGCCAGTTCGATGGGCCTGGTGATCTTTTTCCTGGGGGTTGGCCCTCTACCCCAGGTTGTGCCCGTTTAAAGAACAGTACCTTTCCATATGTCCGGGTTGATTGCAGCGGCGGCAGATGGGTCGTCCGTCCTCGCTGTATCGGTCACTGGGTCTTCCTCTGGCCGGTGGGGTCCTCCTTGGTCGACGCCACGGGATGTCCTCCGGTCCGGATGCCAACTGGATCTTCCCTGGGGTGGAAACCTGTAAAGACTGCACAGTTCGGGTTAGCGCAGCAACGCTCTTAGCTAGCTCTTGGACCTGATGGCGTAGGTCTGGAGCCGGGTCATTGTCCAAAGCCTGCGCATCAGCTCCCACAGGCCCTGCCGACAAGGGCGCCGCCTCCTGGTGGTAAGTAATAGCTGGGCGCCTGTGGGTCACAACGCCACCCGGTGCCGGTTCTCGGAGCACCCGGATGGCTCTGTCCTTGAACTGTGCAAAGTCTAGATGGGGATCCTGTAAGGCCATTGCCCGCAACTGGGTTCGGTGGGCATTGCAATATAAACCCTCTATAAATTGTTCAGTCAACAGCCTGTCCTCGTTTCCCACCCCATCAGGGTCGGTCTGCTTTATGGCCCTCAGGGCCTCTTGTAGGTTTAGTGCATAGTCCCTTATACTCTCATGCGCTCGCTGCTTGCACCCGTAGAATCTAAGCTTAATCTCAGCTGAGGTGCGGGTATCAAAGGTGTCCTTCAGCCGGGTTAGTATCCCTGCGACAGTCTTCCTCCCAGGTGGCCAGGATTTTACTTCCCTTTTGGCTGCCCCAGTTAGTTGGGCCACCAGGATGCTCACTTTTTGCTCTTCTGTGAGGGGGTACACCTGGAAGAGGCTATCCAGCTTTTCTCTAAAGTCATGCAGGGTATGTGACTCCCCTGAGTACTGGGGTAGCCAAGCTGCTCCCGGGATATAGGGCATGGTGAAGGGCATAACTGCAGCAGCGGTGGCGCTGGCGGGGGTTGAGGCAGTGAAGCTCTCCTCCGTATCCGACATCTTCCTCCCCCCTAGTGGACCGTGGCCTACCTTGCGATGATCCTGTTCCGTAGGCCGCGGCTCCGCAGTGGATCGTCAGGGTTGAGGACCTTCCGTCGCGCTCCTGTGACGTCGGCGTCTGCTGGGCTCCTTCCAGGACCTTACGCAACGTCCGGACGTGAGGCGGGGCTTCAGTTCTCGCGCGCTTTCGGAGTCCACGCCCCTCTTCTTCCCGCGCGGCGTCCTCAAGATGGCGTCCAATGGCGGGA